>NC_091286.1:81647607-81956357 GCF_032444005.1 Ranitomeya imitator | reverse complement strand
CCAGGAGAGGCAGAATCCGCACCAGAAATTCCTAAGCGTAATCCGCAACGTATGCACATAGCCTAACTTGTCCTGCACATGATGTATAGATGATGCTGTAAGAAAAAAACAGACTGCAGGTGGATGACAAGTGATAAAAAAAATCGTCTCACTTTTAAGGATGAGAATGTGACTGTACCGTTGCACCAACATTTTTTGGTCATGGTGCAAAATTTAAAGCCACATTTTTTATGTAGGTGTAGTTGATATAGATGTATGTAAAACTGCATTTTACCTAGGGATTCCCCATCCAGCAGCGCAGTATTTACAAGATCCGCTACGTTTCCCTCACGTAGTCCCCAATCCAGCTTAGGCTGCTTTCACACATCAATTTTTTGCCTTCAGGCTCAATTCGGCAAATTCTGAAAAAGACGGATCTGGCAAAAGTTGCCGCCGGATCCATTTTTTTTCTCATAGACTTGTATTAGCGATGGATTGCGATGGATGGTCTCACGTTTCATCCGTTTTTGCCGGATCTGTCGAAAACAGACATAGTAACGTTTTTTGTGTCCATCGAAAAAACGGACAGCAACAAATCCGTCACTGTCCCTCATTTGCTACAATGGAACCCTATGGCGCCGGATCCGTCAAATGACGGAATCTGGCGGCGGATTCCATTGTTTTAACTGAGCATGCTCCAATTTTTTGGGATCCAATTAGCGTCAGTTTTTCACAATCTGCGACAGATCCATTTTTTTCAACATTGGACGGATTGTGCCTGACGGCAAAAAAATGATGTGTGAAAGCAGCCTTGCTCTGTATGGAAAGGATTAAGGCACTCTCTACTCAGCCTTGCTACCGTGGCTGGAGTTTGCGCTGAACAACGCCGTAGCTGACTCCACTGGACAGACCCCATTCCTCCTAAACTATGGTCAGCATCCGCGGGTACCTGTGCCTATGCCCGTGTCTTCCGCCGACTCCAGGGTGGCAGACTGGGCTGTGGATACCATTCGGGCCTCCAAGGAGAGAATGAGGTTCTCCGCCGATGCACGTCGGCAACCCCGCTCCGACCTTTGCTCCTGGCGACTTAGTGTGGCTCTCTGCCCATAACATCCAGCTGCGAGTTGAGTCCACTAAGTTTGCTCCTCGCTACTTGGGACCTTTCAAGGTTCTCGAACAGGTTAACCCAGTGGTCTACCGTCTGGCCCTTCCGCCATGCTTTTATGTGTCCCTCCTTAAGCCCGTATACATGTCCCGATTTTCCGAGTCATATGCTGGGACATCGGGTTCGTCTGCGGGCGATTACGAAGTGAATGCTATTTTGGGGTGCAAGATGGTACGTGGCAAAAAATTTTACCTGGTGGACTGGAAGGGTTATGGTCCTGAGGACAGGTCCTGCCTTCGAGCGTGGTGGGGCCCAGGGGGGGGGGGGGAATGCTAGGGGTCGAGTTCCCACTCCTGCACAGCGGGAATCTCAGTCCACCTCCACTGCGGTCTCCCATTCTTCGCCTGCCGCAGTGGAGGCTGCTCAGCGGAGACGTCGGTCCCTACATCTTGCTCAGTCTGACTCTGTGCAAAGGGTTACTGTTGCCTTTCCAGCTTCTACCATTGTAGCCAGTACTGGGCAGCGGCGAGCAGACGTTTTTGGGACTAAGTCCTGCTTTTTCCCTTCTGAGCATGCCCAGGGCATGATCTCCCGTTGGAGATCAAGGGTCACATGCTTAGATACTGCAGCAAACCCCTTTGGTCCTCTAGGAAGGTCCTGAAGGTGCTCAACTTCTGTGGTAGCCTCCCATTGGTTCTTCTGGGAAGGTCCTGTACTTGCTGCAGCTATAAAAGGTTCGCATGGCCGCACGGCCATGCGCTAGTGTACATATGAAAACGTATGTGTGTTGATGAGTACAAGTCATTCTTTAAACATCCCCTCCCTTGTGTATAACTGTTCACAAAAGGTGGATGTATGCTATCTAGCGCCTGGCTGTGCTATCAGCATTAAGCATAGCTTACAACGTCTCAGCACTAAATATACGTTACAGCGTCTAATGCTGTGACCACCAGTGCGGCGCCGTGCATTATTAAAGCGCTTTCCAACCCAAGCCTGGGTGGTTAGTGGCTTCCGCCAGTGCGGCACTGCTCGCACTCTTGTGCTTCTTATTACTTTAGTTTATTCTGACACCCAGTTGCGGTGTCGAGCGCAAGTGGTCTAGACTAACCCAATCCCATGTCTTGGAATTGGGTTCTATGACTTCTTGTTTGCGCTCTTGGTGCGGTGCTACGGCTCTGTGACGTAACAGAGTTCGTTTCCACCACCATATAGTGCCGCTATTTGCCAGCAGCGGGTTCTCTCTTGCACGGTGGACCCCGGACTGCGAATGCACCTTATCATTTACTCGGTGCATTCCGCCAGTCCTAACATATATATATATATATATATATATATATATATATATTGTATGCCTAAATTACAAAGCAAATGTGTTCTCTTTAACTTTAGGCCTTTCAGAGATCATTTCATCTTCAATTTGCTTAACTGTTCACAGTAACAGTAATTTTGACCATAGATGCCAAAACTGTTGCATGGCATTGTATCATAACTACAAGATTATTATTTTGTTTTTCCTAATATATTTGTCCATGTCCCCTCTGAATTGTAAATAGAAAATTTTGTCTTCATGCATTTTTCAGATTGTCCATTGGATGGCAGTAGCTCACCAGTAAAAGGAAGCCTACGCTAAAAATAGTTTGACGTATTCCAAACTCAGCAAGCTGCAGTGCAAAATACCACTGATGCAATAGCATAGGCTCGTTATCTGGCTGTGAATCTTATATATATTGTATATTAATGCCTTCCCGGAGATGGATGCTGCGTGTGCACTTTTCCTTCTATAAAGATTGTTTACATTGCACAGAGCAGCATTACTAATGATACATACTAATGATATAATCGGCTGCATGAATATGTATATTATCTTACCATTTAATTAAATAAAAGTAGAAACCTGAGTCAAAGGTTCGTAAATTTATTAGATACACAACAAACATTTCAGAACAGACATAAAACATGGGCAACAAGTAATAGATGAGGGCAAATCAGTTACAAATTAACCCAGAGATAATAGTCGGACGGTAGCACTACATGATGTTAATATATAATTTATACATGAGCTAAGTAACCCTTTGTTATCTGAATATACTCCTGATGAACCTCTTAGAATTAGAAGGGGAGAAACGCGTTGAGTTTAACCCCTTCCCGACCTTTGACGCCACGTAGGCGTCATGAAAGTCGGTGCCATTCCGACCCATGACGCCTATGTGGCGTCATGGAAAGATCGCGTCCCTGCAGGCCGGGTGAAAGGGTTAACTCCCATTTCACCCGATCTGCAGGGACAGGGGGAGTGGTAGTTTAGCCCAGGGGGGGTGGCTTCACCCCCTCGTGGCTACGATCGCTCTGATTGGCTGTTGAAAGTGAAACTGCCAATCAGAGCGATTTGTAATATTTCACCTATTATAACGGGTGAAATATTACAATCCAGCCATGGCCGATGCTGAAATATCATCGGCCATGGCTGGAAATACTAATGTGCCCCCACCCCACCCCACCGATCGCCCCCCCAGCCCCCCGATCTGGCCGGTACACTGCTCCGGCTCCCCTCCGTCCAGTGCTCCGCTCCCCCCCCCCCGTGCTCTTGTCCGCTCCCCCCGTGCTCCAATCACCCCCCCGTGCTCCGATCACCCCCCCTGCACTCCGATCCACCCCCCCCGGTGCTCCGTTCCACCCCCCGGTGCTCCGTTCCAGCCCCCCCGTGCTCCGTTCCACGCCCCCCGTTCTCCGTTCCACCCCTCCCGCGCTCCGATTCCCCCCCCGTGCTCCGATCCCCCCCCCGTGGTCCCCCTCACCCCATCATACTTACCGATCCAGCCGGGGTCCCGTCCGTCTTCTCCCTGGGCGCCGCCATCTTCCAAAATGGCGGGCGCATGCGCAGTGCGCCCGCCGAATCTGCCGGCCGGCAGATTCGTTCCAAAGTGCATTTTGATCACTGAGATAGATTATATCTCAGTGATCAAAATAAAAAAAATAATAAATGACCCCCCCCCTTTGTCACCCCCATAGGTAGGGACAATAAAAAAATAAAGAATTTTTTTTTTCCACTAATGTTAGAATAGGCTTAGGGTTAGGGGTAGGGTTAGGGTTAGGGCTAGGGTTAGGGCTAGGGGTAGGGTTAGGGTTAGGGGTAGGGTTAGGGGTAGGGTTAGGGGTAGGGGTAGGGTTAGGGCTAGGGTTACGGTATGTGCACACGTATTCTGTTCCTCACCTGATCCACCTGCTGTAATCACCTATACGGCATCACGGGGGATGACTCAGCCCCAGGGGTGGCACCTGACCGGATCCACCTGCCATAATCGCCTATACGGCATCACGGGGGATGACTCAGCCCCAGGGGGTGGCACCTACACGGCTGTCGATCAGTCATATCTGTAACGGATTGGGTACTAACTGGATCCATCGATCCCAGTCAAAGCACGGTGGCTCACTTGTTAGCGCTGCGGCCTTGCCGAGCTGGCGTCTCGGGTTCGAATCCTGTTGTGTCATACATTCAGAAAGGGAAAAATCTCAGGTGTTATGTCAAGGACACTTCCTTAGACATTTTTAGAAAAATTTTGAGACAATCCCGATTTTGTAAAAAAAAAAAAATCTCACATTTTCCCTACTTCAACCTCATGGGTCGTCAATATGTTGTAAAGTACCCCAAGATAGAGACCCAAGTGTGGGTAAAGTGTCTGGTTCATGGGCACAAAGTTGAATTTTCAGTGAAAATTTGTCGGAAATCCGCTGTGGACATTGGCTGGGCGCGTGACCCGAATGAGAGAGGCGAATCTGGGTGACCCGAGCTTGGCAGGACCCTTCCCACGGGGGTCCTGGTTCTCTGGAGGTAATCACTGTCAGAAGGGCACATCTTGAGTCCTCACCCAGGTGAGGGCTCTCGGAAGGCGGACGCCCTTCTGTCTTTGTCCCCCCAGAGCAGGCTCGGTGTTTATCGGAAGTCTTCTGCGGACGTTGGCTGGGCGCGTGACCCGAGTGAGAGAGGCGAATCTGGGCGACCCGAGCTTGGCAGGACCCTTCCCACGGGGGTCCTGGTTCTCTGGAGGTAATCACTGTCAGAAGGGCACATCTTGAGTCCTCACCCAGGTGAGGGCTCTCGGAAGGCGGACGCCCTTCTGTCTTTGTCCCCCCAGAGCAGGCTCGGTGTTTATCGGAAGTCTTCTGCGGACGTTGGCTGGGCGCGTGACCCGAGTGAGAGAGGCGAATCTGGGCGACCCGAGCTTGGCAGGACCCTTCCCACGGGGGTCCTGGTTCTCTGGAGGTAATCACTGTCAGAAGGGCACATCTTGAGTCCTCACCCAGGTGAGGGCTCTCGGAAGGCGGACGCCCTTCTGTCTTTGTCCCCCCAGAGCAGGCTCGGTGTTTATCGGAAGTCTTCTGCGGACGTTGGCTGGGCGCGTGACCCGAGTGAGAGAGGCGAATCTGGGTGACCCGAGCTTGGCAGGACCCTTCCCACGGGGGGTCCTGGTTCTCTGGAGGTAATCACTGTCAGAAGGGCACATCTTGGGTCCTCACCCAGGTGAGGGCTCTCGGAAGGCGGACGCCCTTCTGTCTTTGTCCCCCCAGAGCAGGCTCGGTGTTTATCGGAAGTCTTCTGCGGACGTTGGCTGGGCGCGTGACCCGAGTGAGAGAGGCGAATCTGGGCGACCCGAGCTTGGCAGGACCCTTCCCACGGGGGTCCTGGTTCTCTGGAGGTAATCACTGTCAGAAGGGCACATCTTGAGTCCTCACCCAGGTGAGGGCTCTTGGAAGGCGGACGCCCTTCTGTCTTTGTCCCCCCAGAGCAGGCTCGGTGTTTATCGGAAGTCTTCTGCGGACGTTGGCTGGGCGCGTGACCCGAGTGAGAGAGGCGAATCTGGGCGACCCGAGCTTGGCAGGACCCTTCCCACGGGGGTCCTGGTTCTCTGGAGGTAATCACTGTCAGAAGGGCACATCTTGAGTCCTCACCCAGGTGAGGGCTCTCGGAAGGCGGACGCCCTTCTGTCTTTGTCCCCCCAGAGCAGGCTCGGTGTTTATCGGAAGTCTTCTGCGGACGTTGGCTGGGCGCGTGACCCGAGTGAGAGAGGCGAATCTGGGCGACCCGAGCTTGGCAGGACCCTTCCCACGGGGGTCCTGGTTCTCTGGAGGTAATCACTGTCAGAAGGGCACATCTTGAGTCCTCACCCAGGTGAGGGCTCTTGGAAGGCGGACGCCCTTCTGTCTTTGTCCCCCCAGAGCAGGCTCGGTGTTTATCGGAAGTCTTCTGCGGACGTTGGCTGGGCGCGTGACCCGAGTGAGAGAGGCGAATCTGGGCGACCCGAGCTTGGCAGGACCCTTCCCACGGGGGTCCTGGTTCTCTGGAGGTAATCACTGTCAGAAGGGCACATCTTGAGTCCTCACCCAGGTGAGGGCTCTCGGAAGGCGGACGCCCTTCTGTCTTTGTCCCCCCAGAGCAGGCTCGGTGTTTATCGGAAGTCTTCTGCGGACGTTGGCTGGGCGCGTGACCCGAGTGAGAGAGGCGAATCTGGGCGACCCGAGCTTGGCAGGACCCTTCCGACGGGGGTCCTGGTTCTCTGGAGGTAATCACTGTCAGAAGGGCACATCTTGAGTCCTCACCCAGGTGAGGGCTCTTGGAAGGCGGACGCCCTTCTGTCTTTGTCCCCCCAGAGCAGGCTCGGTGTTTATCGGAAGTCTTCTGCGGACGTTGGCTGGGCGCGTGACCCGAGTGAGAGAGGCGAATCTGGGTGACCCGAGCTTGGCAGGACCCTTCCCACGGGGGGTCCTGGTTCTCTGGAGGTAATCACTGTCAGAAGGGCACATCTTGGGTCCTCACCCAGGTGAGGGCTCTCGGAAGGCGGACGCCCTTCTGTCTTTGTCCCCCCAGAGCAGGCTCGGTGTTTATCGGAAGTCTTCTGCGGACGTTGGCTGGGCGCGTGACCCGAGTGAGAGAGGCGAATCTGGGCGACCCGAGCTTGGCAGGACCCTTCCCACGGGGGTCCTGGTTCTCTGGAGGTAATCACTGTCAGAAGGGCACATCTTGAGTCCTCACCCAGGTGAGGGCTCTCGGAAGGCGGACGCCCTTCTGTCTTTGTCCCCCCAGAGCAGGCTCGGTGTTTATCGGAAGTCTTCTGCGGACGTTGGCTGGGCGCGTGACCCGAGTGAGAGAGGCGAATCTGGGCGACCCGAGCTTGGCAGGACCCTTCCGACGGGGGTCCTGGTTCTCTGGAGGTAATCACTGTCAGAAGGGCACATCTTGAGTCCTCACCCAGGTGAGGGCTCTCGGAAGGCGGACGCCCTTCTGTCTTTGTCCCCCCAGAGCAGGCTCGGTGTTTATCGGAAGTCTTCTGCGGACGTTGGCTGGGCGCGTGACCCGAGTGAGAGAGGCGAATCTGGGTGACCCGAGCTTGGCAGGACCCTTCCCACGGGGGGTCCTGGTTCTCTGGAGGTAATCACTGTCAGAAGGGCACATCTTGGGTCCTCACCCAGGTGAGGGCTCTCGGAAGGCGGACGCCCTTCTGTCTTTGTCCCCCCAGAGCAGGCTCGGTGTTTATCGGAAGTCTTCTGCGGACGTTGGCTGGGCGCGTGACCCGAGTGAGAGAGGCGAATCTGGGCGACCCGAGCTTGGCAGGACCCTTCCCACGGGGGGTCCTGGTTCTCTGGAGGTAATCACTGTCAGAAGGGCACATCTTGGGTCCTCACCCAGGTGAGGGCTCTCGGAAGGCGGACGCCCTTCTGTCTTTGTCCCCCCAGAGCAGGCTCGGTGTTTATCGGAAGTCTTCTGCGGACGTTGGCTGGGCGCGTGACCCGAGTGAGAGAGGCGAATCTGGGCGACCCGAGCTTGGCAGGACCCTTCCCACGGGGGTCCTGGTTCTCTGGAGGTAATCACTGTCAGAAGGGCACATCTTGAGTCCTCACCCAGGTGAGGGCTCTCGGAAGGCGGACGCCCTTCTGTCTTTGTCCCCCCAGAGCAGGCTCGGTGTTTATCGGAAGTCTTCTGCGGACGTTGGCTGGGCGCGTGACCCGAGTGAGAGAGGCGAATCTGGGCGACCCGAGCTTGGCAGGACCCTTCCGACGGGGGTCCTGGTTCTCTGGAGGTAATCACTGTCAGAAGGGCACATCTTGAGTCCTCACCCAGGTGAGGGCTCTCGGAAGGCGGACGCCCTTCTGTCTTTGTCCCCCCAGAGCAGGCTCGGTGTTTATCGGAAGTCTTCTGCGGACGTTGGCTGGGCGCGTGACCCGAGTGAGAGAGGCGAATCTGGGTGACCCGAGCTTGGCAGGACCCTTCCCACGGGGGGTCCTGGTTCTCTGGAGGTAATCACTGTCAGAAGGGCACATCTTGGGTCCTCAC
Source organism: Ranitomeya imitator (assembly GCF_032444005.1). Taxonomy (NCBI): domain Eukaryota; kingdom Metazoa; phylum Chordata; class Amphibia; order Anura; family Dendrobatidae; genus Ranitomeya; species Ranitomeya imitator. The sequence continues at coordinate 81,947,949 of NC_091286.1, read as the reverse complement.
CCAGGTGAGGGCTCTTGGAAGGCGGACGCCCTTCTGTCTTTGTCCCCCCAGAGCAGGCTCGGTGTTTATCGGAAGTCTTCTGCGGACGTTGGCTGGGCGCGTGACCCGAGTGAGAGAGGCGAATCTGGGCGACCCGAGCTTGGCAGGACCCTTCCCACGGGGGTCCTGGTTCTCTGGAGGTAATCACTGTCAGAAGGGCACATCTTGGGCCCTCACCCAGGTGAGGGCTCTTGGAAGGCGGACGCCCTTCTGTCTTTGTCCCCCCAGAGCAGGCTCGGTGTTTATCGGAAGTCTTCTGCGGACGTTGGCTGGGCGCGTGACCCGAGTGAGAGAGGCGAATCTGGGCGACCCGAGCTTGGCAGGACCCTTCCCACGGGGGTCCTGGTTCTCTGGAGGTAATCACTGTCAGAAGGGCACATCTTGGGTCCTCACCCAGGTGAGGGCTCTCGGAAGGCGGACGCCCTTCTGTCTTTGTCCCCCCAGAGCAGGCTCGGTGTTTCTCTGTAGGATGTCCCCACCGGTTTGGTTTTTGTGTTCCGAGATGTATCCTTGCAGCTTGGCCGAAACAAACATTTGCCGTTTTCGGTGGCGACAGCCATGACCGCGGCGAAGCACTTTGGGCGCGGCCGGGATGCGCACACCCCGCTCACCACGTTTCAGTCGCTGGCTGAGTGGACTCCGTAGGGGGGCTTAATAGTCGGCCCTGTGGAAGTCGGAGGGGGGCTTAATAGTCGGCCCTGCGGAAGTCGGTGGAGGGCTTAATAGTCGGCCCTGCGGAAGACGGAGGGGGCTTAATAGTCGGCCTGTGGAGGTTGTCTGTGGGCTTAATAGTCACCCTGAGTACGCCATAGCGACTCTCCAAGGTGGGGGCACAGTGTGCGTTCCATGGGCGGAAAGTTTAATTTTGAGCGAAAAACCGTATTTTCGCACTGTAAAAAATGTCAGACTTCCAGGCGGGGGAAAACCGCAGGAGGCGTACCGAGGAGGCTTCCAGGAGCCTGGGGAAGATTTTCCAAAAGTGTCCTTGACACTTAGAAATATTTTGAAAAAAATCACGATTTTGTGAAAATTGACACGTTTCCCCTACTTCCACGCCAGGGGGGCGTCAATATGTTGTGAGGTACCCCAGGACAGTCGCCTAAATGTGGGTGAAGTTTGCGAGTCACGGGCGCAAAGTCGAATTTTGGGTGAAAAACCGCGTTTTCATACTCTAAAAATTTCAGACAAGTGTCAGACTTCCAGGCAGGGAGAAACCGCAGGAGGCGTACCGAGGAGGCTTCCAGGAGCCTGGGGAAGATTTTCCAAAAGTGTCCTTGACACTTAGAAATATTTTCAGAAAATCACGATTTTGTGAAAATTGACACGTTTCCCCTACTTCCACGCCAGGGGGGCGTCAATATGTTGTGAGGTACCCCAGGACAGTCGCCCAAATGTGGGTGAAGTTTGCGGGTCATGGGCGCAAAGTCGAATTTTGGGTGAAAAACCGCGTTTTCATACTCTAAAAATTTCAGACAAGTGTCAGACTTCCAGGCAGGGAGAAACCGCAGGAGGCGTACCGAGGAGGCTTCCAGGAGCCTGGGGAAGATTATCCAAAAGTGTCCTTGACACTTAGAAATATTTTGAAAAAATCACGATTTTGTGAAAATTGACACGTTTCCCCTACTTCCACGCCAGGGGGGCGTCAATATGTTGTGAGGTACCCCAGGACAGTCGCCCAAATGTGGGTGAAGTTTGCGAGTCATGGGCGCAAAGTCGAATTTTGGGTGAAAAACCGCGTTTTCATGCGCTAAAAATTTCAGACAAGTGTCAGACTTCCAGGCAGGGGGAAACCGCAGGAGGCGTACCGAGGAGGCTTCCAGGAGCCTGGGGAAGATTATCCAAAAGTGTCCTTGACACTTAGAAATATTTTGAAAAAATCACGATTTTGTGAAAATTGACACGTTTCCCCTACTTCCACGCCAGGGGGGCGTCAATATGTTGTGAGGTACCCCAGGACAGTCGCCCAAATGTGGGTGAAGTTTGCGAGTCATGGGCGCAAAGTCGAATTTTGGGTGAAAAACCGCGTTTTCATACTCTAAAAATTTCAGACAAGTGTCAGACTTCCAGGCAGGGAGAAACCGCAGGAGGCGTACCGAGGAGGCTTCCAGGAGCCTGGGGAAGATTTTCCAAAAGTGTCCTTGACACTTAGAAATATTTTCAGAAAATCACGATTTTGTGAAAATTGACACGTTTCCCCTACTTCCACGCCAGGGGGGCGTCAATATGTTGTGAGGTACCCCAGGACAGTCGCCTAAATGTGGGTGAAGTTTGCGAGTCACGGGCGCAAAGTCGAATTTTGGGTGAAAAACCGCGTTTTCATGCGCTAAAAATTTCAGACAAGTGTCAGACTTCCAGGCAGGGGGAAACCGCAGGAGGCGTACCGAGGAGGCTTCCAGGAGCCTGGGGAAGATTATCCAAAAGTGTCCTTGACACTTAGAAATATTTTCAGAAAATCACGATTTTGTGAAAATTGACACGTTTCCCCTACTTCCACGCCAGGGGGGCGTCAATATGTTGTGAGGTACCCCAGGACAGTCGCCTAAATGTGGGTGAAGTTTGCGAGTCACGGGCGCAAAGTCGAATTTTGGGTGAAAAACCGCGTTTTCATGCGCTAAAAATTTCAGACAAGTGTCAGACTTCCAGGCAGGGGGAAACCGCAGGAGGCGTACCGAGGAGGCTTCCAGGAGCCTGGGGAAGATTATCCAAAAGTGTCCTTGACACTTAGAAATATTTTCAGAAAATCACGATTTTGTGAAAATTGACACGTTTCCCCTACTTCCACGCCAGGGGGGCGTCAATATGTTGTGAGGTACCCCAGGACAGTCGCCTAAATGTGGGTGAAGTTTGCGAGTCACGGGCGCAAAGTCGAATTTTGGGTGAAAAACCGCGTTTTCATGCGCTAAAAATTTCAGACAAGTGTCAGACTTCCAGGCAGGGGGAAACCGCAGGAGGCGTACCGAGGAGGCTTCCAGGAGCCTGGGGAAGATTATCCAAAAGTGTCCTTGACACTTAGAAATATTTTCAGAAAATCACGATTTTGTGAAAATTGACACGTTTCCCCTACTTCCACGCCAGGGGGGCGTCAATATGTTGTGAGGTACCCCAGGACAGTCGCCTAAATGTGGGTGAAGTTTGCGAGTCACGGGCGCAAAGTCGAATTTTGGGTGAAAAACCGCGTTTTCATGCGCTAAAAATTTCAGACAAGTGTCAGACTTCCAGGCAGGGGGAAACCGCAGGAGGCGTACCGAGGAGGCTTCCAGGAGCCTGGGGAAGATTATCCAAAAGTGTCCTTGACACTTAGAAATATTTTCAGAAAATCACGATTTTGTGAAAATTGACACGTTTCCCCTACTTCCACGCCAGGGGGGCGTCAATATGTTGTGAGGTACCCCAGGACAGTCGCCTAAATGTGGGTGAAGTTTGCGAGTCACGGGCGCAAAGTCGAATTTTGGGTGAAAAACCGCGTTTTCATGCGCTAAAAATTTCAGACAAGTGTCAGACTTCCAGGCAGGGGGAAACCGCAGGAGGCGTACCGAGGAGGCTTCCAGGAGCCTGGGGAAGATTATCCAAAAGTGTCCTTGACACTTAGAAATATTTTCAGAAAATCACGATTTTGTGAAAATTGACACGTTTCCCCTACTTCCACGCCAGGGGGGCGTCAATATGTTGTGAGGTACCCCAGGACAGTCGCCTAAATGTGGGTGAAGTTTGCGAGTCACGGGCGCAAAGTCGAATTTTGGGTGAAAAACCGCGTTTTCATGCGCTAAAAATTTCAGACAAGTGTCAGACTTCCAGGCAGGGGGAAACCGCAGGAGGCGTACCGAGGAGGCTTCCAGGAGCCTGGGGAAGATTATCCAAAAGTGTCCTTGACACTTAGAAATATTTTGAAAAAATCACGATTTTGTGAAAATTGACACGTTTCCCCTACTTCCACGCCAGGGGGGCGTCAATATGTTGTGAGGTACCCCAGGACAGTCGCCCAAATGTGGGTGAAGTTTGCGAGTCACGGGCGCAAAGTCGAATTTTGGGTGAAAAACCGCATTTTCATACTCTAAAAATTTCAGACAAGTGTCAGACTTCCAGGCAGGGAGAAACCGCAGGAGGCGTACCGAGGAGGCTTCCAGGAGCCTGGGGAAGATTATCCAAAAGTGTCCTTGACACTTAGAAATATTTTGAAAAAATCACGATTTTGTGAAAATTGACACGTTTCCCCTACTTCCACGCCAGGGGGGCGTCAATATGTTGTGAGGTACCCCAGGACAGTCGCCCAAATGTGGGTGAAGTTTGCGAGTCATGGGCGCAAAGTCGAATTTTGGGTGAAAAACCGCATTTTCATACTCTAAAAATTTCAGACAAGTGTCAGACTTCCAGGCAGGGAGAAACCGCAGTAGGCGTACCGAGGAGGCTTCCAGGAGCCTGGGGAAGATTTTCCAAAAGTGTCCTTGACACTTAGAAATATTTTGAGAAATTTCCGATTTTGTGAAAAATGACCCCTTTCCCCTACTTCCACCCTAAAGGGGCGTCAATATGTTGTAAAGCACCCCGAGATAGAGACCTAAGCGTGGGCAAAGTTTGGGTCTGATGGGTGGAACACTGAAAAAAACGCGATTTTCCACTTAGAACAAACATAGAACTTTCAGACTTCCAGGCGGGGGGAAAGCTCTGAAGCTGTACCGAGGACACTTCCATGGCCCCCGGATCGATTTTCAAGAACGAGTCCTTGGGACTTTGAAATTTTTCGGCGATGCGTTTTTGGCTTCCGGGAGCCGCAGAACGTTGGGAAATTCGTTCCGCTCGCCGGCTCCAGGTGTTTCGGGCTAGTCCAGGCCCCAGCTACGCCGCCTGGCCGCCAAATTTCGCAAAATCGAAAAAAAAAAAAATAGAACCGGAATGAGGAATTTCTGGCCGCCGGATCCGCCGCACAGCTCCAGGAAGTCGGACACTTTTCGGCTTCGCTCCCTTAAAGTGTGGGTCGGTGTTTCGCCATGCAAATACCCACTTTTGCACACCAGCTGCAGGATATAGGAGAGAGGGGTACCTCTCGGGCCCGACTGATTTCCGATGTTTTCGTGGTTCCTCAAGTCGGGTAGGCGGTTTGGCGAGTACCCCCCTGTTTGCATGGAAGTCCGCCCTCGCGTCGACACCAGGCTTCCGCGGCTCCAGGGGGACTCTTGCCGGTCGTCTGCCCCAAGTCAGAGACGCGTTTCCCGGGTCGCCTGAGCCTGAACGGACCCTCCCCAAGCGTGTTCTGGTTCTCCGAGGGTGACGGATGTCAGAAGGGAGGCAGATCTGGAGTCTTCGTCCCGAGGAGGGCTCCAGGAGGGCGGATTGCACCCCCTGACTCGGTCCCCTCAGAGCAGGCTTGGCGTTTCTCTGTGTCGGATGTCTCCCGCTTCCACGCCACCGGGGAGACCTATGAGAGAATCGCACTGTGACCCGGATTCCGTCTCGAGGGCGCCCGTAGCGTGTCGGAGAGGGACCTCCAGGACTATCGGGCATGTTTCTTCCCCGTCTCCCCGAGGGGAAGGATGGCAGCGGGTGGGGTTTCTCACCCATGCCCCCCACCGGCTCTTCCTCCGATCGATTTGGCTCAGCGCTCCCGGGTGGGGAGGTGGTGCCGCTCGCTCGGCCCGGGCTTTGGAGCCCGCGTCGGTCTAAGGCGGGCGGTCTCCTTCCTCTTTTACCCCCCCGGGATTCAGGCACGCATCCTTGGGCGTGCACGCCGGCAGTCGCCTCCCGTTCGCAGGACGGTGGCTGCCGTGCAGAGGGGGAGTTTGACCCGAACTGTGGTACGGCAGGGGTCCGACGACCCGCGCGGGCGAATGGCGGGGCGCCCACCCACCTCGGCGTGGGGGCCCGTCGTCCGAATCGCTCCCCGCGCGGGGTAGCACAACGATCTTCTCCGAGGGCGGCCCTTTGACTTCCAGATGCGCAGCTCGCCCGCGGAGGCCCGTGCCGACCCCCACCCAGCGTCCGATGGGCGGCCTCCGCGGTGGGCATCGGCGAGAGCGGCGGCGGTGGGTGGCGCTTCCACGCCACCGCCGAGCTCCGCGTTCTCCAGTCTTTTCCCGAGCCCCTACGATAGTGGGGGGATGACAGACGCGTGGGGAGTCAGGCGGAGTGGGTTCTCACCGCGTGGTGTGCCCGGCCGAACGCCGTCGCCTTCCCCGCTCGTCCGACGTCCTCCGAGGCGGCTCGGAAGGGAGCGCGAGAGGGAGAGAGCGAGAGAGAGAGAGAGAGACCAAGCGGACGCCCCAGAGCGAGAAGGGAGGATGGAAAAGGGAGAGACGAGTGGGGCAAAAAGAGTTTTGGCGAAGGGGAGTACCCGGCGAACTGCCGCCCCGGGCTTCTTCTGTTCTCAACAGCGGAGGCACGGCTTTGGGGGGGAGACGCCGCTCGGTTGGGGCTCCTTTGAGGTTACGGGCAAGAGCCCGGGACGAGGGACTACGCCATAGGGCGACGCCGACACGGCCAGGCCAACTGCGCCCCCCGTGCGACCTCCGCGTCGCTGGCGGGCTCTGCGCCTGAGCCGCGGTGGACCCCGACGGCCAGCCCCCCTCTCCCACTCTTCGCGCCCGTCCGCCGGTGGGTCGAGGACCCCCCGCGGCGGAGGCAGGTCTAAGCCAGACGGAGGCCCCGCATAGGCCCCCCACCGCCCTGGCCCCTCTCCCCAGCAGCGACTCTGTGTGTCGCCCCGGGAGCGGTGGGTCACGAGGCAGGGTGGCCGTGGCGTCCTCCGAAGGCCAGTCACCTACGGCCCTCCCCGTGCAAGGGGTGGTTTTTACAACAGATGCCCTCCGATCGGGAGGCCGGGTCTAAGCCAGATGGTGGCGCCGCATAGGCCCCCCACCGCCCTGGCCCCTCTCCCCAGCAGCGACTCTGTGTGTCGCCCCGGGAGCGGTGGGTCACGAGGCAGGGGAGCCGTGGTGTCCTCCGGAGGCCAGTCACCTCGCCCTCTCCGTGCAAGGTGGGTTTTTTTCCAGACACCCTCCGCATCGGCCGCCTCGCACCGTACAGCGTGCACGATCTCCCCAGTGGCACTGCACTCGCCGTTCAGGCTCCTGTTTTCCTCCGGAAGGTGACGCCCCGGGATGCCCGCCTGCCGGCACGGACGACGAGGAGGATTTCCCTTCCTCCGGGTGCCCTTCCCGCTGCGGGGCTTCCTATCTGGCTTCTCTCCCTCGATTGATTAAGTCCCTGGCCTTTGTACACACTGCCCGTCGCTACTACCGATTGGATGGTTTAGTGAGGTCCTTGGATCGGCCCCGCCGGGTTCGGCCAAGACCCATGGTGGAGAGCCGAGAAGACGATCGAACTTGACTATCTAGAGACAGTAAAAGTCGTAACAAGGTTTCCCTAGATGAACCTGTGGAAGGATCTTTAATGGGCGAGTGAAAAATACCGATGAGGTGCAGATCAGGAGGCCAGCCGCCCGCCAAATCCCCGAAGGGTACCGAACGTGATGGGGGCGGTGGTAGGTCTCTTTCTGCTTCGCCAGGGCGCTCCGCAGGGTGGGGACGGTGAGGGCACGTGAGGACAGCGGGCGGGCGACGTCGGGAGGGTGCGGGGAGCCCCTCTCGCTCCGTCGCCCAGGAAAAAGACGCCCGGCCTCGCGCCGACGATTGTTGCCCTGCCGCTGCCTGCCGAGGAAAAATAAGAAGCCCCCCGCGTACGCGAAAGGCCGTCCCGGGTACCGTTCTCCTGTGCGCTCACACACCCCTCCCCGGGGTATGTGGGTCTGGGCGGTAGGTTGAGAAGCCTCGAGCCCTCCTTTGTTCTCCTCCCCGCTGGAGGGAGGGACGGGGAGGCCGAGCGCCCGGGCAACAGGGCCGAGATTTGAAAACAACCCTCCAAAGCATCCCAGTCTTTTGCGGCCGGCTGACACGAGAGTGAAAAGGGGGGCGCCTCCGAGTGTCCCCAAACCAGAAAGCGCGACTCTTAACGGTGGATCACTCGGCGCGCGCGTCGAAGAACGCAGCTAGCTGCGAGAATTAAGTGTGAATTGCAGGACACATTGATCATCGACACTTCGAACGCACCTTGCGGCCCCGGGGTGCTCCCGGGGCTATGCCTGTCTGAGGGTTGCCCCTCCATCTATCGCCTCCATGGCGCAGCTGGGGTCCCCTCGCAAGGGTGACAACGAGGGAGGCCTGAGGCTCCGTGCCCTGATGGTCTCTTCTCCTTTATCCCTTACGTCCCCCCAAGGCCAGACTCACCTGCCCTGGGCCCACCTGATGGGGTTTACCATCGTCACTCCCCCCGTTGCGACGTGAAACCCTGTGGCGCAATGAAGGTGAAGGCCGGGGCGCTCCGGCCGAGGTGGGATCCCGCCGCCCGCTCCGGGGGGTTGACACGGCGGGTGCACCATCGGCCCGCCTCTGTCGGGGAGGTGGAGCATGAGTGCGCGATAGGACCCGAAAGATGGTGAGCTATGCCTGGGCAGGACGAAGCCAGAGGAAACTCTGGTGGAGGTCCGCAGCGACCCTGATGTGCAAATTGGTCATCTGGGTATAGGGGCGTTTGTAGATGTGCTTGGCCCGTACGGGGATCGAACCCACGACCTTGGTGTTATTAGCACCACGCTCTAACCAACTGAGCTAAATGGCCATAGGTGTGGTCCCTGGGTATAGGGGCGAAAGACTCACGGAGACCACGGGCAGACGTACAGGGGCCTGATCAACCCCTGGACCGTACGGGCTGCTGTGCCTGCCGCAGGCGAGAAGCGAGAACCCCTTCGGGGCACGGAGACTACAACCGGACGTACGGGGGTCTGACCCACCCCTGGACCGTACGGTCTGCTGGCTGCCGTGCCTGGTGCAGGCGAGAAGCGGGAACCCCTTCGGGGCACGGAGACCACAACCGGACGTACGGGGGTCTGATCAACCCCTGTACCGTACGGGCTGCTGGCTGCCGTGCCGTCCTCAAATTGCTTGGCCTAAACAAAAGTCAATTTTTTGTGACAACAGTGATGACCGTGACATAGCACTGGAGGTGTACCCCAAGACAGTGACCTAAGTGTGGGTGAAGTCTGTGGTTCATGGGCGGAAAGTTGAATTTTGGGTGAAAAACCATACTTTCACACTTTGAAAATTTCAGACATGTGTCAGACTTCCAGGCAGGGGGAAACCGCTGGAGGTGTACCGAGGACACTTCCAGAAGCCTGGGGAAGCTTTTCTGGAAGAGTCCTTGACACTTGGAAAATTTTGGGCAATTTTCTGAGAAAAAAAAAAATCACATTTCCCCTTACCCCCCACCCAAGAGGGGCTTCAATATGTTGCAGAGTACCCCGAAAGGGTCCCCAAAGTGGGAGAAAAGTGAGGCAAGTCAAAGAGGCAAAGATGAATGTACATTTGAATAATTTTATTAATGTCAGATAAAAATTGACATATTCACAAGGGCTTTGTTCTCCTGATTGGGATGAGCCGAATATTCTTGAGACTATACTCCTCAGTAGAATCGGATGACTCGGTATCACTTTCCGTGAGGTCTACCACCTCGTTATCCAATTCACTGGTTGATGCCATTACTGGCGACATAATTTTTGCGTCCTCATGATTTCCTGCGTTGAACACTAGCTCTTGGGCACGGCACATATCGGTCAGGGTCTTCTCCCGGTAAACTCTCTCGGCCACATCGTTTGTATGTGCCAAGTAGCGTGCAAACAAGCGCTTTTCGCAATCTGTGTATTGTGACAAAGTCCATGTCTCGCAAATCCGCCGTACAAGGTGGCTGGTGATGTTTGGGAGGTTGTAGCTACGGAGGAAAGCACATTGTTAGTACTGGTTGCTACTTATGGCTGTGGGTCACTTGACTTGTGGCTACCTTACCTTGAATGGTATCGTCTGAGTCTCATGGATGGATTTTTTATGACCTTCCCGGTACACGTCACGAAAAAGTTTGTGATAATCTTTCGGCCAAAGGTAAAGACCGGTCTGACATATTCCGCATACGCATTGAACCACTGAAAAAGAAAAAAAATATATATATGTTACTCTCCAGTCTGGGGGCACCCCTCCAAAAGGTTTTACATGGGGACAAGAGAGTGTTTTGCTCCCCACAATGAGTGGGGTTGCCTGGGTTCCCTGGCTTTGAGAAAAGCTTACCGATTCCTCTTCCTCTGAAAGTACAAAAGTTGCTACCTGAGAGGTGGAGCACTTGTGAGTCTTCACACCCACAATTGTCTTGCGTCTTCCTTGGTACGTGTGATGGATCCTCTCATTCCACTCTGAAACCTACGATGTGAAAAAAAAAGGTGGAAAAATATTGAACCGGTTCAGCAAATACCGCTGACCCACAGGGCCCGACGACTTACCGTCATGTTACGAACAACACCTGGTCTTTGGAGATGTTTTAGAATCAGAAGGGCCTCGAGGTACAGTACCACTTCCCGGCGATCTACTTCTGATCCGCCATCTGTCACAGCCTCGATGCTAGCTAGAAATGTTGGCCTTGCCTCCTCCAGTATAATCTGGCAGTCCTTGGGTGACTTTGATGGCTTCATCAATAGATCGTACCTGTGGGGAAAAATAAAGGCAATTAACCAACATCCAAGGTTTGGTAACAATGCGCTGAATATTGGCTCTTTTGAACGGTGTACCTTTTACTTACAGACTCTCGGCAGGCTCCCTTGTACAATGATTTCTGAAGGTCTGTTGTAAAATTCATGAACACTTCGCATGCCTTATAAAGTTGAGGATTCTCTAGTCTCAGTTTGGTAGCCCTCATCTGATACATGGTAAATCTCCGTATATGCTTCAACATTTTGAGGGAGGTCTGGCTCGATAGATGGAGTTTTCCAAGTTGTTGAAAAAAATTATTAACCTGGTTTGGTTTTACGAGGTACTCCAGAGTTACAGATTTTGGGTTCACAAAAAATAGAAACCGTGCTACGTTTGATACCTCCTGTTGACAGTTTGGGACCCCATGGGTAACTGTTAGGTACGAGTGGAACCCCTTTAACATGGGGTGATTCAATGAGTGACGCTTGTACAATCCGGCGGCCTTGGTAGCCGTGCGGTTTTTGTCTTTCCATTCCCTTTTCTGGATACTTAAATTGCTGCCATCCATGACCTCCTCATTGCCTATGCGGTCAGAAATGCTCCCTGTGTGGTCAGGCTCAGGGCACGGGTCTCCCTCCCGACTGTCTACCGGCCGTAAAAGGAAAGGCACATCCATCTCATCCGAATCTAGCTTTGGCGTGGGGCATGGGTCTCCCTCCCGACTGTCTACTGGCCGTAAAAGGAAAGGCACATCCATCTCATCTGAATCTAGCTCTGGCGGGGGGCACGGGTCTCCCTCCAGACTGTCTCCCGGCCGTAAAAGGAAAGGCACATCCATCACATCTGAATCTAGCTCTGGCATGGAGCCTGGGCGGAGCTCCGGATTGTCAGTTGGTACCTGAGCGGGCCCTTCACAGGTCAGTGGTGTGATTTGTGACTCAAACCTAGGCTTGTTTGCTATCAAAAAGCCGCGACCTTCTAAGAAGGCTACAGTCTCCTCCAAGGATTGGAGGGGCTTGAGCTCACTGAATTGGATTGTTGTCCCCTTGTTGGCGATACAGCGAAGTTGATACTTTGCGGAGGCTATGGCGGTTTTTATCTCCGAATCACCGTGTGACCTCAGGCATACCCTTCTCAGATGTGTGGATATATATTTGGTTACCCTGTGGCACACGGGGCATGTAAGTGGTGTCCGTGGGTGCCTGCGGGGGAGACACAAGCAATAAAACCGGTCACCTTGCCAGCAAGTGTACAACTCCACTACAAGGTACATTCATGTGTCTCTACGTGGCCGACAAATGTCTTCTACTCACCGCTCCATTGCGAAGGGTTTCCCGCAGTCAAACAGAGCGTCTCGTAATAGTTTATTAAAGTGCCGTGTTTCTCTGTGTCTTGAACTGTGGCAAATGATTTTCCTCCGCGCGAGTCAGCCACGCAGGTGAAAGACGCCAGCTGAGGTGATTGAAATTAACCGGATGTGTTTTGCCGTACTCTGATATAGGTCACCACGGGGGTTGAGTCAGCCCAGGGGGTGGCACCTCCACGGTCGCTAAACATCCGTAGGGTTGATGATATATCCCTCACCTGATCCACCTGCTGTAATCACCTATACGGCATCACGGGGGATGACTCAGCCCCAGGGGTGGCACCTGACCGGATCCACCTGCCATAATCGCCTATACGGCATCACGGGGGATGACTCAGCCCCAGGGGGTGGCACCTACACGGCTGTCGATCAGTCATATCTGTAACGGATTGGGTACTAACTGGATCCATCGATCCCAGTCAAAGCACGGTGGCTCACTTGTTAGCGCTGCGGCCTTGCCGAGCTGGCGTCTCGGGTTCGAATCCTGTTGTGTCATACATTCAGAAAGGGAAAAATCTCAGGTGTTATGTCAAGGACACTTCCTTAGACATTTTTAGAAAAATTTTGAGACAATCCCGATTTTGTAAAAAAAAAAAAATCTCACATTTTCCCTACTTCAACCTCATGGGTCGTCAATATGTTGTAAAGTACCCCAAGATAGAGACCCAAGTGTGGGTAAAGTGTCTGGTTCATGGGCACAAAGTTGAATTTTCAGTGAAAATTTGTCGGAAATCCGCTGTGGACATTGGCTGGGCGCGTGACCCGAATGAGAGAGGCGAATCTGGGTGACCCGAGCTTGGCAGGACCCTTCCCACGGGGGTCCTGGTTCTCTGGAGGTAATCACTGTCAGAAGGGCACATCTTGAGTCCTCACCCAGGTGAGGGCTCTCGGAAGGCGGACGCCCTTCTGTCTTTGTCCCCCCAGAGCAGGCTCGGTGTTTATCGGAAGTCTTCTGCGGACGTTGGCTGGGCGCGTGACCCGAGTGAGAGAGGCGAATCTGGGCGACCCGAGCTTGGCAGGACCCTTCCCACGGGGGTCCTGGTTCTCTGGAGGTAATCACTGTCAGAAGGGCACATCTTGAGTCCTCACCCAGGTGAGGGCTCTCGGAAGGCGGACGCCCTTCTGTCTTTGTCCCCCCAGAGCAGGCTCGGTGTTTATCGGAAGTCTTCTGCGGACGTTGGCTGGGCGCGTGACCCGAGTGAGAGAGGCGAATCTGGGCGACCCGAGCTTGGCAGGACCCTTCCCACGGGGGTCCTGGTTCTCTGGAGGTAATCACTGTCAGAAGGGCACATCTTGAGTCCTCACCCAGGTGAGGGCTCTCGGAAGGCGGACGCCCTTCTGTCTTTGTCCCCCCAGAGCAGGCTCGGTGTTTATCGGAAGTCTTCTGCGGACGTTGGCTGGGCGCGTGACCCGAGTGAGAGAGGCGAATCTGGGTGACCCGAGCTTGGCAGGACCCTTCCCACGGGGGGTCCTGGTTCTCTGGAGGTAATCACTGTCAGAAGGGCACATCTTGGGTCCTCACCCAGGTGAGGGCTCTCGGAAGGCGGACGCCCTTCTGTCTTTGTCCCCCCAGAGCAGGCTCGGTGTTTATCGGAAGTCTTCTGCGGACGTTGGCTGGGCGCGTGACCCGAGTGAGAGAGGCGAATCTGGGCGACCCGAGCTTGGCAGGACCCTTCCCACGGGGGTCCTGGTTCTCTGGAGGTAATCACTGTCAGAAGGGCACATCTTGAGTCCTCACCCAGGTGAGGGCTCTTGGAAGGCGGACGCCCTTCTGTCTTTGTCCCCCCAGAGCAGGCTCGGTGTTTATCGGAAGTCTTCTGCGGACGTTGGCTGGGCGCGTGACCCGAGTGAGAGAGGCGAATCTGGGCGACCCGAGCTTGGCAGGACCCTTCCCACGGGGGTCCTGGTTCTCTGGAGGTAATCACTGTCAGAAGGGCACATCTTGAGTCCTCACCCAGGTGAGGGCTCTCGGAAGGCGGACGCCCTTCTGTCTTTGTCCCCCCAGAGCAGGCTCGGTGTTTATCGGAAGTCTTCTGCGGACGTTGGCTGGGCGCGTGACCCGAGTGAGAGAGGCGAATCTGGGCGACCCGAGCTTGGCAGGACCCTTCCCACGGGGGTCCTGGTTCTCTGGAGGTAATCACTGTCAGAAGGGCACATCTTGAGTCCTCACCCAGGTGAGGGCTCTTGGAAGGCGGACGCCCTTCTGTCTTTGTCCCCCCAGAGCAGGCTCGGTGTTTATCGGAAGTCTTCTGCGGACGTTGGCTGGGCGCGTGACCCGAGTGAGAGAGGCGAATCTGGGCGACCCGAGCTTGGCAGGACCCTTCCCACGGGGGTCCTGGTTCTCTGGAGGTAATCACTGTCAGAAGGGCACATCTTGAGTCCTCACCCAGGTGAGGGCTCTCGGAAGGCGGACGCCCTTCTGTCTTTGTCCCCCCAGAGCAGGCTCGGTGTTTATCGGAAGTCTTCTGCGGACGTTGGCTGGGCGCGTGACCCGAGTGAGAGAGGCGAATCTGGGCGACCCGAGCTTGGCAGGACCCTTCCGACGGGGGTCCTGGTTCTCTGGAGGTAATCACTGTCAGAAGGGCACATCTTGAGTCCTCACCCAGGTGAGGGCTCTTGGAAGGCGGACGCCCTTCTGTCTTTGTCCCCCCAGAGCAGGCTCGGTGTTTATCGGAAGTCTTCTGCGGACGTTGGCTGGGCGCGTGACCCGAGTGAGAGAGGCGAATCTGGGTGACCCGAGCTTGGCAGGACCCTTCCCACGGGGGGTCCTGGTTCTCTGGAGGTAATCACTGTCAGAAGGGCACATCTTGGGTCCTCACCCAGGTGAGGGCTCTCGGAAGGCGGACGCCCTTCTGTCTTTGTCCCCCCAGAGCAGGCTCGGTGTTTATCGGAAGTCTTCTGCGGACGTTGGCTGGGCGCGTGACCCGAGTGAGAGAGGCGAATCTGGGCGACCCGAGCTTGGCAGGACCCTTCCCACGGGGGTCCTGGTTCTCTGGAGGTAATCACTGTCAGAAGGGCACATCTTGAGTCCTCACCCAGGTGAGGGCTCTCGGAAGGCGGACGCCCTTCTGTCTTTGTCCCCCCAGAGCAGGCTCGGTGTTTATCGGAAGTCTTCTGCGGACGTTGGCTGGGCGCGTGACCCGAGTGAGAGAGGCGAATCTGGGCGACCCGAGCTTGGCAGGACCCTTCCGACGGGGGTCCTGGTTCTCTGGAGGTAATCACTGTCAGAAGGGCACATCTTGAGTCCTCACCCAGGTGAGGGCTCTCGGAAGGCGGACGCCCTTCTGTCTTTGTCCCCCCAGAGCAGGCTCGGTGTTTATCGGAAGTCTTCTGCGGACGTTGGCTGGGCGCGTGACCCGAGTGAGAGAGGCGAATCTGGGTGACCCGAGCTTGGCAGGACCCTTCCCACGGGGGGTCCTGGTTCTCTGGAGGTAATCACTGTCAGAAGGGCACATCTTGGGTCCTCACCCAGGTGAGGGCTCTCGGAAGGCGGACGCCCTTCTGTCTTTGTCCCCCCAGAGCAGGCTCGGTGTTTATCGGAAGTCTTCTGCGGACGTTGGCTGGGCGCGTGACCCGAGTGAGAGAGGCGAATCTGGGCGACCCGAGCTTGGCAGGACCCTTCCCACGGGGGGTCCTGGTTCTCTGGAGGTAATCACTGTCAGAAGGGCACATCTTGGGTCCTCACCCAGGTGAGGGCTCTCGGAAGGCGGACGCCCTTCTGTCTTTGTCCCCCCAGAGCAGGCTCGGTGTTTATCGGAAGTCTTCTGCGGACGTTGGCTGGGCGCGTGACCCGAGTGAGAGAGGCGAATCTGGGCGACCCGAGCTTGGCAGGACCCTTCCCACGGGGGTCCTGGTTCTCTGGAGGTAATCACTGTCAGAAGGGCACATCTTGAGTCCTCACCCAGGTGAGGGCTCTCGGAAGGCGGACGCCCTTCTGTCTTTGTCCCCCCAGAGCAGGCTCGGTGTTTATCGGAAGTCTTCTGCGGACGTTGGCTGGGCGCGTGACCCGAGTGAGAGAGGCGAATCTGGGCGACCCGAGCTTGGCAGGACCCTTCCGACGGGGGTCCTGGTTCTCTGGAGGTAATCACTGTCAGAAGGGCACATCTTGAGTCCTCACCCAGGTGAGGGCTCTCGGAAGGCGGACGCCCTTCTGTCTTTGTCCCCCCAGAGCAGGCTCGGTGTTTATCGGAAGTCTTCTGCGGACGTTGGCTGGGCGCGTGACCCGAGTGAGAGAGGCGAATCTGGGTGACCCGAGCTTGGCAGGACCCTTCCCACGGGGGGTCCTGGTTCTCTGGAGGTAATCACTGTCAGAAGGGCACATCTTGGGTCCTCACCCAGGTGAGGGCTCTTGGAAGGCGGACGCCCTTCTGTCTTTGTCCCCCCAGAGCAGGCTCGGTGTTTATCGGAAGTCTTCTGCGGACGTTGGCTGGGCGCGTGACCCGAGTGAGAGAGGCGAATCTGGGCGACCCGAGCTTGGCAGGACCCTTCCCACGGGGGTCCTGGTTCTCTGGAGGTAATCACTGTCAGAAGGGCACATCTTGGGCCCTCACCCAGGTGAGGGCTCTTGGAAGGCGGACGCCCTTCTGTCTTTGTCCCCCCAGAGCAGGCTCGGTGTTTATCGGAAGTCTTCTGCGGACGTTGGCTGGGCGCGTGACCCGAGTGAGAGAGGCGAATCTGGGCGACCCGAGCTTGGCAGGACCCTTCCCACGGGGGTCCTGGTTCTCTGGAGGTAATCACTGTCAGAAGGGCACATCTTGGGTCCTCACCCAGGTGAGGGCTCTCGGAAGGCGGACGCCCTTCTGTCTTTGTCCCCCCAGAGCAGGCTCGGTGTTTCTCTGTAGGATGTCCCCACCGGTTTGGTTTTTGTGTTCCGAGATGTATCCTTGCAGCTTGGCCGAAACAAACATTTGCCGTTTTCGGTGGCGACAGCCATGACCGCGGCGAAGCACTTTGGGCGCGGCCGGGATGCGCACACCCCGCTCACCACGTTTCAGTCGCTGGCTGAGTGGACTCCGTAGGGGGGCTTAATAGTCGGCCCTGTGGAAGTCGGAGGGGGGCTTAATAGTCGGCCCTGCGGAAGTCGGTGGAGGGCTTAATAGTCGGCCCTGCGGAAGACGGAGGGGGCTTAATAGTCGGCCTGTGGAGGTTGTCTGTGGGCTTAATAGTCACCCTGAGTACGCCATAGCGACTCTCCAAGGTGGGGGCACAGTGTGCGTTCCATGGGCGGAAAGTTTAATTTTGAGCGAAAAACCGTATTTTCGCACTGTAAAAAATGTCAGACTTCCAGGCGGGGGAAAACCGCAGGAGGCGTACCGAGGAGGCTTCCAGGAGCCTGGGGAAGATTTTCCAAAAGTGTCCTTGACACTTAGAAATATTTTGAAAAAAATCACGATTTTGTGAAAATTGACACGTTTCCCCTACTTCCACGCCAGGGGGGCGTCAATATGTTGTGAGGTACCCCAGGACAGTCGCCTAAATGTGGGTGAAGTTTGCGAGTCACGGGCGCAAAGTCGAATTTTGGGTGAAAAACCGCGTTTTCATACTCTAAAAATTTCAGACAAGTGTCAGACTTCCAGGCAGGGAGAAACCGCAGGAGGCGTACCGAGGAGGCTTCCAGGAGCCTGGGGAAGATTTTCCAAAAGTGTCCTTGACACTTAGAAATATTTTCAGAAAATCACGATTTTGTGAAAATTGACACGTTTCCCCTACTTCCACGCCAGGGGGGCGTCAATATGTTGTGAGGTACCCCAGGACAGTCGCCCAAATGTGGGTGAAGTTTGCGGGTCATGGGCGCAAAGTCGAATTTTGGGTGAAAAACCGCGTTTTCATACTCTAAAAATTTCAGACAAGTGTCAGACTTCCAGGCAGGGAGAAACCGCAGGAGGCGTACCGAGGAGGCTTCCAGGAGCCTGGGGAAGATTATCCAAAAGTGTCCTTGACACTTAGAAATATTTTGAAAAAATCACGATTTTGTGAAAATTGACACGTTTCCCCTACTTCCACGCCAGGGGGGCGTCAATATGTTGTGAGGTACCCCAGGACAGTCGCCCAAATGTGGGTGAAGTTTGCGAGTCATGGGCGCAAAGTCGAATTTTGGGTGAAAAACCGCGTTTTCATGCGCTAAAAATTTCAGACAACTGTCAGACTTCCAGGCAGGGGGAAACCGCAGGAGGCGTACCGAGGAGGCTTCCAGGAGCCTGGGGAAGATTATCCAAAAGTGTCCTTGACACTTAGAAATATTTTGAAAAAATCACGATTTTGTGAAAATTGACACGTTTCCCCTACTTCCACGCCAGGGGGGCGTCAATATGTTGTGAGGTACCCCAGGACAGTCGCCCAAATGTGGGTGAAGTTTGCGAGTCATGGGCGCAAAGTCGAATTTTGGGTGAAAAACCGCGTTTTCATACTCTAAAAATTTCAGACAAGTGTCAGACTTCCAGGCAGGGAGAAACCGCAGGAGGCGTACCGAGGAGGCTTCCAGGAGCCTGGGGAAGATTTTCCAAAAGTGTCCTTGACACTTAGAAATATTTTCAGAAAATCACGATTTTGTGAAAATTGACACGTTTCCCCTACTTCCACGCCAGGGGGGCGTCAATATGTTGTGAGGTACCCCAGGACAGTCGCCTAAATATGGGTGAAGTTTGCGAGTCACGGGCGCAAAGTCGAATTTTGGGTGAAAAACCGCGTTTTCATGCGCTAAAAATTTCAGACAAGTGTCAGACTTCCAGGCAGGGGGAAACCGCAGGAGGCGTACCGAGGAGGCTTCCAGGAGCCTGGGGAAGATTATCCAAAAGTGTCCTTGACACTTAGAAATATTTTCAGAAAATCACGATTTTGTGAAAATTGACACGTTTCCCCTACTTCCACGCCAGGGGGGCGTCAATATGTTGTGAGGTACCCCAGGACAGTCGCCTAAATGTGGGTGAAGTTTGCGAGTCACGGGCGCAAAGTCGAATTTTGGGTGAAAAACCGCGTTTTCATGCGCTAAAAATTTCAGACAAGTGTCAGACTTCCAGGCAGGGGGAAACCGCAGGAGGCGTACCGAGGAGGCTTCCAGGAGCCTGGGGAAGATTATCCAAAAGTGTCCTTGACACTTAGAAATATTTTCAGAAAATCACGATTTTGTGAAAATTGACACGTTTCCCCTACTTCCACGCCAGGGGGGCGTCAATATGTTGTGAGGTACCCCAGGACAGTCGCCTAAATGTGGGTGAAGTTTGCGAGTCACGGGCGCAAAGTCGAATTTTGGGTGAAAAACCGCGTTTTCATGCGCTAAAAATTTCAGACAAGTGTCAGACTTCCAGGCAGGGGGAAACCGCAGGAGGCGTACCGAGGAGGCTTCCAGGAGCCTGGGGAAGATTATCCAAAAGTGTCCTTGACACTTAGAAATATTTTGAGAAATTTCCGATTTTGTGAAAAATGACCCCTTTCCCCTACTTCCACCCTAAAGGGGCGTCAATATGTTGTAAAGCACCCCGAGACAGAGACCTAAGCGTGGGCAAAGTTTGGGTCTGATGGGTGGAACACTGAAAAAAACGCGATTTTCCACTTAGAACAAACATAGAACTTTCAGACTTCCAGGCGGGGGGAAAGCTCTGAAGCTGTACCGAGGACACTTCCATGGCCCCCGGATCGATTTTCAAGAACGAGTCCTTGGGACTTTGAAATTTTTCGGCGATGCGTTTTTGGCTTCCGGGAGCCGCAGAACGTTGGGAAATTCGTTCCGCTCGCCGGCTCCAGGTGTTTCGGGCTAGTCCAGGCCCCAGCTACGCCGCCTGGCCGCCAAATTTCGCAAAATCGAAAAAAAAAAAAATAGAACCGGAATGAGGAATTTCTGGCCGCCGGATCCGCCGCACAGCTCCAGGAAGTCGGACACTTTTCGGCTTCGCTCCCTTAAAGTGTGGGTCGGTGTTTCGCCATGCAAATACCCACTTTTGCACACCAGCTGCAGGATATAGGAGAGAGGGGTACCTCTCGGGCCCGACTGATTTCCGATGTTTTCGTGGTTCCTCAAGTCGGGTAGGCGGTTTGGCGAGTACCCCCCTGTTTGCATGGAAGTCCGCCCTCGCGTCGACACCAGGCTTCCGCGGCTCCAGGGGGACTCTTGCCGGTCGTCTGCCCCAAGTCAGAGACGCGTTTCCCGGGTCGCCTGAGCCTGAACGGACCCTCCCCAAGCGTGTTCTGGTTCTCCGAGGGTGACGGATGTCAGAAGGGAGGCAGATCTGGAGTCTTCGTCCCGAGGAGGGCTCCAGGAGGGCGGATTGCACCCCCTGACTCGGTCCCCTCAGAGCAGGCTTGGCGTTTCTCTGTGTCGGATGTCTCCCGCTTCCACGCCACCGGGGAGACCTATGAGAGAATCGCACTGTGACCCGGATTCCGTCTCGAGGGCGCCCGTAGCGTGTCGGAGAGGGACCTCCAGGACTATCGGGCATGTTTCTTCCCCGTCTCCCCGAGGGGAAGGATGGCAGCGGGTGGGGTTTCTCACCCATGCCCCCCACCGGCTCTTCCTCCGATCGATTTGGCTCAGCGCTCCCGGGTGGGGAGGTGGTGCCGCTCGCTCGGCCCGGGCTTTGGAGCCCGCGTCGGTCTAAGGCGGGCGGTCTCCTTCCTCTTTTACCCCCCCGGGATTCAGGCACGCATCCTTGGGCGTGCACGCCGGCAGTCGCCTCCCGTTCGCAGGACGGTGGCTGCCGTGCAGAGGGGGAGTTTGACCCGAACTGTGGTACGGCAGGGGTCCGACGACCCGCGCGGGCGAATGGCGGGGCGCCCACCCACCTCGGCGTGGGGGCCCGTCGTCCGAATCGCTCCCCGCGCGGGGTAGCACAACGATCTTCTCCGAGGGCGGCCCTTTGACTTCCAGATGCGCAGCTCGCCCGCGGAGGCCCGTGCCGACCCCCACCCAGCGTCCGATGGGCGGCCTCCGCGGTGGGCATCGGCGAGAGCGGCGGCGGTGGGTGGCGCTTCCACGCCACCGCCGAGCTCCGCGTTCTCCAGTCTTTTCCCGAGCCCCTACGATAGTGGGGGGATGACAGACGCGTGGGGAGGCAGGCGGAGTGGGTTCTCACCGCGTGGTGTGCCCGGCCGAACGCCGTCGCCTTCCCCGCTCGTCCGACGTCCTCCGAGGCGGCTCGGAAGGGAGCGCGAGAGGGAGAGAGCGAGAGAGAGAGAGAGAGACCAAGCGGACGCCCCAGAGCGAGAAGGGAGGATGGAAAAGGGAGAGACGAGTGGGGCAAAAAGAGTTTTGGCGAAGGGGAGTACCCGGCGAACTGCCGCCCCGGGCTTCTTCTGTTCTCAACAGCGGAGGCACGGCTTTGGGGGGGAGACGCCGCTCGGTTGGGGCTCCTTTGAGGTTACGGGCAAGAGCCCGGGACGAGGGACTACGCCATAGGGCGACGCCGACACGGCCAGGCCAACTGCGCCCCCCGTGCGACCTCCGCGTCGCTGGCGGGCTCTGCGCCTGAGCCGCGGTGGACCCCGACGGCCAGCCCCCCTCTCCCACTCCTCGCGCCCGTCCGCCGGTGGGTCGAGGACCCCCCGCGGCGGAGGCAGGTCTAAGCCAGACGGAGGCCCCGCATAGGCCCCCCACCGCCCTGGCCCCTCTCCCCAGCAGCGACTCTGTGTGTCGCCCCGGGAGCGGTGGGTCACGAGGCAGGGTGGCCGTGGCGTCCTCCGAAGGCCAGTCACCTACGGCCCTCCCCGTGCAAGGGGTGGTTTTTACAACAGATGCCCTCCGATCGGGAGGCCGGGTCTAAGCCAGATGGTGGCGCCGCATAGGCCCCCCACCGCCCTGGCCCCTCTCCCCAGCAGCGACTCTGTGTGTCGCCCCGGGAGCGGTGGGTCACGAGGCAGGGGAGCCGTGGTGTCCTCCGGAGGCCAGTCACCTCGCCCTCTCCGTGCAAGGTGGGTTTTTTTCCAGACACCCTCCGCATCGGCCGCCTCGCACCGTACAGCGTGCACGATCTCCCCAGTGGCACTGCACTCGCCGTTCAGGCTCCTGTTTTCCTCCGGAAGGTGACGCCCCGGGATGCCCGCCTGCCGGCACGGACGACGAGGAGGATTTCCCTTCCTCCGGGTGCCCTTCCCGCTGCGGGGCTTCCTATCTGGCTTCTCTCCCTCGATTGATTAAGTCCCTGGCCTTTGTACACACTGCCCGTCGCTACTACCGATTGGATGGTTTAGTGAGGTCCTTGGATCGGCCCCGCCGGGTTCGGCCAAGACCCATGGTGGAGAGCCGAGAAGACGATCGAACTTGACTATCTAGAGACAGTAAAAGTCGTAACAAGGTTTCCCTAGATGAACCTGTGGAAGGATCTTTAATGGGCGAGTGAAAAATACCGATGAGGTGCAGATCAGGAGGCCAGCCGCCCGCCAAATCCCCGAAGGGTACCGAACGTGATGGGGGCGGTGGTAGGTCTCTTTCTGCTTCGCCAGGGCGCTCCGCAGGGTGGGGACGGTGAGGGCACGTGAGGACAGCGGGCGGGCGACGTCGGGAGGGTGCGGGGAGCCCCTCTCGCTCCGTCGCCCAGGAAAAAGACGCCCGGCCTCGCGCCGACGATTGTTGCCCTGCCGCTGCCTGCCGAGGAAAAATAAGAAGCCCCCCGCGTACGCGAAAGGCCGTCCCGGGTACCATTCTCCTGTGCGCTCACACACCCCTCCCCGGGGTATGTGGGTCTGGGCGGTAGGTTGAGAAGCCTCGAGCCCTCCTTTGTTCTCCTCCCCGCTGGAGGGAGGGACGGGGAGGCCGAGCGCCCGGGCAACAGGGCCGAGATTTGAAAACAACCCTCCAAAGCATCCCAGTCTTTTGCGGCCGGCTGACACGAGAGTGAAAAGGGGGGCGCCTCCGAGTGTCCCCAAACCAGAAAGCGCGACTCTTAACGGTGGATCACTCGGCGCGCGCGTCGAAGAACGCAGCTAGCTGCGAGAATTAAGTGTGAATTGCAGGACACATTGATCATCGACACTTCGAACGCACCTTGCGGCCCCGGGGTGCTCCCGGGGCTATGCCTGTCTGAGGGTTGCCCCTCCATCTATCGCCTCCATGGCGCAGCTGGGGTCCCCTCGCAAGGGTGACAACGAGGGAGGCCTGAGGCTCCGTGCCCTGATGGTCTCTTCTCCTTTATCCCTTACGTCCCCCCAAGGCCAGACTCACCTGCCCTGGGCCCACCTGATGGGGTTTACCATCGTCACTCCCCCCGTTGCGACGTGAAACCCTGTGGCGCAATGAAGGTGAAGGCCGGGGCGCTCCGGCCGAGGTGGGATCCCGCCGCCCGCTCCGGGGGGTTGACACGGCGGGTGCACCATCGGCCCGCCTCTGTCGGGGAGGTGGAGCATGAGTGCGCGATAGGACCCGAAAGATGGTGAGCTATGCCTGGGCAGGACGAAGCCAGAGGAAACTCTGGTGGAGGTCCGCAGCGACCCTGATGTGCAAATTGGTCATCTGGGTATAGGGGCGTTTGTAGATGTGCTTGGCCCGTACGGGGATCGAACCCACGACCTTGGTGTTATTAGCACCACGCTCTAACCAACTGAGCTAAATGGCCATAGGTGTGGTCCCTGGGTATAGGGGCGAAAGACTCACGGAGACCACGGGCAGACGTACAGGGGCCTGATCAACCCCTGGACCGTACGGGCTGCTGTGCCTGCCGCAGGCGAGAAGCGAGAACCCCTTCGGGGCACGGAGACTACAACCGGACGTACGGGGGTCTGACCCACCCCTGGACCGTACGGTCTGCTGGCTGCCGTGCCTGGTGCAGGCGAGAAGCGGGAACCCCTTCGGGGCACGGAGACCACAACCGGACGTACGGGGGTCTGATCAACCCCTGTACCGTACGGGCTGCTGGCTGCCGTGCCGTCCTCAAATTGCTTGGCCTAAACAAAAGTCAATTTTTTGTGACAACAGTGATGACCGTGACATAGCACTGGAGGTGTACCCCAAGACAGTGACCTAAGTGTGGGTGAAGTCTGTGGTTCATGGGCGGAAAGTTGAATTTTGGGTGAAAAACCATACTTTCACACTTTGAAAATTTCAGACATGTGTCAGACTTCCAGGCAGGGGGAAACCGCTGGAGGTGTACCGAGGACACTTCCAGAAGCCTGGGGAAGCTTTTCTGGAAGAGTCCTTGACACTTGGAAAATTTTGGGCAATTTTCTGAGAAAAAAAAAAATCACATTTCCCCTTACCCCCCACCCAAGAGGGGCTTCAATATGTTGCAGAGTACCCCGAAAGGGTCCCCAAAGTGGGAGAAAAGTGAGGCAAGTCAAAGAGGCAAAGATGAATGTACATTTGAATAATTTTATTAATGTCAGATAAAAATTGACATATTCACAAGGGCTTTGTTCTCCTGATTGGGATGAGCCGAATATTCTTGAGACTATACTCCTCAGTAGAATCGGATGACTCGGTATCACTTTCCGTGAGGTCTACCACCTCGTTATCCAATTCACTGGTTGATGCCATTACTGGCGACATAATTTTTGCGTCCTCATGATTTCCTGCGTTGAACACTAGCTCTTGGGCACGGCACATATCGGTCAGGGTCTTCTCCCGGTAAACTCTCTCGGCCACATCGTTTGTATGTGCCAAGTAGCGTGCAAACAAGCGCTTTTCGCAATCTGTGTATTGTGACAAAGTCCATGTCTCGCAAATCCGCCGTACAAGGTGGCTGGTGATGTTTGGGAGGTTGTAGCTACGGAGGAAAGCACATTGTTAGTACTGGTTGCTACTTATGGCTGTGGGTCACTTGACTTGTGGCTACCTTACCTTGAATGGTATCGTCTGAGTCTCATGGATGGATTTTTTATGACCTTCCCGGTACACGTCACGAAAAAGTTTGTGATAATCTTTCGGCCAAAGGTAAAGACCGGTCTGACATATTCCGCATACGCATTGAACCACTGAAAAAGAAAAAAAATATATATATGTTACTCTCCAGTCTGGGGGCACCCCTCCAAAAGGTTTTACATGGGGACAAGAGAGTGTTTTGCTCCCCACAATGAGTGGGGTTGCCTGGGTTCCCTGGCTTTGAGAAAAGCTTACCGATTCCTCTTCCTCTGAAAGTACAAAAGTTGCTACCTGAGAGGTGGAGCACTTGTGAGTCTTCACACCCACAATTGTCTTGCGTCTTCCTTGGTACGTGTGATGGATCCTCTCATTCCACTCTGAAACCTACGATGTGAAAAAAAAAGGTGGAAAAATATTGAACCGGTTCAGCAAATACCGCTGACCCACAGGGCCCGACGACTTACCGTCATGTTACGAACAACACCTGGTCTTTGGAGATGTTTTAGAATCAGAAGGGCCTCGAGGTACAGTACCACTTCCCGGCGATCTACTTCTGATCCGCCATCTGTCACAGCCTCGATGCTAGCTAGAAATGTTGGCCTTGCCTCCTCCAGTATAATCTGGCAGTCCTTGGGTGACTTTGATGGCTTCATCAATAGATCGTACCTGTGGGGAAAAATAAAGGCAATTAACCAACATCCAAGGTTTGGTAACAATGCGCTGAATATTGGCTCTTTTGAACGGTGTACCTTTTACTTACAGACTCTCGGCAGGCTCCCTTGTACAATGATTTCTGAAGGTCTGTTGTAAAATTCATGAACACTTCGCATGCCTTATAAAGTTGAGGATTCTCTAGTCTCAGTTTGGTAGCCCTCATCTGATACATGGTAAATCTCCGTATATGCTTCAACATTTTGAGGGAGGTCTGGCTCGATAGATGGAGTTTTCCAAGTTGTTGAAAAAAATTATTAACCTGGTTTGGTTTTACGAGGTACTCCAGAGTTACAGATTTTGGGTTCACAAAAAATAGAAACCGTGCTACGTTTGATACCTCCTGTTGACAGTTTGGGACCCCATGGGTAACTGTTAGGTACGAGTGGAACCCCTTTAACATGGGGTGATTCAATGAGTGACGCTTGTACAATCCGGCGGCCTTGGTAGCCGTGCGGTTTTTGTCTTTCCATTCCCTTTTCTGGATACTTAAATTGCTGCCATCCATGACCTCCTCATTGCCTATGCGGTCAGAAATGCTCCCTGTGTGGTCAGGCTCAGGGCACGGGTCTCCCTCCCGACTGTCTACCGGCCGTAAAAGGAAAGGCACATCCATCTCATCCGAATCTAGCTTTGGCGTGGGGCATGGGTCTCCCTCCCGACTGTCTACTGGCCGTAAAAGGAAAGGCACATCCATCTCATCTGAATCTAGCTCTGGCGGGGGGCACGGGTCTCCCTCCAGACTGTCTCCCGGCCGTAAAAGGAAAGGCACATCCATCACATCTGAATCTAGCTCTGGCATGGAGCCTGGGCGGAGCTCCGGATTGTCAGTTGGTACCTGAGCGGGCCCTTCACAGGTCAGTGGTGTGATTTGTGACTCAAACCTAGGCTTGTTTGCTATCAAAAAGCCGCGACCTTCTAAGAAGGCTACAGTCTCCTCCAAGGATTGGAGGGGCTTGAGCTCACTGAATTGGATTGTTGTCCCCTTGTTGGCGATACAGCGAAGTTGATACTTTGCGGAGGCTATGGCGGTTTTTATCTCCGAATCACCGTGTGACCTCAGGCATACCCTTCTCAGATGTGTGGATATATATTTGGTTACCCTGTGGCACACGGGGCATGTAAGTGGTGTCCGTGGGTGCCTGCGGGGGAGACACAAGCAATAAAACCGGTCACCTTGCCAGCAAGTGTACAACTCCACTACAAGGTACATTCATGTGTCTCTACGTGGCCGACAAATGTCTTCTACTCACCGCTCCATTGCGAAGGGTTTCCCGCAGTCAAACAGAGCGTCTCGTAATAGTTTATTAAAGTGCCGTGTTTCTCTGTGTCTTGAACTGTGGCAAATGATTTTCCTCCGCGCGAGTCAGCCACGCAGGTGAAAGACGCCAGCTGAGGTGATTGAAATTAACCGGATGTGTTTTGCCGTACTCTGATATAGGTCACCACGGGGGTTGAGTCAGCCCAGGGGGTGGCACCTCCACGGTCGCTAAACATCCGTAGGGTTGATGATATATCCCTCACCTGATCCACCTGCTGTAATCACCTATACGGCATCACGGGGGATGACTCAGCCCCAGGGGTGGCACCTGACCGGATCCACCTGCCATAATCGCCTATACGGCATCACGGGGGATGACTCAGCCCCAGGGGGTGGCACCTACACGGCTGTCGATCAGTCATATCTGTAACGGATTGGGTACTAACTGGATCCATCGATCCCAGTCAAAGCACGGTGGCTCACTTGTTAGCGCTGCGGCCTTGCCGAGCTGGCGTCTCGGGTTCGAATCCTGTTGTGTCATACATTCAGAAAGGGAAAAATCTCAGGTGTTATGTCAAGGACACTTCCTTAGACATTTTTAGAAAAATTTTGAGACAATCCCGATTTTGTAAAAAAAAAAAAATCTCACATTTTCCCTACTTCAACCTCATGGGTCGTCAATATGTTGTAAAGTACCCCAAGATAGAGACCCAAGTGTGGGTAAAGTGTCTGGTTCATGGGCACAAAGTTGAATTTTCAGTGAAAATTTGTCGGAAATCCGCTGTGGACATTGGCTGGGCGCGTGACCCGAATGAGAGAGGCGAATCTGGGTGACCCGAGCTTGGCAGGACCCTTCCCACGGGGGTCCTGGTTCTCTGGAGGTAATCACTGTCAGAAGGGCACATCTTGAGTCCTCACCCAGGTGAGGGCTCTCGGAAGGCGGACGCCCTTCTGTCTTTGTCCCCCCAGAGCAGGCTCGGTGTTTATCGGAAGTCTTCTGCGGACGTTGGCTGGGCGCGTGACCCGAGTGAGAGAGGCGAATCTGGGCGACCCGAGCTTGGCAGGACCCTTCCCACGGGGGTCCTGGTTCTCTGGAGGTAATCACTGTCAGAAGGGCACATCTTGAGTCCTCACCCAGGTGAGGGCTCTCGGAAGGCGGACGCCCTTCTGTCTTTGTCCCCCCAGAGCAGGCTCGGTGTTTATCGGAAGTCTTCTGCGGACGTTGGCTGGGCGCGTGACCCGAGTGAGAGAGGCGAATCTGGGCGACCCGAGCTTGGCAGGACCCTTCCCACGGGGGTCCTGGTTCTCTGGAGGTAATCACTGTCAGAAGGGCACATCTTGAGTCCTCACCCAGGTGAGGGCTCTCGGAAGGCGGACGCCCTTCTGTCTTTGTCCCCCCAGAGCAGGCTCGGTGTTTATCGGAAGTCTTCTGCGGACGTTGGCTGGGCGCGTGACCCGAGTGAGAGAGGCGAATCTGGGTGACCCGAGCTTGGCAGGACCCTTCCCACGGGGGGTCCTGGTTCTCTGGAGGTAATCACTGTCAGAAGGGCACATCTTGGGTCCTCACCCAGGTGAGGGCTCTCGGAAGGCGGACGCCCTTCTGTCTTTGTCCCCCCAGAGCAGGCTCGGTGTTTATCGGAAGTCTTCTGCGGACGTTGGCTGGGCGCGTGACCCGAGTGAGAGAGGCGAATCTGGGCGACCCGAGCTTGGCAGGACCCTTCCCACGGGGGTCCTGGTTCTCTGGAGGTAATCACTGTCAGAAGGGCACATCTTGAGTCCTCACCCAGGTGAGGGCTCTTGGAAGGCGGACGCCCTTCTGTCTTTGTCCCCCCAGAGCAGGCTCGGTGTTTATCGGAAGTCTTCTGCGGACGTTGGCTGGGCGCGTGACCCGAGTGAGAGAGGCGAATCTGGGCGACCCGAGCTTGGCAGGACCCTTCCCACGGGGGTCCTGGTTCTCTGGAGGTAATCACTGTCAGAAGGGCACATCTTGAGTCCTCACCCAGGTGAGGGCTCTCGGAAGGCGGACGCCCTTCTGTCTTTGTCCCCCCAGAGCAGGCTCGGTGTTTATCGGAAGTCTTCTGCGGACGTTGGCTGGGCGCGTGACCCGAGTGAGAGAGGCGAATCTGGGCGACCCGAGCTTGGCAGGACCCTTCCCACGGGGGTCCTGGTTCTCTGGAGGTAATCACTGTCAGAAGGGCACATCTTGAGTCCTCACCCAGGTGAGGGCTCTTGGAAGGCGGACGCCCTTCTGTCTTTGTCCCCCCAGAGCAGGCTCGGTGTTTATCGGAAGTCTTCTGCGGACGTTGGCTGGGCGCGTGACCCGAGTGAGAGAGGCGAATCTGGGCGACCCGAGCTTGGCAGGACCCTTCCCACGGGGGTCCTGGTTCTCTGGAGGTAATCACTGTCAGAAGGGCACATCTTGAGTCCTCACCCAGGTGAGGGCTCTCGGAAGGCGGACGCCCTTCTGTCTTTGTCCCCCCAGAGCAGGCTCGGTGTTTATCGGAAGTCTTCTGCGGACGTTGGCTGGGCGCGTGACCCGAGTGAGAGAGGCGAATCTGGGCGACCCGAGCTTGGCAGGACCCTTCCGACGGGGGTCCTGGTTCTCTGGAGGTAATCACTGTCAGAAGGGCACATCTTGAGTCCTCACCCAGGTGAGGGCTCTTGGAAGGCGGACGCCCTTCTGTCTTTGTCCCCCCAGAGCAGGCTCGGTGTTTATCGGAAGTCTTCTGCGGACGTTGGCTGGGCGCGTGACCCGAGTGAGAGAGGCGAATCTGGGTGACCCGAGCTTGGCAGGACCCTTCCCACGGGGGGTCCTGGTTCTCTGGAGGTAATCACTGTCAGAAGGGCACATCTTGGGTCCTCACCCAGGTGAGGGCTCTCGGAAGGCGGACGCCCTTCTGTCTTTGTCCCCCCAGAGCAGGCTCGGTGTTTATCGGAAGTCTTCTGCGGACGTTGGCTGGGCGCGTGACCCGAGTGAGAGAGGCGAATCTGGGCGACCCGAGCTTGGCAGGACCCTTCCCACGGGGGTCCTGGTTCTCTGGAGGTAATCACTGTCAGAAGGGCACATCTTGAGTCCTCACCCAGGTGAGGGCTCTCGGAAGGCGGACGCCCTTCTGTCTTTGTCCCCCCAGAGCAGGCTCGGTGTTTATCGGAAGTCTTCTGCGGACGTTGGCTGGGCGCGTGACCCGAGTGAGAGAGGCGAATCTGGGCGACCCGAGCTTGGCAGGACCCTTCCGACGGGGGTCCTGGTTCTCTGGAGGTAATCACTGTCAGAAGGGCACATCTTGAGTCCTCACCCAGGTGAGGGCTCTCGGAAGGCGGACGCCCTTCTGTCTTTGTCCCCCCAGAGCAGGCTCGGTGTTTATCGGAAGTCTTCTGCGGACGTTGGCTGGGCGCGTGACCCGAGTGAGAGAGGCGAATCTGGGTGACCCGAGCTTGGCAGGACCCTTCCCACGGGGGGTCCTGGTTCTCTGGAGGTAATCACTGTCAGAAGGGCACATCTTGGGTCCTCACCCAGGTGAGGGCTCTCGGAAGGCGGACGCCCTTCTGTCTTTGTCCCCCCAGAGCAGGCTCGGTGTTTATCGGAAGTCTTCTGCGGACGTTGGCTGGGCGCGTGACCCGAGTGAGAGAGGCGAATCTGGGCGACCCGAGCTTGGCAGGACCCTTCCCACGGGGGGTCCTGGTTCTCTGGAGGTAATCACTGTCAGAAGGGCACATCTTGGGTCCTCACCCAGGTGAGGGCTCTCGGAAGGCGGACGCCCTTCTGTCTTTGTCCCCCCAGAGCAGGCTCGGTGTTTATCGGAAGTCTTCTGCGGACGTTGGCTGGGCGCGTGACCCGAGTGAGAGAGGCGAATCTGGGCGACCCGAGCTTGGCAGGACCCTTCCCACGGGGGTCCTGGTTCTCTGGAGGTAATCACTGTCAGAAGGGCACATCTTGAGTCCTCACCCAGGTGAGGGCTCTCGGAAGGCGGACGCCCTTCTGTCTTTGTCCCCCCAGAGCAGGCTCGGTGTTTATCGGAAGTCTTCTGCGGACGTTGGCTGGGCGCGTGACCCGAGTGAGAGAGGCGAATCTGGGCGACCCGAGCTTGGCAGGACCCTTCCGACGGGGGTCCTGGTTCTCTGGAGGTAATCACTGTCAGAAGGGCACATCTTGAGTCCTCACCCAGGTGAGGGCTCTCGGAAGGCGGACGCCCTTCTGTCTTTGTCCCCCCAGAGCAGGCTCGGTGTTTATCGGAAGTCTTCTGCGGACGTTGGCTGGGCGCGTGACCCGAGTGAGAGAGGCGAATCTGGGTGACCCGAGCTTGGCAGGACCCTTCCCACGGGGGGTCCTGGTTCTCTGGAGGTAATCACTGTCAGAAGGGCACATCTTGGGTCCTCACCCAGGTGAGGGCTCTTGGAAGGCGGACGCCCTTCTGTCTTTGTCCCCCCAGAGCAGGCTCGGTGTTTATCGGAAGTCTTCTGCGGACGTTGGCTGGGCGCGTGACCCGAGTGAGAGAGGCGAATCTGGGCGACCCGAGCTTGGCAGGACCCTTCCCACGGGGGTCCTGGTTCTCTGGAGGTAATCACTGTCAGAAGGGCACATCTTGGGCCCTCACCCAGGTGAGGGCTCTTGGAAGGCGGACGCCCTTCTGTCTTTGTCCCCCCAGAGCAGGCTCGGTGTTTATCGGAAGTCTTCTGCGGACGTTGGCTGGGCGCGTGACCCGAGTGAGAGAGGCGAATCTGGGCGACCCGAGCTTGGCAGGACCCTTCCCACGGGGGTCCTGGTTCTCTGGAGGTAATCACTGTCAGAAGGGCACATCTTGGGTCCTCACCCAGGTGAGGGCTCTCGGAAGGCGGACGCCCTTCTGTCTTTGTCCCCCCAGAGCAGGCTCGGTGTTTCTCTGTAGGATGTCCCCTTGCAGCTTGGCCGAAACAAACATTTGCCGTTTTCGGTGGCGACAGCCATGACCGCGGCGAAGCACTTTGGGCGCGGCCGGGATGCGCACACCCCGCTCACCACGTTTCAGTCGCTGGCTGAGTGGACTCCGTAGGGGGGCTTAATAGTCGGCCCTGTGGAAGTCGGAGGGGGGCTTAATAGTCGGCCCTGCGGAAGTCGGTGGAGGGCTTAATAGTCGGCCCTGCGGAAGACGGAGGGGGCTTAATAGTCGGCCTGTGGAGGTTGTCTGTGGGCTTAATAGTCACCCTGAGTACGCCATAGCGACTCTCCAAGGTGGGGGCACAGTGTGCGTTCCATGGGCGGAAAGTTTAATTTTGAGCGAAAAACCGTATTTTCGCACTGTAAAAAATGTCAGACTTCCAGGCGGGGGAAAACCGCAGGAGGCGTACCGAGGAGGCTTCCAGGAGCCTGGGGAAGATTTTCCAAAAGTGTCCTTGACACTTAGAAATATTTTGAAAAAAATCACGATTTTGTGAAAATTGACACGTTTCCCCTACTTCCACGCCAGGGGGGCGTCAATATGTTGTGAGGTACCCCAGGACAGTCGCCTAAATGTGGGTGAAGTTTGCGAGTCACGGGCGCAAAGTCGAATTTTGGGTGAAAAACCGCGTTTTCATACTCTAAAAATTTCAGACAAGTGTCAGACTTCCAGGCAGGGAGAAACCGCAGGAGGCGTACCGAGGAGGCTTCCAGGAGCCTGGGGAAGATTTTCCAAAAGTGTCCTTGACACTTAGAAATATTTTCAGAAAATCACGATTTTGTGAAAATTGACACGTTTCCCCTACTTCCACGCCAGGGGGGCGTCAATATGTTGTGAGGTACCCCAGGACAGTCGCCCAAATGTGGGTGAAGTTTGCGGGTCATGGGCGCAAAGTCGAATTTTGGGTGAAAAACCGCGTTTTCATACTCTAAAAATTTCAGACAAGTGTCAGACTTCCAGGCAGGGAGAAACCGCAGGAGGCGTACCGAGGAGGCTTCCAGGAGCCTGGGGAAGATTATCCAAAAGTGTCCTTGACACTTAGAAATATTTTGAAAAAATCACGATTTTGTGAAAATTGACACGTTTCCCCTACTTCCACGCCAGGGGGGCGTCAATATGTTGTGAGGTACCCCAGGACAGTCGCCCAAATGTGGGTGAAGTTTGCGAGTCATGGGCGCAAAGTCGAATTTTGGGTGAAAAACCGCGTTTTCATGCGCTAAAAATTTCAGACAAGTGTCAGACTTCCAGGCAGGGGGAAACCGCAGGA
Organism: Ranitomeya imitator; assembly: GCF_032444005.1. Classification (NCBI taxonomy): domain Eukaryota; kingdom Metazoa; phylum Chordata; class Amphibia; order Anura; family Dendrobatidae; genus Ranitomeya; species Ranitomeya imitator. Next base: position 81,915,109 of record NC_091286.1, on the reverse strand, counting down.
GGCGTACCGAGGAGGCTTCCAGGAGCCTGGGGAAGATTATCCAAAAGTGTCCTTGACACTTAGAAATATTTTGAAAAAATCACGATTTTGTGAAAATTGACACGTTTCCCCTACTTCCACGCCAGGGGGGCGTCAATATGTTGTGAGGTACCCCAGGACAGTCGCCCAAATGTGGGTGAAGTTTGCGAGTCATGGGCGCAAAGTCGAATTTTGGGTGAAAAACCGCGTTTTCATACTCTAAAAATTTCAGACAAGTGTCAGACTTCCAGGCAGGGAGAAACCGCAGGAGGCGTACCGAGGAGGCTTCCAGGAGCCTGGGGAAGATTTTCCAAAAGTGTCCTTGACACTTAGAAATATTTTCAGAAAATCACGATTTTGTGAAAATTGACACGTTTCCCCTACTTCCACGCCAGGGGGGCGTCAATATGTTGTGAGGTACCCCAGGACAGTCGCCTAAATGTGGGTGAAGTTTGCGAGTCACGGGCGCAAAGTCGAATTTTGGGTGAAAAACCGCGTTTTCATGCGCTAAAAATTTCAGACAAGTGTCAGACTTCCAGGCAGGGGGAAACCGCAGGAGGCGTACCGAGGAGGCTTCCAGGAGCCTGGGGAAGATTATCCAAAAGTGTCCTTGACACTTAGAAATATTTTCAGAAAATCACGATTTTGTGAAAATTGACACGTTTCCCCTACTTCCACGCCAGGGGGGCGTCAATATGTTGTGAGGTACCCCAGGACAGTCGCCTAAATGTGGGTGAAGTTTGCGAGTCACGGGCGCAAAGTCGAATTTTGGGTGAAAAACCGCGTTTTCATGCGCTAAAAATTTCAGACAAGTGTCAGACTTCCAGGCAGGGGGAAACCGCAGGAGGCGTACCGAGGAGGCTTCCAGGAGCCTGGGGAAGATTATCCAAAAGTGTCCTTGACACTTAGAAATATTTTCAGAAAATCACGATTTTGTGAAAATTGACACGTTTCCCCTACTTCCACGCCAGGGGGGCGTCAATATGTTGTGAGGTACCCCAGGACAGTCGCCTAAATGTGGGTGAAGTTTGCGAGTCACGGGCGCAAAGTCGAATTTTGGGTGAAAAACCGCGTTTTCATGCGCTAAAAATTTCAGACAAGTGTCAGACTTCCAGGCAGGGGGAAACCGCAGGAGGCGTACCGAGGAGGCTTCCAGGAGCCTGGGGAAGATTATCCAAAAGTGTCCTTGACACTTAGAAATATTTTCAGAAAATCACGATTTTGTGAAAATTGACACGTTTCCCCTACTTCCACGCCAGGGGGGCGTCAATATGTTGTGAGGTACCCCAGGACAGTCGCCTAAATGTGGGTGAAGTTTGCGAGTCACGGGCGCAAAGTCGAATTTTGGGTGAAAAACCGCGTTTTCATGCGCTAAAAATTTCAGACAAGTGTCAGACTTCCAGGCAGGGGGAAACCGCAGGAGGCGTACCGAGGAGGCTTCCAGGAGCCTGGGGAAGATTATCCAAAAGTGTCCTTGACACTTAGAAATATTTTCAGAAAATCACGATTTTGTGAAAATTGACACGTTTCCCCTACTTCCACGCCAGGGGGGCGTCAATATGTTGTGAGGTACCCCAGGACAGTCGCCTAAATGTGGGTGAAGTTTGCGAGTCACGGGCGCAAAGTCGAATTTTGGGTGAAAAACCGCGTTTTCATGCGCTAAAAATTTCAGACAAGTGTCAGACTTCCAGGCAGGGGGAAACCGCAGGAGGCGTACCGAGGAGGCTTCCAGGAGCCTGGGGAAGATTATCCAAAAGTGTCCTTGACACTTAGAAATATTTTCAGAAAATCACGATTTTGTGAAAATTGACACGTTTCCCCTACTTCCACGCCAGGGGGGCGTCAATATGTTGTGAGGTACCCCAGGACAGTCGCCTAAATGTGGGTGAAGTTTGCGAGTCACGGGCGCAAAGTCGAATTTTGGGTGAAAAACCGCGTTTTCATGCGCTAAAAATTTCAGACAAGTGTCAGACTTCCAGGCAGGGGGAAACCGCAGGAGGCGTACCGAGGAGGCTTCCAGGAGCCTGGGGAAGATTATCCAAAAGTGTCCTTGACACTTAGAAATATTTTGAAAAAATCACGATTTTGTGAAAATTGACACGTTTCCCCTACTTCCACGCCAGGGGGGCGTCAATATGTTGTGAGGTACCCCAGGACAGTCGCCCAAATGTGGGTGAAGTTTGCGAGTCATGGGCGCAAAGTCGAATTTTGGGTGAAAAACCGCATTTTCATACTCTAAAAATTTCAGACAAGTGTCAGACTTCCAGGCAGGGAGAAACCGCAGGAGGCGTACCGAGGAGGCTTCCAGGAGCCTGGGGAAGATTATCCAAAAGTGTCCTTGACACTTAGAAATATTTTGAAAAAATCACGATTTTGTGAAAATTGACACGTTTCCCCTACTTCCACGCCAGGGGGGCGTCAATATGTTGTGAGGTACCCCAGGACAGTCGCCCAAATGTGGGTGAAGTTTGCGAGTCATGGGCGCAAAGTCGAATTTTGGGTGAAAAACCGCATTTTCATACTCTAAAAATTTCAGACAAGTGTCAGACTTCCAGGCAGGGAGAAACCGCAGTAGGCGTACCGAGGAGGCTTCCAGGAGCCTGGGGAAGATTTTCCAAAAGTGTCCTTGACACTTAGAAATATTTTGAGAAATTTCCGATTTTGTGAAAAATGACCCCTTTCCCCTACTTCCACCCTAAAGGGGCGTCAATATGTTGTAAAGCACCCCGAGACAGAGACCTAAGCGTGGGCAAAGTTTGGGTCTGATGGGTGGAACACTGAAAAAAACGCGATTTTCCACTTAGAACAAACATAGAACTTTCAGACTTCCAGGCGGGGGGAAAGCTCTGAAGCTGTACCGAGGACACTTCCATGGCCCCCGGATCGATTTTCAAGAACGAGTCCTTGGGACTTTGAAATTTTTCGGCGATGCGTTTTTGGCTTCCGGGAGCCGCAGAACGTTGGGAAATTCGTTCCGCTCGCCGGCTCCAGGTGTTTCGGGCTAGTCCAGGCCCCAGCTACGCCGCCTGGCCGCCAAATTTCGCAAAATCGAAAAAAAAAAAATAGAACCGGAATGAGGAATTTCTGGCCGCCGGATCCGCCGCACAGCTCCAGGAAGTCGGACACTTTTCGGCTTCGCTCCCTTAAAGTGTGGGTCGGTGTTTCGCCATGCAAATACCCACTTTTGCACACCAGCTGCAGGATATAGGAGAGAGGGGTACCTCTCGGGCCCGACTGATTTCCGATGTTTTCGTGGTTCCTCAAGTCGGGTAGGCGGTTTGGCGAGTACCCCCCTGTTTGCATGGAAGTCCGCCCTCGCGTCGACACCAGGCTTCCGCGGCTCCAGGGGGACTCTTGCCGGTCGTCTGCCCCAAGTCAGAGACGCGTTTCCCGGGTCGCCTGAGCCTGAACGGACCCTCCCCAAGCGTGTTCTGGTTCTCCGAGGGTGACGGATGTCAGAAGGGAGGCAGATCTGGAGTCTTCGTCCCGAGGAGGGCTCCAGGAGGGCGGATTGCACCCCCTGACTTGGTCCCCTCAGAGCAGGCTTGGCGTTTCTCTGTGTCGGATGTCTCCCGCTTCCACGCCACCGGGGAGACCTATGAGAGAATCGCACTGTGACCCGGATTCCGTCTCGAGGGCGCCCATAGCGTGTCGGAGAGGGACCTCCAGGACTATCGGGCATGTTTCTTCCCCGTCTCCCCGAGGGGAAGGATGGCAGCGGGTGGGGTTTCTCACCCATGCCCCCCACCGGCTCTTCCTCCGATCGATTTGGCTCAGCGCTCCCGGGTGGGGAGGTGGTGCCGCTCGCTTGGCCCGGGCTTTGGAGCCCGCGTCGGTCTAAGGCGGGCGGTCTCCTTCCTCTTTTACCCCCCCGGGATTCAGGCACGCATCCTTGGGCGTGCACGCCGGCAGTCGCCTCCCGTTCGCAGGACGGTGGCTGCCGTGCAGAGGGGGAGTTTGACCCGAACTGTGGTACGGCAGGGGTCCGACGACCCGCGCGGGCGAATGGCGGGGCGCCCACCCACCTCGGCGTGGGGGCCCGTCGTCCGAATCGCTCCCCGCGCGGGGTAGCACAACGATCTTCTCCGAGGGCGGCCCTTTGACTTCCAGATGCGCAGCTCGCCCGCGGAGGCCCGTGCCGACCCCCACCCAGCGTCCGATGGGCGGCCTCCGCGGTGGGCATCGGCGAGAGCGGCGGCGGTGGGTGGCGCTTCCACGCCACCGCCGAGCTCCGCGTTCTCCAGTCTTTTCCCGAGCCCCTACGATAGTGGGGGGATGACAGACGCGTGGGGAGGCAGGCGGAGTGGGTTCTCACCGCGTGGTGTGCCCGGCCGAACGCCGTTGCCTTCCCCGCTCGTCCGACGTCCTCCGAGGCGGCTCGGAAGGGAGCGCGAGAGGGAGAGAGCGAGAGAGAGAGAGAGAGACCAAGCGGACGCCCCAGAGCGAGAAGGGAGGATGGAAAAGGGAGAGACGAGTGGGGCAAAAAGAGTTTTGGCGAAGGGGAGTACCCGGCGAACTGCCGCCCCGGGCTTCTTCTGTTCTCAACAGCGGAGGCACGGCTTTGGGGGGGAGACGCCGCTCGGTTGGGGCTCCTTTGAGGTTACGGGCAAGAGCCCGGGACGAGGGACTACGCCATAGGGCGACGCCGACACGGCCAGGCCAACTGCGCCCCCCGTGCGACCTCCGCGTCGCTGGCGGGCTCTGCGCCTGAGCCGCGGTGGACCCCGACGGCCAGCCCCCCTCTCCCACTCCTCGCGCCCGTCCGCCGGTGGGTCGAGGACCCCCCGCGGCGGAGGCAGGTCTAAGCCAGACGGAGGCCCCGCATAGGCCCCCCACCGCCCTGGCCCCTCTCCCCAGCAGCGACTCTGTGTGTCGCCCCGGGAGCGGTGGGTCACGAGGCAGGGTGGCCGTGGCGTCCTCCGAAGGCCAGTCACCTACGGCCCTCCCCGTGCAAGGGGTGGTTTTTACAACAGATGCCCTCCGATCGGGAGGCCGGGTCTAAGCCAGATGGTGGCGCCGCATAGGCCCCCCACCGCCCTGGCCCCTCTCCCCAGCAGCGACTCTGTGTGTCGCCCCGGGAGCGGTGGGTCACGAGGCAGGGGAGCCGTGGTGTCCTCCGGAGGCCAGTCACCTCGCCCTCTCCGTGCAAGGTGGGTTTTTTTCCAGACACCCTCCGCATCGGCCGCCTCGCACCGTACAGCGTGCACGATCTCCCCAGTGGCACTGCACTCGCCGTTCAGGCTCCTGTTTTCCTCCGGAAGGTGACGCCCCGGGATGCCCGCCTGCCGGCACGGACGACGAGGAGGATTTCCCTTCCTCCGGGTGCCCTTCCCGCTGCGGGGCTTCCTATCTGGCTTCTCTCCCTCGATTGATTAAGTCCCTGGCCTTTGTACACACTGCCCGTCGCTACTACCGATTGGATGGTTTAGTGAGGTCCTTGGATCGGCCCCGCCGGGTTCGGCCAAGACCCATGGTGGAGAGCCGAGAAGACGATCGAACTTGACTATCTAGAGACAGTAAAAGTCGTAACAAGGTTTCCCTAGATGAACCTGTGGAAGGATCTTTAATGGGCGAGTGAAAAATACCGATGAGGTGCAGATCAGGAGGCCAGCCGCCCGCCAAATCCCCGAAGGGTACCGAACGTGATGGGGGCGGTGGTAGGTCTCTTTCTGCTTCGCCAGGGCGCTCCGCAGGGTGGGGACGGTGAGGGCACGTGAGGACGGCGGGCGACGTCGGGAGGGTGCGGGGAGCCCCTCTCGCTCCGTCGCCCAGGAAAAAGACGCCCGGCCTCGCGCCGACGATTGTTGCCCTGCCGCTGCCTGCCGAGGAAAAATAAGAAGCCCCCCGCGTACGCGAAAGGCCGTCCCGGGTACCATTCTCCTGTGCGCTCACACACCCCTCCCCGGGGTATGTGGGTCTGGGCGGTAGGTTGAGAAGCCTCGAGCCCTCCTTTGTTCTCCTCCCCGCTGGAGGGAGGGACGGGGAGGCCGAGCGCCCGGGCAACAGGGCCGAGATTTGAAAACAACCCTCCAAAGCATCCCAGTCTTTTGCGGCCGGCTGACACGAGAGTGAAAAGGGGGGCGCCTCCGAGTGTCCCCAAACCAGAAAGCGCGACTCTTAACGGTGGATCACTCGGCGCGCGCGTCGAAGAACGCAGCTAGCTGCGAGAATTAAGTGTGAATTGCAGGACACATTGATCATCGACACTTCGAACGCACCTTGCGGCCCCGGGGTGCTCCCGGGGCTATGCCTGTCTGAGGGTTGCCCCTCCATCTATCGCCTCCATGGCGCAGCTGGGGTCCCCTCGCAAGGGTGACAACGAGGGAGGCCTGAGGCTCCGTGCCCTGATGGTCTCTTCTCCTTTATCCCTTACGTCCCCCCAAGGCCAGACTCACCTGCCCTGGGCCCACCTGATGGGGTTTACCATCGTCACTCCCCCCGTTGCGACGTGAAACCCTGTGGCGCAATGAAGGTGAAGGCCGGGGCGCTCCGGCCGAGGTGGGATCCCGCCGCCCGCTCCGGGGGGTTGACACGGCGGGTGCACCATCGGCCCGCCTCTGTCGGGGAGGTGGAGCATGAGTGCGCGATAGGACCCGAAAGATGGTGAGCTATGCCTGGGCAGGACGAAGCCAGAGGAAACTCTGGTGGAGGTCCGCAGCGACCCTGATGTGCAAATTGGTCATCTGGGTATAGGGGCGTTTGTAGATGTGCTTGGCCCGTACGGGGATCGAACCCACGACCTTGGTGTTATTAGCACCACGCTCTAACCAACTGAGCTAAATGGCCATAGGTGTGGTCCCTGGGTATAGGGGCGAAAGACTCACGGAGACCACGGGCAGACGTACAGGGGCCTGATCAACCCCTGGACCGTACGGGCTGCTGTGCCTGCCGCAGGCGAGAAGCGAGAACCCCTTCGGGGCACGGAGACTACAACCGGACGTACGGGGGTCTGACCCACCCCTGGACCGTACGGTCTGCTGGCTGCCGTGCCTGGTGCAGGCGAGAAGCGGGAACCCCTTCGGGGCACGGAGACCACAACCGGACGTACGGGGGTCTGATCAACCCCTGTACCGTACGGGCTGCTGGCTGCCGTGCCGTCCTCAAATTGCTTGGCCTAAACAAAAGTCAATTTTTTGTGACAACAGTGATGACCGTGACATAGCACTGGAGGTGTACCCCAAGACAGTGACCTAAGTGTGGGTGAAGTCTGTGGTTCATGGGCGGAAAGTTGAATTTTGGGTGAAAAACCATACTTTCACACTTTGAAAATTTCAGACATGTGTCAGACTTCCAGGCAGGGGGAAACCGCTGGAGGTGTACCGAGGACACTTCCAGAAGCCTGGGGAAGCTTTTCTGGAAGAGTCCTTGACACTTGGAAAATTTTGGGCAATTTTCTGAGAAAAAAAAAAATCACATTTCCCCTTACCCCCCACCCAAGAGGGGCTTCAATATGTTGCAGAGTACCCCGAAAGGGTCCCCAAAGTGGGAGAAAAGTGAGGCAAGTCAAAGAGGCAAAGATGAATGTACATTTGAATAATTTTATTAATGTCAGATAAAAATTGACATATTCACAAGGGCTTTGTTCTCCTGATTGGGATGAGCCGAATATTCTTGAGACTATACTCCTCAGTAGAATCGGATGACTCGGTATCACTTTCCGTGAGGTCTACCACCTCGTTATCCAATTCACTGGTTGATGCCATTACTGGCGACATAATTTTTGCGTCCTCATGATTTCCTGCGTTGAACACTAGCTCTTGGGCACGGCACATATCGGTCAGGGTCTTCTCCCGGTAAACTCTCTCGGCCACATCGTTTGTATGTGCCAAGTAGCGTGCAAACAAGCGCTTTTCGCAATCTGTGTATTGTGACAAAGTCCATGTCTCGCAAATCCGCCGTACAAGGTGGCTGGTGATGTTTGGGAGGTTGTAGCTACGGAGGAAAGCACATTGTTAGTACTGGTTGCTACTTATGGCTGTGGGTCACTTGACTTGTGGCTACCTTACCTTGAATGGTATCGTCTGAGTCTCATGGATGGATTTTTTATGACCTTCCCGGTACACGTCACGAAAAAGTTTGTGATAATCTTTCGGCCAAAGGTAAAGACCGGTCTGACATATTCCGCATACGCATTGAACCACTGAAAAAGAAAAAAAATATATATATGTTACTCTCCAGTCTGGGGGCACCCCTCCAAAAGGTTTTACATGGGGACAAGAGAGTGTTTTGCTCCCCACAATGAGTGGGGTTGCCTGGGTTCCCTGGCTTTGAGAAAAGCTTACCGATTCCTCTTCCTCTGAAAGTACAAAAGTTGCTACCTGAGAGGTGGAGCACTTGTGAGTCTTCACACCCACAATTGTCTTGCGTCTTCCTTGGTACGTGTGATGGATCCTCTCATTCCACTCTGAAACCTACGATGTGAAAAAAAAAAGGTGGAAAAATATTGAACCGGTTCAGCAAATACCGCTGACCCACAGGGCCCGACGACTTACCGTCATGTTACGAACAACACCTGGTCTTTGGAGATGTTTTAGAATCAGAAGGGCCTCGAGGTACAGTACCACTTCCCGGCGATCTACTTCTGATCCGCCATCTGTCACAGCCTCGATGCTAGCTAGAAATGTTGGCCTTGCCTCCTCCAGTATAATCTGGCAGTCCTTGGGTGACTTTGATGGCTTCATCAATAGATCGTACCTGTGGGGAAAAATAAAGGCAATTAACCAACATCCAAGGTTTGGTAACAATGCGCTGAATATTGGCTCTTTTGAACGGTGTACCTTTTACTTACAGACTCTCGGCAGGCTCCCTTGTACAATGATTTCTGAAGGTCTGTTGTAAAATTCATGAACACTTCGCATGCCTTATAAAGTTGAGGATTCTCTAGTCTCAGTTTGGTAGCCCTCATCTGATACATGGTAAATCTCCGTATATGCTTCAACATTTTGAGGGAGGTCTGGCTCGATAGATGGAGTTTTCCAAGTTGTTGAAAAAAATTATTAACCTGGTTTGGTTTTACGAGGTACTCCAGAGTTACAGATTTTGGGTTCACAAAAAATAGAAACCGTGCTACGTTTGATACCTCCTGTTGACAGTTTGGGACCCCATGGGTAACTGTTAGGTACGAGTGGAACCCCTTTAACATGGGGTGATTCAATGAGTGACGCTTGTACAATCCGGCGGCCTTGGTAGCCGTGCGGTTTTTGTCTTTCCATTCCCTTTTCTGGATACTTAAATTGCTGCCATCCATGACCTCCTCATTGCCTATGCGGTCAGAAATGCTCCCTGTGTGGTCAGGCTCAGGGCACGGGTCTCCCTCCCGACTGTCTACCGGCCGTAAAAGGAAAGGCACATCCATCTCATCCGAATCTAGCTTTGGCGTGGGGCATGGGTCTCCCTCCCGACTGTCTACTGGCCGTAAAAGGAAAGGCACATCCATCTCATCTGAATCTAGCTCTGGCGGGGGGCACGGGTCTCCCTCCAGACTGTCTCCCGGCCGTAAAAGGAAAGGCACATCCATCACATCTGAATCTAGCTCTGGCATGGAGCCTGGGCGGAGCTCCGGATTGTCAGTTGGTACCTGAGCGGGCCCTTCACAGGTCAGTGGTGTGATTTGTGACTCAAACCTAGGCTTGTTTGCTATCAAAAAGCCGCGACCTTCTAAGAAGGCTACAGTCTCCTCCAAGGATTGGAGGGGCTTGAGCTCACTGAATTGGATTGTTGTCCCCTTGTTGGCGATACAGCGAAGTTGATACTTTGCGGAGGCTATGGCGGTTTTTATCTCCGAATCACCGTGTGACCTCAGGCATACCCTTCTCAGATGTGTGGATATATATTTGGTTACCCTGTGGCACACGGGGCATGTAAGTGGTGTCCGTGGGTGCCTGCGGGGGAGACACAAGCAATAAAACCGGTCACCTTGCCAGCAAGTGTACAACTCCACTACAAGGTACATTCATGTGTCTCTACGTGGCCGACAAATGTCTTCTACTCACCGCTCCATTGCGAAGGGTTTCCCGCAGTCAAACAGAGCGTCTCGTAATAGTTTATTAAAGTGCCGTGTTTCTCTGTGTCTTGAACTGTGGCAAATGATTTTCCTCCGCGCGAGTCAGCCACGCAGGTGAAAGACGCCAGCTGAGGTGATTGAAATTAACCGGATGTGTTTTGCCGTACTCTGATATAGGTCACCACGGGGGTTGAGTCAGCCCAGGGGGTGGCACCTCCACGGTCGCTAAACATCCGTAGGGTTGATGATATATCCCTCTGCGGATTTTTCCGCTGCGGATTTGATAAATCCGCAGTGCTAAACCGCTGCGGATTTATGGCGAATTTACCGCGTTTTTTTCTGCGCATTTCACTGCGGTTTTACAACTGCGATTTTCTATTGGAGCAGTTGTAAAACCGCTGCGGAATCCGCACAAAGAAGTGACATGCTGCGGAATGTAAACCGCTGCGTTTCCGTGCAGTTTTTCCGCAGCATGTGTACAGCGATTTTTGTTTCCCGTAGGTTTACATTGAACTGTAAACTCATGGGAAACTGCTGCGGATCCGCAGCGTTTTCCGCAGCGTGTGCACATACCTTTAGAATTAGGCCATGTGCACACGGTGCGGATTTGGCTGCGGATCCGCAGCAGTGTTCCATCAGGTTTACAGTACCATGTAAACATATGAAAAACCAAATCCGCTGTGCCCATGGTGCGGAAAATACCGCGCGGAAACGCTGCGTTGTATTTTCCGCAGCATGTCAATTCTTTGTGCGGATTCCGCAGCGTTTTACACCTGTTCCTCAATAGGAATCCGCAGGTGAAATCCGCACAAAAAACACTGGAAATCCGTGGAAAATCCGCAGGTAAAACGCAGTGCCTTTTACCCGTGGATTTTTCAAAAATGGTGCGGAAATATCTCACACGAATCCGCAACGTGGGCACATAGCCTTAGGGTTAGGGTTGGAATTAGGGTTGTGGTTAGGGTTAGGGGTGTGTTGGGGTTAGGGTTGTGGTTAGGGGTGTGTTGCGGTTAGGGTTGTGATTAGGGTTATGGCTACAGTTGGGATTAGAGTTAGGGGTGTGTTGGGGTTAGTGTTGGAGGTAGAATTGAGGGGTTACCACTGTTTAGGCACATCAGGGGTCTCCAAACGCAACATGGCGCCACCATTGATTCCAGCCAATCTCGTATTCAAAAAGTCAAATGGTGCTCCCTCACTTCCGAGCCCTGACGTGTGCCCAAACAGTGGTTTACCCCCACATATGGGGTACCAGCATACTCAGGACAAACTGCGCAACAATTACTGGGGTCCAATTTCTCCTGTTACCCTTGTGAATCTAAAAAAATGCTTGCTAAAACATAATTTTTGAGGAAAGAAAAATGATTTTTTATTTTCACGGCTCTGCGTTGTAAACGTCTGTGAAGCACTTGGGGGTTCAAAGTGCTCACCACATATCTAGATAAGTTCCTTGGGGGGTCTAGTTTCTAAAATGGGGTCACTTGTGGGGGTTTCTACTGTTCAGGCACACCAGGGGCTCTGCAAACGCAACGTGACACCCGCAGACCATTCCATCAAAGTCTGCATTTCAAAAGTCACTACTTCCCTTCTGAGCCCCGACGTGTACCCAAACAGTGGTTTACCCCCACTCATGGGGTATCAGCGTACTCAGGAGAAACTGGACAACAACTTTTGGGGTCCAATTTCTCCTGTAACCCTTAGGAAAATAAAAAATTCTGGGCTAAATAATTATTTTTGAGGAAAGAAAACGTATTTATTATTTTCACGGCTCTGCATTATAAACTTCTATGAAGCACTTGGGGGTTCAAAGTGCTCACCACACATCTAGATAAGTTCCTTTCAGGGTCTAGTTTCCAAAATGGGGTCACTTGTGGGGGGTTTCTACTGTTTAGGCACATCAGGGGCTCTGCAAACGCAACGTGACGCCCGCAGAGCATTCCATCAAAGTCTGCATTTCAAAACGTCACTACTTCAATTCCAAGCCCCGGCATGTGCCCAAACAGTAGTTTACCCCCACATATGGGGTATCACCGTACTCAGGAGAAACTGGACAACAAATATTGGGGTCAAATTTCTCCTGTTACCCTTGGGAAAATAAAAAATTCTGGGCTAAATAATTATTTTTGAGGAAAGAAAACGTATTTATTATTTCCACGGCTCTGCATTATAAACTTCTATGAAGCGCTTGGGGGTTCAAAGTGCTCACCACACATCTAGATAAGTTCCTTTCGGGGTCTAGTTTCCAAAATGGGGTCACTTGTGGGGGGTTTCTACTGTTAAGCCACATCAGGGGCTCTGCAAACGCAACGTGACGCCCACAGAGCATTCCATCAAAGTCTGCATTTCAAAACGTCACTACTTCACTTCCGAGCCTCGGCATGTGCCCAAACAGTGGTTTACCCCCACATATGGGGTATCAGTGTACTCAGGAGAAACTGGACAACAACTTTTGGGGTCCAATTTCTTCTGTAACCCTTGGGAAAATAAAAAATTCTGGGCTAAATTATTATTTTTGAGGAAAGAAAACGTATTTATTATTTTCACGGCTCTGCATTATAAACTTCTATGAAGCACTTGGGGGTTCAAAGTGCTCACCACACATCTAGATAAGTTCCTTTGGGGGTCTAGTTTCCAAAATGGGGTCACTTGTGGGGGGTTTCTACTGTTAAGCCACATCAGGGGCTCTGCAAACGCAACGTGACGCCCACAGAGCATTCCATCAAAGTCTGCATTTCAAAACGTCACTACTTCACTTCCGAGCCCCGGCATGTGCCCAAACAGTGATTTACCCCCACATATGGGGTATCAGCGTACTCAGGAGAAACTGGACAACAACTTTTGGGGTCAAATTTCTCCTGTTACCCTTGGGAAAATAAAAAATTGCAGGCTAAAAGATCATTTTTGAGAAAATAATTTTTATTTTTTATTTTCATGGCTCTGCGTTATAAACTTCTGTGAAGCACTTGGGGGTTCAAAGTCCTCACCACACATGTAGATTAGTTCCTTTGGGGGTCTAGTTTCCAAAATGGTGTCATTTCTTGGGGATCTCCAATGTTTAAGCACACAGGGGCTCTCCAAACGTGACATGGTGTCCGCTAATGATTGGAGCTAATTTTCCATTTAAAAAGCCAAATGGCGTGCCATCCCTTCCGAGCCCTGCCGTGCGCCCAAACAGTGGTTTACCCCCACATATGGGGTATCAGCGTACTCAGGACAAACTGGACAACAATATTTGGGGTCCAATTTCTCCCATTATCCTTGGCAAAATAGGAAATTCCAGGCTAAAAAATCATTTTTGAGGAAAGAAAAATTATTTTTTATTTTCATGGCTCTGCGTTATAAACTTCTGTGAAGCACCTGGGGGTTTAAAGTGCTCAATATGCATCTAGATAAGTTCCTTGGGGGGTCTAGTTTCCAAAATGGGGTCACTTGTGGGGGAGCTCCAATGTTTAGGCACACAGGGGCTCTCCAAACGCGACATGGTGTCCGCTAACAATTGGAGCTAATTTTCCATTCAAAAAGTCAAATGGCGCGCCTTCCCTTCCGAGCCCTGCCGTGTGCCCAAACAGTGGTTTACCCCCACATATGAGGTATCGGCGTACTCGGAAGAAATTGCCCAACAAATTTTATGATCAATTTTATCCTACTGCCCATGTGAAAATGAAAAAATTGAGGCGAAAAAAATTTTTTTGTGAAAAAAAAGTACTTTTTCATTTTTACAGATCAATTTGTGAAGCACCTGACGGTTTAAAGTGCTCACTAGGCATCTAAATAAGTTCCTTGGGGGGTCTAGTTTCCAAAATGGGGTCACTTGTGGGGGAGCGCCAATGTTTAGGCACACAGGAGCTATCCAAACGCGACATGGTGTCCGCTAACGATGGAAATAATTTTTCATTCAAAAAGTCAAATGGCGCTCCTTCCCTTCCGAGCCTTACCATGTGCCCAAACAGTGGTTTACCCCCACATGTGAGGTATTGGTGTACTCAGGAGAAATTGCCCAACACATTTTAGGATCCATTTTATCCTGTTGCCCATGTGAAAATGAAAAAATTGAGGCTAAAAGAATTTTTTTGTGAAAAAAAAGTACTTTTTCATTTTTACGGATCAATTTGTGAAGCACCTGGGGGTTCAAAGTGCTCACTATGCATCTAGATAAGTTCCTTGGGGCGTCTAGTTTCCAAAATGCAGTCACTTGTGGGGGAGCTCCAATTTTTAGGCACACGGGGGCTCTCCAAACGTGACATGGTGTCCGCTAAAGAGTGGAGCCAATTTTTGATTCAAAAAGTCAAATGGCGCTCCTTCCCTTCCAAGCCCTGCCGTGCACCCAAACAGTGGTTTACCCCCACATATGAGGTATCAGCGTACTCAGAACAAATTGGACAACAACTTTCGTGGTTCAGTTTCTCCTTTTACCATTGGGAAAATAAAAAAATTGTTGCTAAAAGATAATTTTTGTGACTAAAAAGTTAAATGTTCATTTTTTCCTTCCATGTTGCTTCTGCTGCTGTGAAGCACCTGAAGGGTTAATAAACTTCTTGAATGTGGTTTTGAGTACCTTGAGGGGTGCAGTTTTTAGAATGGTGTCACTTTTGGGTATTTTCAGCCATATAGACCCCTCAAACTGACTTCAAATGTGAGGTGGTCCCTAAAAAAATGGTTTTGTAAATTTCGTTGTAAAAATGACAAATCGCTGGTCAAATTTTAACCCTTATAACTTCCTAACAAAAAAAAATTTTGTTTCCAAAATTGTGCTGATGTAAAGTAAACATGTGGGAAATGTTATTTATTAACTATTTTGTGTCACATATCTCTCTGGTTTAACAGAATAAAAATTCAAAATGTGAAAATTGCGAAATTTTCAAAATTTTCGCCAAATTTCCGTTTTTATCACAAATAAATGCAGAATTTATTGACCTAAATTTACCACTAACATGAAGCCCAATATGTCACGAAAAAACAATCTCAGAACCGCTAGGATACGTTGAAGCGTTCCTGAGTTATTACCTCATAAAGGGACACTGGTCAGAATTGCAAAAAACGGCAAGGTCTTTAAGGTCAAAATAGGCTGGGTCATGAAGGGGTTAAAGGGACATTCTGTATAAAGATATTATGAGATTTGGAATTTTTGGTCTGTATCGAATTTGAAAAAATAATGATGTCACTAATGAATGTGGTAAATTATGGCTGTCTAGGCACGTATTGTAAATCTAATGCTGCAGCGTGGTAATAAGATATCAGAAGGTGGCATGGGGTATGTCTGATACTACAACACATACATTTCCCTATTTTGTATGACTACCCCACTACATGTAAAAACAGACCATAAATATATATGTGTTCAGCCCTAGGTTTTAGCTCCCATCTGCCGTTACAATGTTTAAGCTGGCTAGAAATGGTATATGAAGTGAGCGAAGGGACACAGATTACCAAGCTACCTTAGAACCCTAGATTTAGCTAGTTAGCTATACTGACATATTTATGTCCCTTCAAGCTATCCACATTTTACATTGTACGTGTGATATATTTCTCCCCCTGTCCTATTAGGGAGTTGCAGGGATAGTAGGGATAGCCGGCGTGGAGCGGGGGCGCCACGGCGTAGGCAAATAGGGTGCCACCCTCCGCAGGCAGGTAGGGGACACATAGAGAAAGTAGGGCTTGGCACTATTCCGGCCTTTCCTATAGTACGCTTGTATTTACTGGTGATGGTTTTTGTCAAGTGCACACGTATGTTTTTAATATATAATATAAAAGTTATATTTTATGGTTATCTTGGAAATTGCCTTTTGGGGATTTTTCTGTGAGTAAAGTAAATAATGACAACATTCAATAGCGCTTACGCAGGTGGTAAATTAACTTAAAATGAAGTTAATAACAATAATAATCATAAAAAATCTGAATAATACTAATAATACATTTTATTTACAGTGTAAAATCAAAAACAAACTGGATTCAGTAAGATGTGCGTTTTTTATTCATTCCAGCATGTAAACAAATTTCATTTTCGAAACATAAATTAAGTTAACATTTCTCTGCAAACACAATCACATGTGTGAGGATGGAGCCTCGTGTGGTAATGTGTGGGGACGGAGCCTCTTGTGGTAATGTGTGAGGATGGAGCCTCGTGTGGTAATGTGTGGGGACGGAGCCTCGTGTGGTAATGCGTGGGGACGGAGCCTCGTGCGGTAATGTGGGGGGCGGAGCCTCATGTGGTAATGTGGGGGGACGGAGCCTCGTGTGGTAATGTGTGAGGACGGAGCCCCGTGTGGTAATGTGGGGACGGAGCCTCGTGTGCTAATGTGTGGGGACGGAGCATCGTGTGGTAATGTGGGGGGGCGGGATTATGTGTGGTAATGTGGTGGGGCGGGATTATGTGTGGTAATATGGTGGGGGGTGGGATTATGTGTGGTGATGTGGTGGGGGGCGGGATTATGTGTGGTGATGTGGTGGGGGGGCGGGATTATGTGTGGTAATGTGGTGGGGGGGCGGGATTGTGTGCTAATGTGGGGGTGGCGGGATTATCTGTGGTATTGTGGTGGGGGGCGGGATTATGTGTGGTGATGTGGTGGGGGGCGGGATTATCTGTGGTAATGTGGTGGGGGCGGGATTATGTGTGGTGATGTGGGGGCGGGATTATGTGGGGTGATGTGTTGGGGGGCGGGATTGTGTGTGGTGATGTGGTGGGGGGCGGGATTATGTGTGGTAATGGGGTGGGGGCGAGATTATGTGTGGTGATGAGGTGGGGGGCGGGATTATGTGGGGTGATGTGTTGGGGGCGGGATTGTGTGTGGTGATGTGGTGGGGGGCGGGATTATGTGTGGTAATGGGGTGGGGGTGGGATAATGTGTGGTGATGTGGTGGGCAGGCGAGATTATGTGTGATGATGTGGTGGGGGGCGGGATTGTGTGTGGTAATGTGGTGGAGGCGGGATTGTGTGTGGTAATGTGGTGGGGGTGGGATTGTGTGTGGTAATGGGGTGGGGGCAGGATTATGTGTGATGATGTGGTGGGGGGCGGAGCCACTGTGCAGGGGGCGGGATTAGCGAGTAATCACGATGCCTCATATATAGATATATATATATTGATGAAGGTGGATAGTAATCAATGCACAGTGGCTAAATATAGTACATCTCCACCTCCATTCAAGGCAGTAAGTCTAGGTATGCACATCAAGTGATAGGCACACCGAGGCATGCTTGAGTTAGCATCAACCAGACTAGTACAAATAACATGGTTATAGTAAAGAAATTTCATAGATACCCATTGTTATAGTAGGAAGAGTGCGCCGGCCGGCTGTCCTCAATGCATGTTTCGCAGTTGGTTGCTTCCTCAGGGGGTTACACGCAGCCAAGTATTCGGTCAAGTACAGAGATATCCTGGATGAAAACCTTTTCCAGAGTGCTCTACACTTCAGACTTGACCAAAGGTTCACCTTAAAACAAGACAATGACCCTAAGCCCACAGCTAAAATAACAAAGGAGTGGCTTCAGAACAACTCTGTGACCATTCTTGACTGGCCCAGCCAGAGCCCTGACCTAAACCCAATTAAGCATCTCTGGAGAGACCTGAAAATGGCTGTCCACCAACGTTCACCATCCAACCTGACAGAACTGGAGAGGATGTGCAAGGAAGAATGGCAGAGGATCCCCAAATCAGGTGTGAAAAACTTGTTACATCATTCCCAAGAAGACTCATGGCTGTACTAGCTTAAAAGCGTGCTTCTGCTCAATACTGAGCAAAGGGTCTGAATACTTATGACCATGTGATATTTCAATTTTTCTTTTTTATTACATTTGCAAAAATGTCTACATTTCTGTTTTTTTTTTTCAGTCAAGATGGGGTGCAGAGTGTACATTAATGAGACAAAAATGAACTTGCAATGAAACAAAGAGTGAAAAATTTTATGGGGTCTGAATATGTGCATCTCTGATTCTAATATTAACATCATGTAGTGCTACCATCCGACTATTATCTCTGGGTTAATTTGTCACTGTTTTCAACTAATCTCTTACTTGTTGCCCATATTTTATGCCTGTTCTAAAATGTTTGTTGTGTATCTAATAAAAATATGAATATAGCTTTGACTCAGGTTTCTTCTTTTAATTATGATTAGCAGAGTCGCTACTACATTATATGTTGGGTGCTAAAAGGCATACACATGCCTAATTAGTAAAATGTATGATTGTAGGCTTCTTTTTATATCATTTAATTATAAAGAAGTTTTGTAATTTTTCCTGTGTGGTAGATGGGTCTTTGGACTCATTCACCAGGACTAAGGCGAGGCTACGACATCTGCACCTCTTACATCTGCACTAAAACCTTGTGAATTTTAGCCCGATCTTCACCACTTTGGCATCACATAAACATTAAGAACATGGAAAAGGACAATAGCCATTTGGTGAGCTGCATCGCATGCTACATGTTCACCGACTTACCAGTTGAAAATCCAAACTTCTCTTGTCCATAATACAAGCTTGTGTTCCTGTTGGAGGAAAAGTTGCACAGTCTCCAAGAGCAAATAGCTACATTGAAAATTATTAAGGAAGGTAAGGAATTCTTAGACAGAGAAGAAGTCTCTCTTCAGAATACAGAAAGAGAAGAAATTTGTAGTGCACCTGAAGAAACATATTAATGGAAGCATGTGACCCAGAGAAGCAGGAGGATCGGTAGGCAGTCAGCACCCACACTGCTCAGGAACCAGTACCAGGCTCTAACGCAGAAGAACGATGATCAAATACATCAAAATAAGGTTTTTGCCCACAAAGAACAACCTTGTAAGCACTCAGAGTCCTCTTGGATGGAGAAAGAAAAATGTTGTGAAGAAGAAACGGAAAGTGGTGGTCATGGGGGATTCCCTGTTGAGTGGAACAGAGGTCACTATCGGCAGACTGAATATAACCTCAAGAGAAATGTGCTGTCTTCCAGGTGCAAAAATCAAAGATGTGTCTGACAGGATATCAGGACTCTTCAGACTTACCGATGACTACCCATTACTGCTAATACATTTGGGGACAAATGATTTCGAAAGAAAGAAAAAATACTAGTTGGCCCGTGCAAAATTTTCACACATTGGTTGTCGGGGGCGCAGGCAATTTCAGGAAAATCAAGCTGATCAAATGTTAATGTATTTAATGAGATGATGAACACAGAGAGGTATTTATATATGTAGATTGGTAATACAATAAATTGGTTTGATAAGTAGAGGCTAATAAAAAGTCTTGAGGTTGTGGTGCCACCTGCAGGTTGTTTTTCTCTGCAGGTTTCTGAAAATGAATGTTTAAATCGTATTTATTGATCAAATCGTGAATGTGTGGCTTGTTTGTGTCTTTTCTTGCTAAAGGGGCAAGTTTACCTTTCAAATGGTGTATTATATGTGTGTGTGGAGCGAAGTAATCACCGAAAAAGCAGTGCATGTTTACAAATGTGTTTGCATATGTGACTCACCTACAGTGAAGTGTGCAATCCTCGAATTTGCCTGAAATAGGCTGGGCAAGCACTTCGGCAAGCTGGAAAGACACCAAGGGAAATGTTAGGATTTCTTTGTGATGTCTGTAAGCAGCTTTGTGGTAGTGTGCTTTGGGGTAATGTGGTGCCACCTGCTGGTCTTTTTTCCTTACTGCAGGTTTATGAAAATGAATGTTTAAACTGTATGTTGTGATCACATCGTGGATGTGTGGTTTGTTTGGCTATTTTCTTGCTGAAGGGGGCAAGTTTACCTTTCAAATGGTGTATCATTTGTGTGTGTGGGTGCAGTATGAATGGAGATACAAAGTATTCACTGAAAAAGAGTGTTTAGAAATAATATATAACGATTGGAGAAAGAGAAACCGATCAAAAACTAAAATGTTTCTACACAAATGCACAGAGCATGGGCATCAAACAAGGAGAATTGGAGCTACTAATGCAGGAAATTAAACATGATGTCATTTGCATCACTGAAACATGGTGGGACGATGCACGTGACTGGAATACAAGGCTAGCAGGATACAACTTATTTGCAAGAAACAGACTTAATAATCAGGGAGGAGGTGTTGCATTGCATGCTAGAAAAGCATATATATACACAGAGATTGAAGCTTCAGAGACTTTGAGTTCTGTGGAAACTGTTTGGTTAAGAATACAAAGAGAGAACAACGGAAAGGACACCATTGTAGGCATTTACTACAGGCCGCCTGTGCAAGCTGAAGATATGGATGAACTCTCTATGCATCAAATTACCAATTTATAAAAAAAAAATTGACGTAGTGATCATGGGAGATTTCAACTATCCAGACATTTGTTGGGAATTTCAGGCAAAAGTAACAGGTCCAGCAGTGTCTTCTTCGCTGATTCCTTGATTCCAAGATCTTGTCCAGTGACTTCATTGCTGATTTGTCCTAGCTATTCTTCTATTGACTTTCGGTTTAATTGCTGCATCTTGAGTGATCATTGATCCAAGAAGTTTGAGGCCCACTGCAACTTCCGGCTTGTCGCCGTCCATCTCAAATGTGTCCCAGTTGTACCTGGTAGTAGTCAATATCTTTATTTTCTTTGTGTTGAGTAGCAGTCCCATGATTGAGCTTTCCATCTTAACACTTTGTAATACGTCCTTCATTCCATCTATGCTTGTTGCTATCAATATTGTATTTTCTGATTATTTAAGATTGTTGATGATTCGTCCAGCAATTTTGATTCCTTCCTTTTTTCTTTTTTTCGTCAGCAACTTCTGCACAATATATGAAGCCGTGCTGTTCAGCTCTGTTCAGTACTTAAATCCAGCCGCCACAGGAACTGATTATGGCTTATCGGTGGGTTTACAAGGTGTTGGACCTCACTGAGATGATCTTAAGGATAAGTAATCAATAACAATGTAGTGGACCACCCCACAATAATAGAGCCTGTGTACATTGTAGTATTGTACAAGCTGATTATAAAAGCTCAAGATCTGGAAATACACAGAGATGTTCAATAACCTCTTTGTTATTTTCAGATAATGCCAAGAGCGTTCGTCTTGCAACAGTTAAGCTTGTAAGTGCCCAGATGGTCTTGGACTGGTGGCATCCTCCTCCTTGCCCTGGTTGGCTGTCCGCAGCATCGTGACACCAGTAAGATGAGATGTCAGACTGGGAAGCTGCCTCGATGCGTACAGCCTGTGCCCTGGTGCTTGTTTTCACCTGTATGACAATGTCTGGCCTAGTAAAGGCGTCAAGCTCTCTGAAATCTGTAGATTATGAAGTTTTTGGCCGTGTTCAGGGTAGGTGTGTTTTTTTTTCTTGCCCTACGAATAGCAGAGCTTTCCTCCATGCTTGACAAATTAGGAAACTCACAGTGCTTCTAAACATAGCTCATCATGGAGAGGAATCTGCAGGCCGGGTACAGAAAGCCATGGAGCTGTGTGTGATTATGTAATGTGCTCATGCTCCTTACCACTGCTTCTTATCACACATCAGACCCTTCAGCGACATTTTATCCAAGGAGTATGAAGGGCTTTGTCAAGGAAAAGGTGCACAAAAGACAGAATGTGTATTCATGCACAGAGGCACCAAACATGATCTTGACAATCATTGCCCTTATTAAAAAAAGCTTCCATGTAAGGGCTTGTTCACATGTTGCATTTGTCAAGGGTAAAATATGTTGCACTTTACATTAGGAGCAAATTGAATGAGATTTCTGAAATCTCCTGCACACGTTGCTTATTTTTTCCTTCTGGATTTGAACAAAGTGTTTTTCAAACTGCAGCCTGTCAATTCTTTGAGCATTTTTGCAGGATCTTTCACTCATTAAAATGAATGGGAGAAACACAAAAAATGCATCAAAATCATATAAAAGAAAACCTTGCTTATTTCCCACAGCGTTTTTCCTGCCAACACTTTGTTTTTTTGGTGCAGAAAAATCTGCTACAAATACTCGGCGTATGTACACACCCTAAGTCTACGTTCACACTATGCTTTTTGCAGTGTTTTTTAATGCTTTTTTTATGCAAAATTTCAGCCGCGTTTTACAGTATCAGCAACGTTTTTGAGATTTCAGAAATGTCATGCACACAGCTTGTTTTTTTTTTGGCATTAGGATTTTTGTGCTTTGCATGTTTTATTTTTGCACAATGGAGCATGCCACTTTTTCCAGCGTTTTTCACCCATTGAAATTAATGAGTGGTGAAAAAACGCAGAAGAAACTCACCAAAAACGAAGGTATGAGGTTTTGCTGCGCTTTTTTGTGGCAAAACCTGATTCTACAGAATAGGACTTTTTTCAACACTAAACTTTATCAGCATAAACAAGAGACAAATCTAGCATGCCAAAACCGCAGCAAAAGCACAGCAAAAAATGCCTAGTGTGAACTTAGCCTAAATATCAGCCACATTACTGTGTTGGTAGTCAAGGTGAATCTGTATTATTTTATTATTTATTTTATATGCTTTGCTTGTATAGTGCCGTCATATTCCGCAGCACTTTATATACATTATCATCACTGTCCCCATTACTATGTCTTTGGAATGTGGGAGGAAACCCAGGCAAACACAGGGAGAACATGCAAACTCCTTGCAGATGTTGTCCTGTAGGATTTTAGAAAAAAAGCAGAGCTTCAAAGGACAAAACAGTTTGGATGGAGATAATGCATGGATTGTGTTGATCCCCCAATAGTTGGCTGGTCTCCTTATAGGATTGTGTACAGGACAGAACATTTAAGGCTGCCGTCACACTAGCAGTATTTGGTCAGTATTTTACATCAGTATTTGTAAGCCAAAACCAGGAGTGGGTGATAAATGCGAACAAAACTTCATTTTAATCAACAGATCCTGGAATAGTAATAAGTTCAACAATTGAATGTGTTTAAATGTTCCTGTGCAGAGATAATCTTATAAACGTGTCCGTGCTGTGTACTATGTAAAGCCCCTTTCACACATTCGAGTTTCCGTTACGTGTGGTGACAGTTTTCACACGTACCGGAGACACTGACACACGTAGACGCATTCAAATGAATGGGTCTGTGCACGTCAGTGCATTTCCACGCACTGTGTGCCCGTGTGCACCACACGTAGACATGTCCAATTTTTACCGTCAGCACGGGCGGCAAAACGTCCCACACACGTGCACTTGGAGAACACAAATTGATGTAATCCGTGTGAGACGCATCGGCACCAGGGAAGAAGCGCTACAGTAAGCGTTGTTCCCCGGCAGCATGTGCTGAATTCGGCTGTCATCATTCTCCCCTGCTCTGCCGGCGATCGGCGCGAGCAGCGGAGAATGATGAGAGTTATATTAAATACAATCGCAGCATGCTGTGATTTTACACGCACGTTGAATACGCCTGAGAAAAAACGCTGATGTAAGCTGCCCCATAGATTAACATTCGGCCGAGTGCTATGTGATGTTTTCTCGCATAGCACTCGGCCGTATTCTACGGTAATGTGACTCCGGTCTTAATGTCTTGGTAGTAAAGGTAATAAAGGCACAGATGATTGGCCTCGGGGAGACCAAAACATCCAACACCACGGAGACACCATCACGTGTTTCTCAACGCAGTGATTCCAGAACACTGCCCCCATCCCTTGGTAGTAAAGGTAGACATGCTTCCCAAGAAACGGGATTGAAAGAAATAGAAAATATGCCTACATAATGTTATATTCAGGGTTGACAACTTAAGTTTTAGTCTTTATCTGGACAGCTGATAATAAAAAAAATCACAGTCAGCTAACATTTTTACTGCCCCATTTTTATAGTCCCATTTGTAATGAATTATTAAGATTGCACTTGATGTATGTCCCCAGCGGGCGAGGACAGTGAGGGCTCGTGCACACGACCATTTAAATGGGACAAGTGCTATATTGACCGATAGCACTTGTACTCACGTTATTCTATAGGGCTGTGCTGACCGAGTAGGCAAAAGAAAAAAATCGTAGCATGCATGATTTGCCTCCAAGATTCGGATGGCCCATTCAAGTTTATGAGTCCGTGAAAAAAAAATCAGACCATACTCAGTCATTGGAGTGCGGTCCAATTTTCACGGACAGACATAATGGAGATACTTTTTCTTTCTTTCCACCTCTGAGAAAATCAGACCAACTCTGATCTGTTCAGAGTCTGATTAGCATAATTGGACCGTTTTTCTCATATAGAGAAAAAACGGTTGTGTGACCCTAGCCCAACAATGAGAGGCTCCTTCGCACTTGGGTGTTAGCTCCATCCATCAGGCCCCAACCTGTGAATACACATATATTTAAATCAAGCATATAACATTAGGTCAGCTGCACCAGTGCCAGTGATGGAGGGGTCCAGTCACACAGCCGGTTGCTCAGGCTCTATTCTGAATGTTCCTCTTTATACCCATGTTCTCCTTCTCAAATTGAGGACGTTGGAGGAAGGGCCCCCTTGTATGTCTTTTTGAACTCATTTATAGTTAATTATTTGTACTTTTGCAATGTGGTCTGTCCCGGGATTCAAACTCATAGGCTGCACTGCTAAGAATGCAAGTTTTTTTATGTCTAAAGTTTTGCCTGTTCTTCATTACAGGCGTATTGTACTAGTACATAGAAGAACATCTCTATATACTAATACATTTACATACACTTGAACATTAGAGGTAAAATAGAAGTCAAGAGATTTTTTCTTCCTACAAAATTATTAAAACATACTAAAAAACAATTACAGTATTAACACTTTTTAAAAATAAATATAACAAATCAGTAAATAACCTACCGTATTTGAAATCTCTTTAGGACCCATGCAGAACGCAGTACAAAGACATAGGAGGTCCATGACTTTCTCATTTTCAAGTCTAAAGGAAGACATACACACATGGTCAAAATTGTTGGTATCCCTCGTTTAATGATAGAAAAACCCACAATGGTCACAAAAATAACTTAAATCTGACAAAAGTAATAATAAATAATAAATCTATGAAAATGAACAAATGACAGTCAAACATTGCTTTTCAACCATACTTCCACAGAATTAAAAAAAATAAAACTCGTGAAATAGGCCGGGACAGAAATGATGGTACCCTTAACTTAACATTTTGTTGCACAAGCTTTTGAGGCAATCACTGCAATCAAACGATTCCTGTAACTGTCAATGAGACTTCTGCACCTCTCAACAGGTCTTTTGTCCCACTCCTCAAGAGCAAACTGCTCCAGTTGTCTCATGCTTGAAGGTTGCCTTTTCCAGACGGTATGTTTCAGCTCTTTCCAAAGATGCTCAATAGGATTTAGGTCAGGGCTCATAGAAAGCCACTTCAGAATAGTACAATGTTTTCCTCTTAGCCATTCTTGGGTATTTTTAGCTGTGTGTTTTGAGTCATTATCCTGTTGCAAGACCCATGACCTGCGACTGAGACCAAGCTTTCTGACACTGGCAATCTTGAGATTTCATTGTAACCTGCACAGATTCTAGACACCCTGTGCCAGATGCAGCAAAGCAACCCCCGATCATAACAGAGCCTCCTCCATGTTTCACAGTAGGGACAGTGTTCTTTTCTTGATATGCTTTATTTTTCCGTCTGTGAACATAGAGCTGATGTGCCTTGCCAAAAAGTTCCATTTTTGTCTCATTTGTCCATAGGACATTCTCCCAGAAGCTTGGTGGCTTGTCAACATGTAGTTTGGCAAATTCCAATCTGTTTCTTTAATTATTTTTTTTCAACAATGGTGTCCTCCTTGGTCGTCTCACATAAAGTCCACTTTGGCTCATACAAGACGGATGGTGCGATCTGGCACTGATGTTCCTTGAGCTTGAAGTTCACCTTTAATATATTTAGAAGTTTTTCTGGGCTCTTTTGTTACCATTTGTATTATCCGTCTCTTTGAATCTTAAATTTCTGAATAATATGTGCAACTGTAGTCACAGGAACATCAAGCTGCTTGGAGATGGTCTTATAACTTTTACCTTTAACATGTTTGTCTATAATTTTCTTTCTAATTTCCTGAAACAACTCTTTCCTTCGCCTCCTCTGATCCATGTTGAGTGTGATACACACCATGTCACCAAACAGCACAGTGAGTATCTGTAGCCCTATATACAGGCCCACTCACTGATTCCAAGATTGTAGACACCTGTGATGCTAATTAGTGTACACACCTTGATTTAACATGTCGCCTTTGTCACATTATTTTCAGGGGTACCATCATTTCTCTCCAAGCTTATTTCATGAGTTTTATTTTTTTTTTAAATTCTGTGGAAGCATGGTTGAAAAACAATGTCTGACTTTCATTTGTTCATTTTCATAGATCTTTTATTAATCATTACTTTTGTCAGATTCAAGTTATTTCTGTGACCATTGTGGGTTTTTCTGTCATTAAACGAGGGGTACCAACAATTTTGACCACGTGTATAAGTCCATCAAGTTCAAACTATAAAACTATAATCTAACATGTTGATGTAAAGGAAGACAAAAACCCCATGAGGTAGATGCTAATTGACCCATATTAGGGGAAAAATAATTTCCGGCAGAAAATAATAGATAATAGGCAAGAAACATTTCGAGAAGGGCTCTGTTCACATTTGTGCTGTTCAATTCCTTTGTTTCTCTCCGTCATATGAACGAAACAGCGAAATCCAGGTTGTATTTGTCACATGGCAGATGCTAATGGCCCTCAATTGATTCAAATAACTCAAAAGGGATCCACCGTTTTCTCCAAGGTTTCTTACTTGCTGAGCTAGATTTTCCAATTGATGAGTCAAGTTTCCAGTAGAGATATAAATATAGCCTAAAATATATGTCAGATCTAGAGAACCCATGGTGACCAGGAATCATGGATTTACCATGGATAATTGTATTTCCAGCCTACAGTATGTAGTGAAATATTCTTTTTCATTCTCTTTTAGGTGTTTGTTTCAGAATGGTAAGTGTTCATATATTTAATGATTCATGGATTAATGTTTCTGTTAACCATTTTTAGAATTTTGCATTAACCTCTATACAAATTAGTAGAAATTCATAGTAAATATCAAAGAGATTGTCCAGTGAGTGGCACCCTCCTCCCGTCACTCATATTATCACATAGCGTTAGGAAAATGTAGCATCACATGACACTCTCTTCTGGTGGATAGAGGGTGCTACAGAGTATAACATCTTCTTTCATGTTCACACAGAAAATCTGACCAGTGCCTTCATATAATGTGGACATGTACAAGCTGCAATGGCTGCATATCATACAAAAAGGGTACACAGCAGCACTCTGAAAGGGCCAAGATATATACATGTATATATGTACAAACACTGAATACATGAGGTCTAAACGGCATTGTTACAAAATAATATGTACTTAGCTCACAAATTGGCCAATTTATGTATGCCCATTAACCATGACAAGGTTACCTCTCTCTGATGAGTACCTATCCTACTAAACATACCTATCTCGGGTTATAAGCCTTCAATTTAAAGGACCAGTAGAAGCCAGGACTAACTAAAAGCACCCTTGGGCTGATTGGAGGAGTGCAAAGTCAGAAAGGAGGCAGTTACAACCTCCAATCGCAAACTATACAAAACAGAAAACTGACCAGCACCTCCAAAAAATGTAAACAGGTGCAAGCTGCAATGGCTACATAACATACAAAAAAAGAACACAGCAGCACTCTGTAAGGGCCAAGATATATACAAACAATGAATATATGAGATATAAACTGTATTATTACTAAATAGAATGTACTTACAAAAAATTAAGGTTCTTAGCACATAAATTGGCCAATTCATGTATGCCCATCAACCACGGGAAGATGCCCTCCCTCTGATGGGGACCTATCCTACTAAACATGCCTTTCTCAGGCTATAAGCCTACAATTTAAATGGGATATATATATATTATATATATATATATATATATCTATACACTGCTCAAAAAAATAAAGGATACACTAAAATCTCACATCCTAGAGTTACAGACTGATCCAACTTCAGTGGAAATGCCTCAAGACAAGGAAATGATGGTCAGTAGTGTGTGTGGCCTCCACGTGCCTGTATGATCTCCCTTCAATGCCTGGGCATGCTCCTCATGAGGCGGCGGATGGTCTCCTGAGGGATCTCCTCCCAGACCTGGACTAAAGCATCCGCCAACTCCTGGACAGTCTGTGGTGTAACGTGACATTGGTGGATGGTGCGAGACATGATGTCCCAGATGTGTTCAATCGGATTCAGGTCTGGGGAACGGGTGGGCCAGTCCATAGCTTCAATGCCTTCGTCTTGCAGGAACTGTTGACACACTCCAGCCACATGAGTTCTGGCATTATCCTGCATTAGGAGGAACCCAGGGCCAACCGCACCAGCATATGGTCTCAAAAGGGGTCTGAGGATCTCATCTCGGTACCTAATGGCAGTCAGGCTACCTCCGGCGAGCACATGGAGGGCTGTGCGGCCCTCCAAAGAAATGCCACCCTACAACCATTTCTGGCCCACTGCCAAACCGGTCATGCTGAAGGATGTTGCAGGCAGCAGATCACTCCTCCATGGCGTCTCTAGACTGGCGCTTCTTAAACGGGTCCTCTGGGGTGATGTTATGGCAGCTAGGATGGTATAACTTCCCACAGGTGAAGTAGGTCCCCAGGGCTCCCGGTATATAGGTGAAGATTGTGAGTGATGCATTAAAACATCGGAGGATACAGGTTTACAGTCTCTTTACCTGGTTTACTGGAGACTTAAGGTATCCACAGTCCAGGGCACCAGAACACAGGTACAGGCAGGGTCCGGTCGGCTTGAAAGCGAATTCAGATTACTCTTTACCAGGTGGAGATGAAAGCCTCCCTCATAGCGCAGTGGTATTGTATTGCAATGCCACTGTGACAACCAGGACCCTAGGGTGTCACAGATGCAGCACACTCCAAATTGTTAAGATATTGGGGCGTGATAACAAAAAGTTTTGTTGCAAATAGTCAACAGGTAACCAAAAACATATTGACAAATAAGACACACATTAAAGGGATTTTTCCACAAAGTACATCTTAATCAATAGATCTTGGAATAAAAAGTTTCACAAATGGTTGTGTTGCAAAAAATGTTACTGATTCTTTCTGTGAGGTAAAACATTTCCCTGTTTGTTTTTAAACTAGCAGAAAAATGTTTTAACTCACAGTATGAAAATCCTATGCTTTCATATCTGTATACTCTCTTTTGCTTATATATGTGAAGCAGTGAGCACAGAGCTTAAAGTGAACCTGACAGCTGATACATGCTGTGCGACCCACGGGCAGCATATATCAGGCATGGGTTGTATATTCTCAGTCAGGTATGTTTGACTGTGAACCACTGCGGCATTTCAATAAAAACATACCGTACTTTAAAAGTTGCTGGAGACTGATCAGTGCTGTAGACTAGTCAGACAGACAGGTCCCTGGCGGCTTTTTCCTTGAATTGACAGATCTTTGCCTACATGCACATATAGGCAGATACCTGTCAATCCTGGGCAGTGGCCGGGAAGATGCCAGCTTTCCTAAATTATGTATTGGGACAGGAAAGGTTGATACAGCAAGTTGTTAAAGTAACGGAGAATTGTGTAGTATCTCTCAATTCCACATTTGGAAAAAATCTATGATCAATTCACATTTTAGACTAATGTATATTTAAAGTATATTTCTATGTCATTTGGTGCAGTACACAGAAGCTGAAGGAAACAAACTTGGTGTCGTTGGATGGGTGAAAAATACAAGACAAGGCACTGTACAGGGACAAGTCCAAGGACCAGAAGAAAGAGTGAATTCCATGTGAGTGTATATTGAGCAAAATATAATAAAACATGACCTACACAAAAAATATCTACAACATTTGATAAAAATAAGGACACATTTCTGTTACCTACAGTATTTCTATTGTGGACAGGATTTATGGATTAGAGGATGTCGTTTTCCACGCAATAATTACAAAAAAAAAAGCTGATTAATGTGCATATGAAAGGTAATACAGGTCCTTCTCAAAAAATTAGCATATAGTGTTAAATTTAATTATTTACCATAATGTAATGATTACAATTAAACTTTCATATATTATAGATTCATTATCCACCAACTTAAATTTGTCAGGTCTTTTATTGTTTTAATACTGATGATTTTGGCATACAACTCCTGATAACCCAAAAAACCTGTCTCAATAAATTAGCATATTTCACCCATCCAATCAAATAAAAGTGTTTTTTAATAACAAACAAAAAAACCAACAAATAATAATGTTCAGTTATGCACTCAATACTTGGTCGGGAATCCTTTGGCAGAAATGACTGCTTCAATGCGGCGTGGCATGGAGGCAATCAGCCTGTGACACTGCTGAGATGTTATGGAGGCCCAGGATGCTTCAATAGCGGCCTTAAGCTCATCAAG
Organism: Ranitomeya imitator; assembly: GCF_032444005.1. Classification (NCBI taxonomy): domain Eukaryota; kingdom Metazoa; phylum Chordata; class Amphibia; order Anura; family Dendrobatidae; genus Ranitomeya; species Ranitomeya imitator. The sequence goes on along the minus strand of NC_091286.1, from coordinate 81,884,816 downwards.
AGTGTTGGGTCTTGCGTCTCTCAACTTTCTCTTCACAATATCCCACAGATTCTCTATGGGGTTCAGGTCAGGAGAGTTGGCAGGCCAATTGAGCACAGTAATACCATGGTCAGTAAACCATTTACCAGTGGTTTTGGCACTGTGAGCAGGTGCCAGGTCGTGCTGAAAAATGAAATCTTCATCTCCATAAAGCATTTCAGCCGATGGAAGCATGAAGTGCTCCAAAATCTCCTGATAGCTAGCTGCATTGACCCTGCCCTTGATGAAACACAGTGGACCAACACCAGCAGCTGACATGGCACCCCACACCATCACTGACTGTGGGTACTTGACACTGGACTTCAGGCATTTTGGCATTTCCTTCTCCCCAGTCTTCCTCCAGACTCTGGCACCTTGATTTCCGAATGACATGCAAAATTTGCTTTCATCAGAAAAAAGTACTTGGGACCACTTAGCAACAGTCCAGTGCTGCTTCTCTGTAGCCCAGGTCAGGCGCCTCTGCCGCTGTTTATGGTTCAAAAGTGGCTTTACCTGGGGAATGCGGCACCTGTAGCCCATTTCCTGCACACGCCTGTGCACGGTGGCTCTGGATGTTTCCACACCAGACTCAGTCCACTGCTTCCTCAGGTTCCCCAAGGTCTGGAATCGGTCCTTCTCCACAATCTTCCTCAGGGTCCGGTCTCCTCTTCTCGTTGTACAGCGTTTTCTGCCACATTGTTTCCTTCCAACAGACTTACCATTGAGGTGCCTTGATACAGCACTCTGGGAACAGCCTATTTGTTGAGAAATTTCTTTCTGGGTCTTACCCTCTTGCTTGAGGGTGTCAATGATGGCCTTCTTGACATCTGTCAGGTCGCTAGTCTTACCCATGATGGGGGTTTTGAGTAATGAACCAGGCAGGGAGTTTATAAAAGCCTCAGGTATGTTTTGCATGTGTTTAGAGTTAATTAGTTGATTCAGAAGATTAGGGTAATAGGTCGTTTAGAGAACCTTTTCTTGATATGCTAATTTATTGAGACAGGTTTTTTGGGTTATCAGGAGTTGTATGCCAAAATCATCAGTATTAAAACAATAAAAGACCTGACAAATTTCAGTTGGTGGATAATGAATCTATAATATATGAAAGTTTAATTGTAATCATTACATTATGGTAAATAATGAAATTTAACACTATATGCTAATTTTTTGAGAAGGACCTGTATGCTTATTTTACAAGTGCTAAACAAATTTGAATCAGCATTATGAAATATTTCTTGTTCTAAAATTTCCACATAAACCAGTTGGTTAAAGAGAACTTGAAGCAGGATGTCTGTGTCTGCCTCTAGCTACCCCTCCCCTCTCCATACAATACTATGAGCAGCAATTGTCATCTCCTATCTCAGTTATGGAAAAATACGTTCTCACTGAATACAGATTTTACCTGTAATTTTAGAGGGATTTCTCTGATAAACCTAAGGTGTGTTTTTGGTGCGTTTTTATTTCTGGAAATGGGCCAAAATGCAATGGAATCCTTATGCCAGCTAATTCAATGAGAATCCTGAAGTGCTGTGCACACTATCAGTATTTTTCCTTGAGTATTTGCAGTGCGTTTTTTTTTTGTAGCATGTCAATTCTTTCTGCTGATTTTTAGCATTTTTCACCCATTGACTTCAATTGAGTCAGTCAAATCTGCAGCAAAAATGCAGGTATCAAGATGTTTGCAGATTTGCTGAGTTTTTGTTTGTGTTTTACAGACTTCCTATGGTGTTTCCCACGCTGTCATCTGTGTGACAGCATGGGAAACACCGACAGGCGGTATTGATCTTCGGTAACACTACCACCAGTAGAATCACTACCACAGTTAGAGCACTGTTGGGTCATGCTATCAGATGTCGGCATGACCCCACAGCTGTGACTGTGACCCCACAGATATACTGTGATCTGTGGTAAAAAGCTTACTGCAGGTCAGCAGGTATCAGCTGATGAGAAACGCATAAAATAATTAAATACATATTCAAATAAAAATAAGAAACACATTATACTCACTTAACACCAAATCCTCGATGCCCTTGTCTCCTATAAAGAATGCAAAATAAAAAAAACAACATATACTCACCTTAATGCCCAATCCCTGATACCCATGTCTCATGTAAACAATCAAAAATAATAAATAATCATATACCCTTCTGTCCACCGTAGTCCACATAATCCAGAGTGGCCCACAGCAATCTCATGTGTAGAACAGTCACATCGAGAGATGTGACTGCTCTAACCGGCCGCCGACTACACACTGAGGGTATGTGCACGAGTAGAATTGTCCACTGCGGATTTTTCTGCAGCGGATTTGATAAATACGCAGGGCAAAAACACAGCGTTTTTCCTGCGGATTTACCGCGGTTTTTGTGCGGACTACCAAGTGCAGGACAAAAAGGGTTAACAATATAGAAGCATGGCAAAAGTTAACAATAGGACAATCCAATGCCATTGAAATAAAGTGCAAAGTCAGTCCTTAGTAGGAAAGTCACAACTAAGGGTACCGTCACACAGTGGCATTTTGATCGCTACGACGGCACGATCCGTGACGCTCCAGCATCGTAACAATATCGCTCCAGCGTCGTAGACTGCTGTCACACTTTGCAATCTACGACGCTGGAGCGATAATTTCATGACGTATGTGCGATGTAGAAGCTGTTGGTTACTATGCGCACATCGTATCCAATATCGTGCACACCTTTGTCACACCATGCGATCATGCCGCCACAGCGGGACACTAGACGACGAAAGAAAGTTTCAAACGATCTGCTACGACGTACGATTCTCAGCGGGGTCCCTGATCGCAGGAGCGTGTCAGACACAGCGAGATCGCTGGAACGTCACGGATATATCGCTGGAACGTCACGGATCGTGCCGTCGTAGCGATCAAAATGCCACTGTGTTACGGTACCCTAAATGTGTAACCCTGAACAAATCATCAATGGTTAAATATGAAGCAGCACAATGGAATTCAAGACTGCCATGTGAGTAAGGGTACCGTCACACAGTGGCATTTTGATCACTACGACGGCACGATTTGTGACGTTCCAGCGATCTCGCTGTGTTTGACACGCTCCTGCGATCTGGGACCCCGCTGAGAATCGTACATCGTAGCAGATCGTTTGAAACTTTCTTTCGTCGTCTAGTGTCCCGCTGTGGCGGCATGATCGCATGGTGTAACAAAGGTGTGCACGATATTGTATACGATGTGCGCATAGTAACCAACGGCTTCTACATCGCACATACGTCATGAAATTATCGCTTCAGCGTCGTACATTGCAAAGTGTGACAGCAGTCTACGACGCTGGAGCGATATTGTTACGATGCTGGAGCGTCACGGATCGTGCCGTCGTAGCGATCAAAATGCCACTGTGTGACGGTACCCTAAGAGGCACTGAGAGAATCTAACAGCTATTCCAAGTGTCCATAATAATAAGCAATATCCTCATTTGAGTTGGAGGGTATGTTAGATACAATGCCAGAGAGAGAAAAGTGTCTGTAGTGCAAAAAAAGTACTTGCTGTGCAGAAGAATTCAGGTGACAAGGTGCAAAGTTAGGCCAATACTTACATAAAGAGCTAGTGAGTGAACCCCGACCTGCCGCCCCAAGTTCAGTGAGTATGGATTAATTTAGATTCAATAAAGGACTGTGTCATTATTTCAAATAAATTACTTAATTGTGTGTGTTTTATATAATATGACTATGGGATTAGTAATTGGGGTGTCTTATAGACGCCACTCCATTACTAACCTGATGTCACCCAACCATTATCTCACTTGCCACCGCACCTGGGCAAGTGGGAACAGCAAGGCTAAGCACCAGATTTGGTGCATCTTATAGATGCGCCTTTTCTGGGGTGGCTGAGAGCTGATGTTTTCAGTTTGGGAGAGGGAGCAATATCCATGGCCCCTTCCTAGGCTATTAATATCAGCCTACAGCTGTCTGCCTAGCCTTTGCTGTTTATATTTTATAGGGGGACCCTATGTCAATTTTTTTCTGGGGTCCCCCTGTAAAGTAGCCAGTAAAGGCTAAGGAAACAGCTGTGAGCTGATGTTATTAGCCTGGGAACCTTCATGGCTATTGGCTACTTCCCAGAATATTAACATCAGCCCTCAGCCATCAGTTTTCCCTCTGCTGGTTATGAAAATTGCACGGAAGCCCATGCAATTTTTTTTTTCAGTTTTTTTTTTAAATGAACAGTTGCTGTTTGTTTACAGCACATACCCCAAATACATGGTTTCTTATTTTCACACGTACTAGTGATTTATCCTTAAAAAAATAAATATAATGACACAAACTTTTTTTTTTTTTTACTTTTTCACAATGATTGTGAGTGAGAGTTACGGTACATAATAGAAATACAGTAATGTTACAGATAATTACTTTTTTCACTTGAGCTGCTGGTAATAGAGTGTTCCTAATTATTACTGAGATTGTAGACCAAGCAGAAGATTTCATCTGATCCTTCCTAAAATAAAAACATTCCAGGAGAGTGAAACATTTAATGAAACTGATCAGCGTAACATGAAAAGTTTACACTGTGATGGATGATTTCATAAGAATAAGTAACAGTTGGCAAATGACAGGACTCATTTAGGAAATGTGCACATAACATGAGCTCATATGAAAATATAGCTACATTGATGTAAAAAAAATGGTGGTAATTGTCTTTATGTCATTTTGTATATTTTTATAAGAAATAGTAACATTACTGTCATAATAACGTATTATTTTTTTATTAATTATGCTTTGCTTATATAGCGCCATTAATTCCACAGCACTTTACATACATTATTATCGGTGTCCCTGATGGGGCTCACAATCTAAATTCCCTATCAATATGTCTTTGGAGTGTGAGAGAAAACCAGAGTACCCGGAGTAAACCACACAAACACGGAGAGAACATACAAACTCCTTGCAGATGTTGTCCTTGACGGTATTTGAACCCAGGACCCCAGCGCTGCAAGGTTGCTGTGCTAACCACTGAGCCAGCCAATAAAACGTCTGACATATGTTAAGGTACGTGCCCACTATCAGGAATTGCTGCGGTTTTGATGACACGTATTTATGCAGTGTCAAACCGGCAGCGGACAGATTTTACAGTATAATGGATGGGATTTGTAGAAATCCCATGTCCACTATGCGTGTATGTGCGCCTGCTGATCACCTGTAGAAACTGGCATTTCATCAATAGAATTGTGTTGAATGCGGTAAATCCGCATGGTTCAGTGAACATATGCGGATTTACTCACGTTCAATAGAAAGCAGCATTTTGGAAGCAGCGAAAATACTCTGCATCCAAAATGCTGCTAGTTCAGGATTGTGGGCACATAGCCTTAATGATATGTATTTAGTCAAGTAATGAGATCGCAACTAATCACTGAAAGAACGGGTACTGAAGCGAGGTTGAGCACTCTGCCCATTCAGCTTTGATAGGGTTTGTTCAGCTCTCCAGAGGGTTTGTTCAGCAGCCAGAGAAGTTTATGGATCTACTAGATGGTGGCCCGATTCTATCGTATCGGGTATTCTAGAATATGTATGTATGTATGTCGCACTTAGCACAGCCACGTAGTATATAGCACAGCCACGTAGTATATAACACAGACAGCCACGTAGTATATACCACAGCCACATAGTATATAGCACAGCCACATAGTATATAGCACAGCCATATAGTATATAGCAGCCACATAGTATATTGCAGCCACATAACATATAGCAGCCACATAGTATATAGCAGCCACATAGTATATTGCAGCCACATAGTATATAGCAGCCACATAGTATATAGCAGCCACATACTATATAGCACAGCCCACGTAACACAGACAGCCACATAGTATATAGTACCCACATAGTATATAGCAGCCACGTAGTATATAGCACAGCCCACGTAATATATAGCACAGCCCACGTAGTATATAACACAGCCCACGTAGTATATAACACAGCCCACGCAGTATATAACACAGCCCACGTAATATATAGCACAGCCCACGTAGTATATAACACGCATCAGGTAATCTAGAATATGTATGTACTGTATGTATGTACGTCACGCTTAGCACAGCCACGTAGTATATAGCACAGCTACATAGTTTATAACACAGCCACGTAGTATATAACACAGGCAGCCACATAGTATATACCACAGTCACGTAGTATATAGCACAGTCACGTAGTATATAGCACAGTCACGTAGTATATAGCATAGCCACATAGTATATAGCACAGCCACGTAGTATATAGCAAAGCCGCATAGTATATAGCAGCCACATAGTATATAGCAGCCATGTAGTATATAGCACAGCCCACGTAATATATAGCACAGCCCACGCAGTATATAACACAGGCCACATAGTATATAACACAGGCCACATAGTATATAACACAGCCCACGCAGTATATAACACTGCCCACGTAGTATATAGGAGTCAGGCAGTATATAACACAGCCCACATAATATATAGGACAGCCCACATAGTATATAACACAGCCCACGTAGTATATAACACAGGCCACGCAGTATATAACATTGCCCACGTAGTATATAGCAGCCAGGCAGTATATAACACAGCCCACATAATATATATCACAGCCCATGTAGTATATGACACAGCCCACGTAGTATATTACACAGGCCACACAGTATATAACACTGCCCACCTAGTATATAGCAGTGTGGGCACCATGTCCCTGTTAAAAAAAGAATTAAAATAAAAAATAATTATATACTCGGAAGGTGAGAATAGCACAATTTTTTTTTTTTTTTATTATTTTTAACATTATATCTTTTTACCATTGATGCTGTATATGCAGCATCAATAGTAAAATGTTGGTCCGGGATGGGGCGACACACTGGCACTGACTGGAGGGGAGTGGGGAGGGGGCACTGACTGGAGGAGAGTAGGGAGGGGCCAATTTGCGGCCGGACTAAGTCTGTCGCGGGATTTCCGTTACAGACAGACAAACAGACGGACGTACCCCTTAGACGATTATATAGATAGATAGAAAGTATATGAGTACGGACACCATTCTTCTTGTGTCTCCGAAGAGATACCAATAATGATGATCATAAGCGAAGGGGGATTGCACTTAGCTGAGTGCTTTGTCCTCTCCGGTTCAGCAATCTGTAGGGGTTTACAGATCCAAATTTCTGTAATATCATCAAATGTTAATTACCATGTAAGATTCATTCTCATCAGGGTACATGACGTTAGTATTATATCCGAAAAGACTGTAGGTGCAAACTGTCTGAAACCAAACCCTTCCTGACATACGCCATGTACAGTGGATGTCAGTTGTGCGTGTATGTAGTTGGCTATCAGCTGAGCTGGCTTTCTACGTGACGAGTTTGGCTGTGTTATACAGCTGACACCTGTCTCTATCTCTGCTGTTTAACCCCTTAATGACCGCCAATACGTCTTTTAACTGACCTGAGATATAAGAGAATAGCCTCCCCATACAGATGACAATCCAGCATCTGTCGGTTGTACACTATAGCTGACAACTTGCTGTATCAGCCACGGTCAGTATTTGCACCTTCTAAATCTGTTTAACCCCTTAGATGCTGCTGTCAATAGTGACTACATCATTATAAATGGTTAACAGAGTGTGGGGGCTTCTTCTTTATCCCAATTGGTGCCCTCAGATCATGATTTTGTTGTCCTGATGTTTGCGATGGCAATTCATGACCAAATAGCGGCCTTAGAGTCTGATGGCTGTGGTAATCTGTTTAGAAGTTAGCAACATTTAGGTGGTAAAAATACACATTTTCATTTCTGTCATGCCACTTTGCATTAATTCCTGTAAAGCACCTGAAGGGTTAATAAACTACCTGACAGCAGTTTTCAATATGTCAGGGGGTGCTGTTTTTAAAATGGTATCACGTTTGGGGGTTTCCCAATATATGGGACCCCTAAAGTCACTTCAAACATGGATAAGTCCCTAAAAAAATAAATGTGGTAAATTTCTTTGAAAAAATGAAAAATTGCTGCTACATTTTTAAACCTCCTAAAATGCTAACAAAATAAAATAACATTTTACAAATGATGCTGATGTAAAGCAGACATGTGGGAAATGTTATTTATTAATGGTTTGCTGTTGTATGACTATCTGGATTAAAGGGATAATCATTCAAATTTAGAAAATTGCTAATTTTTTAACATTTTTCTCAAATTTTTTATTTTTTTATAAATAAACACAAAAAATATTGAACTAAATTTACCATTATCATAAAGTATAATGTGTCACGAAAAAACAATCTCAAAATCACTGGGATTTGTTGAAGCGTTGCAGAGTTATTACCACATAAAGTGACACTGGTCAGATTTCAAAAATTTGGCTCGGTCACTAAGGGGTTAACAAGCTCCGATCACTGCAGCATCACCACAATAATGTTGCTTTCAATCACTGACAAAGACATTTAAGGGATTAGATCCTGGAGGAGGTGGATTCTCTCACCCATGGCTGACCCTACCCCGTTAATGAGATGCCAGTGGGTCACCATTGCCACCTGGAGTCTGTAGAGGGCCACTTTTTACACTATATTGGTACTCCTATGAAGCTCAGCCACTTATAAATTATTATGCTAAAAGCATTGCATTGCATTGTGGTTTTGGAAGCATTTAAGCATTGCAGTTTATGTCCCATAGAGGGAGCTATAAAAATGAAAACAAAAATAAAAATAGGTGTATTATTAATAATAATAATAATAATAATAGCAACAATAATAATTATAATAAAAGTTTGATTTTTCAGAATAATACAAATTTTCAATAATACCTGTCATGTCAGGTAATTTCAGAATAAGCTGTGTGTGTCAGGGAATAGCCAGGGAAAACATGCAGATGTCCCACCGCTGTTGGACCAGATGACCCTATGATTCTATGAAAACAATACAGTCTATACAATCACATCAAATAAAAAGAATAAACATAAAAACATTACTAGACCTGATGTCACGGAAAAGGTGCAGATCTTAATGGAAAGGACAACTCCGATTGGAAAATGGTGCAGTCCTACAGCAAGCTGTATCTCCCACTACTATACAATGATTATAATTCAAAATCTGATTTTATCAAATAAAAGTCACTCGCACTACCTCTCCTTGGTAAATTCAGATTGGGATTGGTCAATGGAATGTGGCTAGGTCCAAAAGAAATTATAAGATCCCCAATTTTCAGGATATCGTCCCTCAGGCGGGAGATATTAATGTCATATTTCCTATCATGATTTTAGCTCTCTTTGGATAGGAAACATGGTATATATACCATCATCCAACTGTCCATTATTAATTCAGGAGCTGATTGGCAGGCCTCGCCACAATGCAACTACTTGCATTGTATTTGTCCCTTGCTCACAATGCCAAAATTATGTCTCCCATAACTATGAGACCAATGCCTGTCACAAAAACCCCAATATTCATAACTGGACTTCGGCGCCAGAGTGTCTACTATAATTCCTTTGAAGACCAGAAGAGTATTCTCCGGAGGTAATAAATTTGTAGCCTCCCAGCTTCTGGTATACATTGGGTCTAGACCTTGTGTGTGTTCACCAGCAGATAACCTACCTTACGACTGAGGGGCGATCTAATAACCATGTATAAGTATATAAGGGGACAATACAAATATCTCGCTGAGGATCTGTTTATACCAAGGAAGGTGACGGGCACAAGGGGGCATTCTTTGCGTCTGGAGGAGAGAAGGTTTTTCCACCAACATAGAAGAGGATTCTTTACTGTTAGGGCAGTGAGAATCTGGAATTGCTTGCCTGAGGAGGTGGTGATAACGAACTCAATCGAGGGGTTCAAGAGAGGCCTGGATGTCTTCCTGGAGCAGAACAATATTGTATCATACAATTATTAGGTTCTGTAGAAGGACGTAAATCTGGGGATTTATTATGATGGAATATAGGCTGAACTGGATGGACAAATGTCTTTTTTCGGCCTTACTAACTATGTTACTATGCTACTATGTTACCTTAATTACTTGTTCACAGCAGTAAGTCATAGCTGAATAGAGATTGGAATGAAGTGTTAGCTCTTTTTTCCTATCCCAACTTATAATTAAGACATGCGTCAATGTTCAACATGAGGGTGGCACACCCCTCTCAAGAGATGACTTTGTAGAATTTAACAATACATCTATGACAGTATGTATGTGATAAATAGCACTATTCCTGGCTATTACATAGTATCTTGCTGTGTGTCATCAAGAGGATGTCCAGGCTATGCATCATCTATAAGCCCATATGGACCCATTAGCTCATATACCTGTTGCTTTGCCTCCATTAGCCTCAACTCCTCTCTCAGGCAGGATATTCCACTTGACGATCATCTCCTCATTTACCTACCCCAGTTCGTTTTATGGGAACCCTAAGGCCTACCAGGGCTTTGTAAACCAGCATACCTTGCTTTTTGAACTTTGCCAACAAAAATCTTTGACCGGTCAAAAGTCTCCTATATTTTCTTTTTTTGTGCTCTTCGGGAAAGCCTTAACTTGAGCTGTACCTTTATGGAAACGTGATGAACCTACACACTACCTTTCATGTCTCTGTCAGTTTTTCATAGAGTGCTTGATAAACCGGGTTAAGTTCACCCTGCGCTTACTCCATATTCTGACAAGTAATTCAGTGCGATAGAATGCCATTCACTTTCGTATCCTGACCTTTTTTTTTACCTCATTCTATGCCAGTTTGTCTTGCCATATAAACAACGAATTTGCTGGTAGGGACTTGTTAACATCCTTGGACTATTTTGCTTGGCACAAGGAGGCATTTATGTTTCAAGCAGAGGACAAGAGAGAGGGAGTCCAAGATTTTTAAGTTCCAAACACCAGAAATCCTTCTAAGTTTTCTCCCAGATTTGCTGCAAAGCAATCTATGCAAAGATTATCATGTCTTTAAAATTTTTGTTGCCAGACAGAAGGAGGGTATTTCTCTTGTGGTGGAAGTGTTTATATTATGGTGAAAGTGGTCCCATGTGTTAGGGCTGGCAGAACGCACCGAGTAAATATGGAGATAGTATAGGTGCGTTCGCAGCCCGGGGTCCACCGTGCAGGAGTGGAACCTGCTGCTAGTAGATGGCGGCACTATATGGCTGTACTACGCCTGAATAGACATGGGTTCCGTCACCCGGTCTGTATAGGAGCAAACCCTGTTGCTTCACAGAGTCGCCGGGTTTAAAGGTAACGCTGCACTCTGTTAACCTCACAGAGGATCACAGCTCACAAACGGAGCAGGTAGCATACAGTGGTCGTTCAGTCAGCAACAGCACACAAACAACTCCTCTCCGGAGGTGCCGGAATTCTAGTGGCTATACGCCAGCCCTAAATTCACACACACAAACTCCTCTCCGGAGGTGCCGGAATTCTAGTGGCTATACAGCTGACCCTGAGCACATGCTGACACAGACCACAAAGTAGCTAAGCTACCGCTCATAAATATAAGTTGATTCTAGCGCATGGTCATGCGGCCATGGGAACCTTTTATAGATAAAGCTCTCCAGGACCTTCCTAGTGGTCCAATAGGAGCTGCTTCAGGACCTGAGCATGTGATCCCCAACCTCCAATGAGAGGTCATCCCTTGGGCATGCTCAGTAGCGGAAAAGCTCACCGCTGAACAGAGCTGGTTACAATGGCTGAGCCTGGAAGAGCAGAAGTAACCAAGCGCACAGTATCTGACTGAGCCAGACGCTGGGACCGACGTCTCCACTGCGGCTGAAGCAGAAAGGGAGACCGCAGCGGAGGTGGCTCGAGATTCCCCCTGTGCAGTGGCGGGAACTCGACACCTAGCACCATGTGGACAGTTCTAAGCTTGAGGCCAAGCAGAAAAAAATCGATAATCTACAATCTAGCTGGGAATGGATCTTTGGGTTAACGTTATCCTCCACTGTAGATAAACTTGATATATCCATGTCACCTTCTTTAAATGCTCAGTGTTTTTGGGAGCATCCTCTATAGACTTCAGAGCTGCAGAGAACTTTATTGATTCTACGTTGGTCAGTGGGCTGAGAATTCCTTCTATTTCTTTATGGAATCTACTGAAGTTTATTTCTGAAAATGTCTCCAAAATTTCGCGAAGCCGTATCCAATGCTGTGCTGTGAAGGTGACCCTCCAAGTTGAGCATTTCATTTTGAGGAGAATTCTTTTCTAGATTTGTCTCTTATAAAATCATTGGTACACTTAGAACAGCCGTGGTTAAGGCTTCATGCTCTAGCTATTGATTGGTCAACAGACCAAATCACTTGGATATTCTGGTTTCCAAAGTTGTATTAAATCTTCTCTCTATAATTTTGCACTGCCTCCATTTGTTCCAAACCTCCTTCTCCTTATCATTATCATTACTTTGCAGATGTCTTCTCCAAACAAGCTGAAACTCTGCTGTCTCACTGGTCGTTTAACTGTGCTATTCCCTCTTCTCTCTGGAACTGAGCCACTTAGATCAAGGATATATTCTTTGTCCCTTCATGAGACTTAAGCTGCATCCACCTTTATTACGTAGAATTTGAGAGGCGATAGGAGCTATATTCGAAAGTCAACACCATCGACCAGAGCTGGTTTCTTCCTTGTGAAGAAAAATGGGTATCTTAGGTTTAAATAAAATCACCATGAAAAATAGCTACCATTCGCTTCTAAATTATATGATAGGGTTAAGGATGTACATATTTAATTAAAGCACCACGCCAGCATTTTTATTTGGGGGGTTTTGAGGGCTGGAATAGTGCTACCAATGTAAGGTTCCTGCCTCCCGGCCTTATACTAACCCCCCAGTCGGGAGCCACGTCACAAGCTCATCAGTATTACAAACTGATCCTGACTCTTGGTTTGGAGGTGAGCTGGTGTTTTTCCAATATTTTTATATTCCAGAGGAATAAAAGCTGAATGCCGATTAGTTGCTTTGGCAACAAAGCCAGATTTCTGTCAAACAGTTTTGATAAATCTGGCCTAGATTATCACTAGCAGATTACAACATAATGATAATCCATCAAAGACTTGCCCAGGGTACACCTGAACATATAGTGTCAAGCCATGAAAATTATAGTAAAAATTTGAATTTTAACAAACATCAAACGAGGACTATATAGGAAAGTATTTTAGAAAAAGTTGACATGTAGTAGTTTCCCATTATAAATATGTACAAATATTCAGTTTTAGGAAGTATGGGTAGCTGCCAAACAAGCAGTGACGGTACGGTAACTTCATCGCAATGAGCACAGTACCCTCTTATTTAGCCATGTGTGCACATGCCAAAAGAAGGATTTGATTCTCTGAAGTTACTGCAGCTGAGCTCATGGATGAGAAAATTATAATGCAGCAACCAGATCCGATGCTGGGAGGGGAGCAGTGACGAGTGATGAAGGACATAGTGCACATGTCTCATCTCCTTACATAATATGCATATCCCTTGTAGTGATAAAGCAACCCTACACACTGACTATACACTGACTGCTCTCCGCTTGTCTCCCTTGCTTTATAAGTGGTTACACATTTGTAATTTTGACAACTGTACAAGTTTGCAGCCACATCATTGTTAAGCAATGAGATAATTGTCCATATCTTACTGGAGTCTTACAGAAAAGCAATCATATGGTTATTCTCCATGTGCTGGTGTGTTTCTCCTATTCTGCTTTTAATGTAAACTGTAGTCTGTCTTTTCACACAACTTACTGTGATATCTCAGTATGCTATGTGTGGTTTTCCATAAAATTGCAAGTCAATCTAATAAGAACTATTCATCAATCCCTTTGCACCAGAAAAGCTGCATATTTTTGACCACCCGTGTCCTATTATATAGAGCTACAGCCATCTTGGGACACTCTTCTGCACACACCTGCACACACCTTCAACTCCCCCCAAACAAAACTTTTGTCATTTTGGTGGATCAAATTTTCATTTGTAGCTCTTAGGCCCACAAGGTGAAGCCTGAAGCCAGGCTGGGCACACCTCCAGAAATTCCAGGACAGTAAAAATAGGGCACTTTTTTACCTTGTCAATAAAAGATATTTAAGGCGTCCGTGATTTTTTTGATGCTGAAGTAACTCGTACATATTATTTTTACTGTATTCATCATTTTACATTTTACAGTGAATGCAGCCGTCTTGATAACAGAAATATGGGCTGTAGACACATATCACTGATAATCATAAGGACTTAACATGATTTTACAATGTGACCGTAAAAAATATTGTCTGTCTGTGATTTTTTTGATAAGCTGTATAGAAAAAATAAAACGTTAAGTTGGCAACCTGGGTCACACAGTCACCAGATGTTGATACAGGATGGGCAGCGAGCATTTGGCACAGGAATCTCAGGAGCAGATGAAGTTCTGTTCTGTTCCAGCAGGCAGGCTTGGACTGGCCCACAGGAAAACAGGAAAATCCTCCGGTGGGCCCCTGTGCAAGAGTAACCACCACCTTTTTATATGAGCAGTACTTGGCACAATATACTTGAATCGCTATGTACAGACAAAGGCGGCATCTTATTGATTTAGCAATCTACCCAGTTCATTGTTATATAAATATGTGCTTGAGGATGATGTCACATTTGCATGTAGCTGAAAAATAGGACCCTGGAGTTGGTTGCTGGTGGACCCTTGGCATCCTAGTCCGACACTGTCAGAGATGGTCAAGCACACAAAACATAGGAATAGAGTCTCAATGCCAAGACACAGGTTTGTGTCTAAATGGGCCTTAAATAGGTCTAGGGAGATTATGTCATTTATCCAATCTGGGAAACTTATAAGACTCAATGTGGAGCACAGCAAAGGGCAGCGGACTCAGGGTAAGGAAACGAAGCCTGGAATACCTGGGAAAAGTGTGTCACTGTAGCCATTCATGTCCCTCAAAGAAAAAATAGTGATGACTCTTAGGCAGGGTTTCCCCCTCCTTGTTGAAAACCTTGGCATTATATCATCTTCATTGTGTTGTAGTCTAACATTTAGTTTAAAAAAACAAACAAAACAAGAACAAACAGCATTTTTATTCTTTCATCTATATAAGAGAATAAAATCTTTGGTCTTGTGTTATATACAATAATTCACACATTTGCCTCCTGTTCTTTTAAATACCATATTTGCCAGCACAGGCATCTGTAGATCTCATCAGGGGAGCAGATGTTTTTGCAGCTGTACAGTTATCTTCCATTAGTAATGTGATAAGTTTGGTGATAGTCCAGTCTGGATAACAGAGAACGCCTAAGGGTGAGGCTATGAAACACAGCAGAACTCACGGCTTTTTGGGAGGACATTTGTAGAAAACAGCTGTGCGCTTGATATATCTGCACTATTACAGTCTCTATTCTCCAATCCATCTGGGATCAGAAATTTCAAAGTCCAGAGTAAATGACCCCTGTAACTGTTTATGGACCACAGACAGGGCTTGAACGACTTGCAAATTTTATATAAAAATGTTACCACAGTTCTTTTTTACCTCAATTTTGCCATCTAAAGACAATGGATGTATACATGTCCCTTGTAATAAATGTACATTGAAATGTATTTGTATTTCTTTTCCTTAGTAACTTTTTACTTCTTTCTACTGCATTTGACTTTGAATGTAAAATTAACAATTTTTGAACAAAATAACTTGGCTGATACTTAAAGTAAACAAAAATAAGCACTACTAACTTGTTGAAGCCCTTTTTGTTACACCTGGCTGTAACCTTACTCTGCGGATGGTGCTGGATGATACAGGTGTAGACCAGTCAAGAGCATTGGCATGACTAGAACTTGTGCGGCCTCCCATCCAGGGAGTCTGTGTTTCTACAGGGCGGCTAATCTTTGCTGTGAGTTTAGAATGAGGGTCACACCATATTTAACCTCCTCAGAGGCGTAACTAGGGTTTTGGTTCATGGAGGGTGAAACTTCTGAGTGGACCCCTAACCAGGTAACCTTGATTACAACTTGGTGACACACCCTAATAGTGGAGGAGAACCTCAGCAGATGACTGCGCTGAGACCGACATGACAACTTCTTCCAGCCATGACTCGACTGCAGAGAATACAACAAATACAAATTTCACTTCTCATATTCCAGCCCCATCACCATCTATTCCCAACCTGCACAAACTCCTCATCCTGCTGATACCCCAATACTGAGCCGCTGCTGCCCTATGTGACCCTATTACTGCACCTGATACCCCAATACTGAGCTGCTGCTGCCCTATGTGACCCTATTACTGCACCTGATACCCCAATACTGAGCCACTGCTGTCGTATGTGTCCCTATTTCTCCACCTGATACTCCAATACTGTGCCACTGCTGCCGTATGTGTCCCTATTACTGCACCTGATACCCCAATACTGAGCCACTGCTGCCTTATGTGTCCCTATTACTACACCTGATACCCCAATACTGAGCCACTGCTGCCGCATGTATCCCTACTACTGCCCGATACCCTAATACTGAGCCACTGCAGCCGTATGTGTCCCTATTACTACACCTGATACCCCAATACTGAGCCACTGTTGCCGTATGTGTCCCTATTACTACAGCTGATACCCCAATACTGAGCCACTGCTGCCATATGTGT
The DNA here is from genome assembly GCF_032444005.1 of Ranitomeya imitator. Lineage (NCBI taxonomy): Eukaryota > Metazoa > Chordata > Amphibia > Anura > Dendrobatidae > Ranitomeya > Ranitomeya imitator. Next base: position 81,868,275 of record NC_091286.1, on the reverse strand, counting down.
CCCTATTACTACACCTGATACCCCAATACTGAGCCACTGCTGCCGTATGTGTCCCTATTACTACACCTGATACCCCAATACTGAGCCACTGCTGCCGTATGTGTCCCTATTACTACACCTGATACCCCAATACTGAGCCGCTGCTGCCTTATGTGTCCCTCTTACTGCACCTGATACCCCAATACTGAGCCACTGCTGCCGTATGTGTCCCTATTACAACACCTGATACCCCAATACTGAGCCACTGCTGCCGTATGTGTCCCTATTACTACACCTGATACCCCAATACTGAGCCCCTGCTGCCGTATGTGTCCCTATTACTACACCTGATACCCCAATACTGAGCCGCTGCTGCCCTATGTGACCCTGTTACTGCACCTGATACCCCAATACTGAGCCGCTGCTGCCCTATGTGACCCTATTACTGCACCTGATACCCCAATACTGAGCCGCTGCTGCCCTATGTGACCCTATTACTGCACCTGATACCCCAATACTGAGCCACTGCTGCCGTATGTGTCCCTATTACTACACCTGATACCCCAATACTGAGCCGCTGCTGCCGTATGTGTCCCTATTACTACACCTGATACCCCAATACTGAGCCGCTGCTGCCGTATGTGTCCCTATTACTACACCTGATACCCCAATACTGAGCCGCTGCTGCCGCATGTGTCCCTATTACTGCACCTGATACCCCAATACTGAGCCGCTGCTGCCCTATGTGACCCTATTACTGCACCTGCTCTGTGGTTCTCTCTACCTTCTAAATTCTAAAGCACCCCTCTATAATTGAACTTTAATGATGTATCAGTAGTGTTTTTGTTTTTAGGAAAAACTCTACGGATGAAGTGGCTCCAGCAGAAAGGAATATAAGTCATTCATTTTTTTTTCTTATCTCTTTTGAATTCACTTCTGACTTTAGCTCAAAAACTGTGGTGAAATGTAAAAAGAAACTATGTCAACATTTTTTTGATTATGCCTTATTTTATACTTGTATATTATAGTGGGGAAAAAAATAAATTTTGTTCCAATACAAACCCTATTACTGTAAACACCATAAGGACCATATTACTAGCACACTGCAAGTGTTCTATTACCAGCCACAACATCCTATACTGTAACTAGCCTCCATGCACAAATCCTACTATCAGTCACAATGCACTGCTGACCAAACTACACAGATCCTATAACTAGACATAGTGTATATATCCTGTTACTAAGCTCACTACACAGATACTAGTCATAATATACTGATCCCATAACCAGCCCTAATGCACAAATCCTATTACCAGCCACACTACCTTGGCGCTATAACCAGCCACAGTGCACAGATCCTATTACCAGTCACACTACGCAGATCTCATACTCATCCACAATGTGCAGCTCCATTGTCTGTAAATGTGAACAGTTCGTATGAATGATAATAAAATATTTGTAAACTTTCCTCACTCTTCCCCTAATCTGGCCATACACGAGCATTAGTCATTTGGACATGATCTCACTGTCAGTAGTTTACAATAAGCAGAAAGAAATTATTTTGTGTCCCCATGTAACTGCCTGGTCCCTGTTTATGGTGCATGTATAGTAATAATAATAAGGACACTGTAATGTAAGGCGAGATTAATGGGAGCAGAAGTGAGAAGCCTGTGTCAGTAGGGGATGAGATCATTGACATTGTGTAAGTAGAGAACTGTACAGCTTTATGGGATTTTTAGGATTAGTTCACACCTTGCAATTATAGATAGGGTAGCAAAAAAAGAAACATATACACACAAAAAGTAAAAAGATTGCTTGTTTACAAAATATTTTCTTGTGTCTGAAATGTCTCTGATATGGAAGGGCCTGACTTCCAAGGCAGATTTTTGAATTTGACATTGACATTTTTATTACAAAAATTGACATTTCAGTGAACCGGTAATTTATGTAGGAAGCAAGAACTGCCAAAAATTAGATGGATGACAGACTCGGATGCAGGGCCTCATACACATTCTGTTCAAATTGTCATGTAGAGATACTACTAGACTCATAATATTGTGAACAAAAGTGTAGTTGTAGTTTTACTACACTCGTGAAAGCTTGGCACACAGTGCAAAGACAGCCAAAAATTACAAGCAGGTTCATTCATAGACCCTTGAAGGCATCAACTGGAATGCCTTATTCAAATATGAAGAAAGTGTAGTTGTGGTACGTCTAGACTCATAAAGGCTCTGCACACAGTGCAAAGCCAGGAACAAAATATAAGGATGTCATCCATACAGCCTTGAAGGCACCAGCTGGAGTGCCTTATTCAAATATTATTAAAATGTATTTGTGGTACTTCTACAATTATAAGGGCTATACACACAGTGCAAAACCAGAAAAAAATTATAAACAGGGTAATCCATACAGCTTTGACGGCTTCAACTGGAGTGCCTCATTCAAATATTAAGAAAGTGTAGTTGTGGTATTTCTACACTTATGAAGGCTCTGCACACAGTGTAAAGCCACAAAAAATTATAAGGAGGGTCATCCATACACCCTTGAAGGCAGCAACTGGAGGGTCTCATTCAAATACTGAAGATTAAAAACACTTTATGTGCTGTCATCTGTTGGTATGGAAAGCCATCTTTTTTAAATTTCAAACCACCATAATTTTACAGAGCAGTTTAAATAGTATGGGTGACAATAGTGAATTTTTAGAACAAAAAAAATGTGGTCACCTATAGCAGGCCAAGCTGTTGTTTTAAATTTCAAACCACCATAATTTTACACAAAACATGTTATACTGTATGGATCACAATATAGTACATTTTTTCACCAAAAAACATGGTCAGCTATATATTTAGCAATGGACTGCAAAACACTAAGTCCTGCCTAGACGTTGTATTCACGACTGTCCCTGCTCCAGCAGCTGTCCCTAGCCTAAATGCAGAATGTATCGCATAGAAACAGCAAAGCACAAGATTAGCCCTAAGAAGTGCAGTTAGGCCACTTTCACATGTTTAGTAGTTAGGCAGTATTTTACCTTTTTTGTAAGCCAAAACCAGGAGTGGAACAATCAGAGGTAAAGTATAATTGAAGCACATCACCACTTCTGCACCTCTCACCCACTCCTGATTTTGACTTACAAATGCTAATGTAAAATACTGACCAAATACTGAATGCGTATCACCACTAGAGGACTCTGATTCCTAAAACTGTGCACACAGGCCTGGACAACTACTCTCTTCCTCCAATCAGAACTGTCCCTGAGCTATGGAAAGGCACCAGTGAAGTAATGCGGAAGGTCAATCACAGTTATGCCACTACCAAGATGGCTACGGCATTACAGTGACTAGCAGACAATCCTCGAATGTTTATTTGTTGTGTAACAGTCACCAAACATGTGGGGCGGGGATTTGAGCATTCAATCCAACCACCAGGCAATGCTCGACGAGTGCCCAGCACCCAGATACTCGAGTGTTATTCAAGTATCACCGAGCACGGTCGCTCATCACTGATAACAAACAGAATCACTAATAACAAACAGAATGGAGGAAAATCTACACTTGCTTGGATTTGAACCTTGGAAGGGGAGATAAGGGTGTAGATGGTCCATAAGATATCTAAACATAGAACATAGATGAACAGGGTAGATATGTTGACTTTAAGATCACATTAGTGACACTGGGGCTGAAACATATACTGTTCATCACATAGGAGACACTAGGGCTGCAGCACATAAATCACATAGGAGATGCTGGGACTGCTGTATATACATCACACGAGAAATGATGGGGCTGGACCATACACATCACAAGAGATGCTGGGGCAGGAGGATATAAATCCCAAGGAGATGCTGGGGCTGGAGCATATTCTTCAAAGGAGACATTGGGCTGGGGATGGAGCATATACTTCAAATGAAACATTGGGGTTGGGAATGGAGCATATACTTCAAAGGAGACATTGGGGCTGTGGCTGGAGCATATCACAGGAGACAATGAGGCAGGAGGTTGGAGTTTATCACAGGAGACATTGGAGCTGGATGCTGGAGAGCATTACAGGAGAGATTGAGTCTGGAACACATCACAGGAAACATTGGGGCTGGAGCACATCACAGTAGACACTGGAGCTGGAGGCTAGAGCACATCACAGAAGACGGCATCATGCTCTAACTCTGCCCTCGAAGTACCGTACATTCTGGCAGTGGCCAGCATCAATAGGTAATTCTTCAATGCACGCAGTGATCAGTAGTAAATGTTATGTGTGCATTCTCTCAGTGCAAGAGGTGTTTAAAGGGCCAGCTAGCAAAATGCGGCTACTGGGCAGAGCACTGCTTTTCCCGGAAATCTTCCCTGGGGCCACAGAAAAGGTCATCTTGGGCCGAAGGTTCCGCACCCTTGCCTAAGTATAAGACTAAGGCTTGGTTCACATTGCGTTCAGGGGCAACGTTAAACGGAGTACATTACACCGTGGCATAACGCGGTGTAATGTACTCCGTTAACGCCGCCATTGAATGCAATGTCGGACCCATTGCCTAGCACACGCCCAGAATGGGCGTGCGCTAGTGATGCACCGTCATTGAGTGACGGACCTGAGACGGGGGCAGCAGCGTTTCCGGGTCCGTCACTGCTAGCGCAGATGGAGCTAGCAGAAGCTCCATCTGCGCTAGCGTGATGTAGCGCAGGCAATTGCTCTAGCAGCAGCCCGTTAGCTTATGTGCTGAACGGGCTGCTGCTAACGCAATGTGACCCTAGCCTACGGCTAGTTTCACATTTGCGTTAGAATCCGCAGTGTTTAAACCACAACCGCAAATGAAGGAAAAACCGCTTTGAAACGTGTACAAATGCAGCGTTTTTTAGACGCATACGTTAACGCATGCGTTTAAAAAAACACGGCATTTTCAAACTTTTCCATGCGTTTGCGTTTTTTGTACGCATGGTGAAAAATTTAACAGAAACAAAATCTAGATAAACAGACACCGCCAATGGGACTACAGTGGGCATGTATTATGGGATATCTATATTTAGACCCTTGGACTGCTGAAATCTTCACAGTTTGCTACTGTATCCTGTGTCATGATGGATCTTCGTATGGAGAGCTTTTATTTCAACCTGGATTTAAGCATCAAGCTGTTTCTTGCCTGTGCCTTTGCTTAGGAGCAACAAAGAAATAGAGAACGACAGAGAAGGACACGCCGTAGGCGTTTTTGGAGACACCCCATTATTGAACTCCGGGAGAGCCGTGGAGCCTACCACATGCTATATGGCGAGCTTAATGCTAACCCGGACAAATTCCCCGAATATACCAGGATGTCTCAAGACTCTTTCCGAGAATTGCTTGATTGTGTCCAAGGAGCTATCCGGACACAGGACACCCAGCTCCGTAGAGTGATTCCAGCAGAGGAACGTCTCCTGGTTACATTAAGGTACGTAATAATTCTAAGCAAATGCCAGTCATAATTATTATTGGTCTGCCATGTATTTGTATTTTCCATCTTTTTACTAGCACTTGCTGTTCACTGTGATTTTTTTTTTTTTGCAACAGAGTGTTTTTGGTTTTACTGTGCTTTTTTGTGTTTTCAAGTATCTATTGGATGCAGACTGAAGAGACGATGGAGGTATAATACAAAGCAGATCTACACTCATCAAGTCAGGTGTCAAATAATGAATTCATGATGCACAAATAACAGCCTCATGAATTCACTATTTCTGACACATGTCCAGGTGAGTATAGATATACCTTGTATGACCTCCATCGTCTCTTCAGTTTGTGTGAAATATATTACGTACACTGAAGAAAATGGAGGTTATACACGGCAGTTCAAGATGCAGAGTTTTGTACATCATGAACTCACTATTTATGACATAGGACCTGTTGAGTATAGTTCGGCTTTGTATTACCGCCATTTTCTCTTCAGTCTGCGACACAGATTAATCAGACTGAAGACATTATGGAGAAAATACATGGAGAAAATACAAGCTATATATTTTTTTGCTCTATACCAAACACACAAAGCTGCAGTGTTGTACTTAATAACTACTGGAACTACTGGACCTATGAGTTGGCCAAAAAATGTAGTGTGCGGCGCAGTGTTTTATTAGGTGCACGGTGTGTGTTGCCGGTGGCGAAATACACAAATAACCAAACATTATTGGGGGCAAAAAACATTAGTATTTATTTTTTAACAAACAAACAAACAAAAAATTAACTGTGCCTGCTTGGGGTAGAGTGACGGAACTGGGGTGTGTGTAGCTGTGAGGCCTGGCTAAGTGTGGATGAAGCAGGGGTGGCAGGACTAGGGGCAATTAAAGTAGTGGGGTCTGGGAGTTCGCGGATGGGGCTTGACACATGAGAGGCCTGAGACACACTGGAAGGGTGAGACAAACCTGACATTAGAGACACATTGGGAGGTGATGGGGCAGGAATACAGATAGTACACTGTTTTTTATTTATTTTTTCCTTTTTGGGATCTACATGGTCTGGGCTCATTTATTGCGGCCTGGTCATGGTGGGCAACCTGTCAGGGTCCGGCTGCTGCATTGTGCTCATAGAGCGTACAACCATGCCAGAGTCCATTATGCTCGTAGAGCGTACAGCCATGCCAGAGTCCATTGTGCTCGTGGAGCGGAAGGCCATGCCAGAGTCCATTGTGCTCGTAGAGTGTACAGCCATGCCAGAGCTCATTGTGCTCATAGAGCGGTAGGCAATGCCAGAGTCCCTTGTGCTCGTAGAGTGTACAGCCATGCCAGAGTTCATTGTGCTCGTAGAGCGGAAGGCCATGCCAGGGTCCTGCTGCATCGTGGTGGTGGTAGTGGAGCGGAAGGCCATGCCAGGGTCCTGCTGCATGGTGGTGGTGGAGCGGAAGGCCATGCCAGGGTCCTGCTGCATGGTGGTGGGGAAGGCCATGCCTGGGTCCTGCTGCATCGTGGTGGTGGTGGAGCGGAAGGCCATGCCAGGGCCCTGCTGCTGCATGGTGGTGGCAGTGGAGGAGGTTCAAGCTGGAGCAGCAATTTTCATAGTGGTGGTGGTTGTCTGTCCAACAGCACTCGGCATGGTGGTGGTGCGGTAGTGGTGTCCGGCAGTGCTTGAAATGGAGGTGGCCGTACAGTGGTATGCAGCACAGCTTGGCATCGATGTTAAGCGTAACAGTGTTGGCACAGGTGGATATGCCGCCACTGTCTGCTGAAAATACTTACTCTGATGCATAGCCTGCATGTAAGCAGAATTGCAGGCCTGAATGACACTAAGCTGGAGATCAGGAGTTTGGTGTTCCGACATGCCCTGTTCAATTTGATTGAAAAAATTATGTGCTGGCCTATGGAGGTCTGCTTTCACTTGGTCAAGGCTTTTGGTGACCTCCTAGATACGTGTATTCATATGGCTAATGGCAGTATCCAGTCGGTCACCCATCGTCTTAAGTCCATCATGAAAGACCGAGCTCAAGTGCTAAAACTCGGGCATGAGTGACCTGTCCAAGGCCCTCTGCCGCTGCTGAGAAGAGCCCTCAAAAAAGAGGCAGAGGACTGGGACAGGGGGACACCTGATGGACCAGCTTCCTGGTCTCCAGTTAGTGTGGCAGGCCCACTTGCTGCAGCGCTGCTGGATGGCTGGGACAGGTCCGTGGCTGTCTGATGAAAGACCAGAACCAGGGTCAAGAGTGCTGCTCCATGTGCTGTGAAAAAAAGAAGAAAAAAAAATTAATACCAATACAAACTGTGGAATAGAAACATACAGATTATACAACACAACCTAATACACCAAAAGAATACTTACGTTCTCTGGTCAAGGACCGGTTTAAAAAATGCCAGAATGCGGTGGTATTTATATTTTCGGATCCTTGCTCCAAAACCACTAGGAAGCCGGCTCTCTTGATGAAGGTCCTTGTTGAAGCGATCCTTCATCGAACGTCAACGTGTTTTGACTTTGAGCACTGTTGAAAAATCAAAAAAGAATGGTTAGACAATGGACTTTTGACCGTGATCACACAACAACTGTGTGTGATGAGAGAAACTCTAGAGAGTATCTCTCATCACACACAGTTGTGTGATCCCGGCCAAGGTCACTGCTGCAGCACACCACATTGCAATATTTACAAAATGCATTTCGGACCCGAGTTGGGGCGCTGTCCCAGCCATGCCACATCGCTTTGGCCAACCTCATTCCTTAGCCGCCGGATCGTCACGTTGTCCGAGTGCTGCGGAAGCCGGGTGTCCCACAACGAGACTCGCTCATGGACCAGGGAGATTTAGAGGTCATTTTCAATGAGGTCCTCATCCCGTTCTGGAACCTAAAAAATAAAAAAAGACATTAATGTTGGAGAGATTAACATAAGGAAAAGAAAGAAAACAGAGACAGAAAACTGGCATGAATATTGAAAGTCAAGAAAAAAAAGGAGTCAAGAAGAAAAAGATAAAGAAAGAGGAAAGTAAAGAAATTAACATTCAAGAATAGTAAAGTGAGGATACAATAAACAGTCAGCCAGGTATACTTACACACTGCCGCCTTGCCACCCGACCGTGAACCTGCTGCTCCTGCTCAGCCTCTGCCACAGTGGAAGAAGTGCTCTAAAAAAGGGAAAAAAAATTGTCACATGTGTAGATGTGACAGTGAATACTTACCAATCTGAGGAGGTGAGTATTCACTTCACTGACATGTTCGGCTTATGCAGGCCCAGGACGTTGCTCCTCAGAAGAAGAAGATGACATTCTGATGCATGCAGAAAGAAAAAAATGGCAGAAATTAGGACATATAGAGACAGAAAATAGAAAATAAAGGCATTGGCTTTGATATACTCACATTGTTCAGAGTCTTGTTTCCTCCAAGGTGCTTTCCTCTGTCTGGTCTGCTTCCCAGTCTGCTGTATAGTGACCTGCAAATGCCTACTCCCTCCTTTTATCAGTTTGTATGTGGGGGGTGGCTAATCAGTGTCTAGACATGTTTTCCTGTGATGCAACGCATGCGTTCACAAACGCAAGCAAACGCATGTGCTTGCGAACGCATGCGTTCACATAGACCGTAATGCATTTTTTTGCCGCATTCCTTCCGCTAACAACCGCATACGTTTCTAGGCGGCAAATGGACACCTCTAAAATGACTACATTACAGATGACGAAACGACTAATGCATCGTCAAACGCGGCAAAATGCAATCCATCGCAGACACATGCGTCCCTAATGTTAAATATAGGAATACACGACGCATGCGGATAATTGCGGAAGAAACACTGCGTACACAACCGCAAATGTGAAACCAGCCTTAGTGCAGGGAACATAGATTAGAAGCAACACTCCAGCAGTAAAATTTTAAAAAAACGCTTGAGTGATGTTTTAAAGGGAAACTGACAGTGAGTTTTTGCTATTTAACCTGAGGACAGCATGAGGTAAGGGTTAAAACACAAAATTCAACCATAAGTCACATGTCCAGTTGTGTGCTGTTGTTTACTTAGACTGAAGGTTTAATTACATGGTGATTATCATTGCTATGACTTGCTGGCGAGCACTGCCAAGTCTATCTCCGCCCACTGCAGCAATAAGCAGCTCACTGTCTATAGGCTATAAACATACAGAGCCTGGTGTGGGCAGGGTCAGCTTTTCAGCTCTGCTGCATTGCTAAATCTAAAATCCCTGAAGGTGTCAGAACCAGGGATGTCAAACTGAAATACACAGAGGGTCAAAATTAAAAGCTTGAACAAAGTTGTGGGCAAAGCTTGATATTTGTTAAAAAAAATGTGTACGATTAAGAAAATTTGCCCTTTTCATCAAATATAACAATAAACTTTTAAATGGAGTAAACTTAAAGGGGTTGTCCCTCAAACAAAGTAAATTTGAATTAATAGATCTTAGAATAAAATATTGGAATAAAATAATATGTTATGTAAGAGCCGTAAAAAAGCATATGGCCCAATGGCCTACTTTAAATATGTAATAACAAAGGATAAAAACCTTGCATAATACAAATAAGTACGATGTTAAGAAAAGTGCCATACTGTACACTTTGAACAATAAAGTATGATGTTAAGAAAAGTGCCATACTGTACCCTTTGAACCCTCAATCCCTCTGACAAAGAATGGTGACCCCACCGCAGTATGATTCTCCAACTGTAATCCACACACAGCCCTCCATACAGTATAATGGCCACAAAAAGTGCTCCATACAGTATAATGGCCCCACATAGTGCTCAATACAGTATAATGGGCCCTATATAGTGCTCCATACAGTATAATGGCCTCACATAGTGCTCCATATAGTATAATGGCCTCACATAGTGCTCAATACAGTATAAAGGGCCCCACATAGTGTTCCATATACTGTAATGGACCCACATAGTGCCCCATATAGTATAATACACCTCACATAGTGACCCATTCAGTAAAATGGGCCCGCATAGTGCTCCATACAGTATTATGTGATCACATAGTGATCCATAGAGGATAATAAGACCACATAGTGCTCCATACTGTATAATGGGCCCAATATTTAAAAAAAATACTCACCTCTGCCCCTTCCCCTGCTGCTCCGGTCTCTTCATGGTGTCTTCAGATCATCTGCAGAACTCAGTACAGCGGGCGCCATGACATCATTGTGCCCACTGCACTGGGATGCCAGATGTAGAATGATTGGAGAGGGAGCATCAGCTGATTCTCCCTCCTCCATCTTTGCTTTCAACTGTATTGGTATCTAGGGTGCCGATACTGTTAAAAGTACGATTCCGGGTGAACTTGCCCGGTGTTGCGGGCCAAATAAACTCATTCTGTGGGCCAGATTTGCCAGCGGGCCAGAGTTTGATATATGTGCAGTAAACTAAGTGATACATTGTTGGAATCAGGGAATCAATGCTTTCATTAAGCTGCACTCAGATGAAGTAGCAAAAAGTTGCTGACGGATTCCTTTAAATATTGTCAAAAGTATCTTTTTTAATAGTACAGTTCTTATAATACACTAATACCACAAATACTTCCTATCTTCTACTATGTTGTCTGCGAGAAGACTGTATGGAATTTGATTTCTTCATTTCTGCCTTCTAGAAAAGTATGTGGTAAGCAAAGTGATATTTGATTTGATCATGTAAAATTACATGTAAAATGCAAACGCAATGCATCTTGATTATTCAGGCTTTATATCACCATTGTAATACACTTTGCTACTTGATAAAAGATGTGTAACTGGCATGTGCTTAAGATAAGTTCTCTTTGTGCCCTACTATTCTTGTGAATAATGTATCCAGACTGAAACGTCACTGTGTTACCATAGGAACATTTCTTGCCTAGATAATTGGTTGCTATTGTAATCATTTTGGCAGACAATAATGTGTAATCTGCAGTCATTCTGATAGTATGGATGTAACGTATGCAAGAGTCAGAGTACCTGCAGTCATCCACACAGAACAAATAACACATGGTGCCCAATTACGTCAGAAGCAGATACTGCTGTTTTCATGGATTCCCAGATGTTAGTTCTAGGCTCTGCTCACCTTATATTTGAGCCTTCTCGATCTTTTGGCTAAGATCAAGTCTTCAAGTCTCAAGATCAAGACCTTTTGTGTCTGTGGCTAGGGCTAGGACCACCGATATAGATTGTTACCATATTGCACACTGGGTGGTGGCTTTGGGGTGGTGGCTTTGGGGTGGCTCACATAGTCATACGATCAGGTTACCCTGACCACCAGGATCGATGACATGAGGTTGGGTTAAGTTTGAAAGCCCGAGCTACACAAGTGTGGCTCAAGAAGTGAATCTGGGGTGCCTGGACTCACTGGGTGTGGGACTGCAACTAAATTTCATGGCACATATGCATAGCATTTCTCTTTCACAGTTTTTTTCAGCACACACCAATCTTTCAGCCTTTTTGGATAGTTTGGGGAGTGTGTAAAGTGACCGAGGGCGGTAGCCGTGGGCGAGTCACTGCTCGGGTCCTGGTTGGGTGTTGGTGGTGTGAGGGCATTGCACCCGTGCATGCCGCCTTAAGCTGATGGTGTTGGCTGGCCAGGACCAAGAATTCCACAGATTAATAAAGGAGACTTCCGTTCAAACATGGAGACTTTACTGAACTTGATAATTGTTATGGGGATAGCGGGTACATAGTCTTAAACACATTTCCTTCACAGTAAGAAGCCTTTTCACTCCTACTGCATCGTTCCTCTGTAGGCTACTTCAGGGTTCTGCAGCTTATCCAACTCTATATAACCACTACCCAACTACTGACTGTCTGTCCGCAGTCTCAAGCATCATGTCCGCTCTCTATCTGAAACTCAACCTCTCCAAAACTGAACTTCTTCTGCTCCCACCATCTACTAACCTCCCTAAATCTGACATTTCCCTCTCTGTGGGTGGCACCATAATAACACCCCGGCAGCAGGCGCGCTGTCTGGGTGTTATGTTTGACTCTAATCTCTCCTTCACATCCCATATACAATCTCTTGCCCGCTCGTGCCGCTTACACCTAAAGAACATCTCTAGAATCCGCCCTTTTCTCACCATGGAGACAGCTAAAACCCTCACTGTCGCCCTGATCCACTCCCGCCTGGACTACTGTAACGCTCTATTAATTGGCCTCCCCCTCAATCGACTTTGCCCTCTCCAGTCCATCCTTAATGCAGCAGCCAGGGTCGTCCATCTGGCTAATCGTTACTCGGACGCGTCCGCTCTTCGCCAGTCATTACACTGGCTACCCATTCATTACAGGATACAATTCAAAGTACTTGTTCTCACCCACAAAGCTCTCCACAGTGCGGCACCCCCTTATATCTCCTCCCTCATTTCTGTCTATCAGCCTAACAGACCACTGCGCTCTGCAAATGACTTTCGATTAACCTCTGCACTAATCCGTACCTCCCACTCCCGACTCCAAGACTTCTCCCGTGCTGCGCCAATCCTCTGGAATGCTCTACCCCAAGATATTAGGACCATCCATAATTTGCATAGTTTTAGGCGCTCGCTCAAAACACATTTGTTCAGAGCGGCCTATCACGTTCACTAATCAAAGTTATGTTATGTTTGTGTGTGTGTGTAGCCCATTCACTATCCCCATCTATTCCCCAACCCCTGAAGATGGCTGGACCATGATTGTAAATACATTATTATAATAATAATAATAATAATAATTTTTATTTATATAGCGCCAACATATTCCGCAGCGCTTTACAAATTATCATTGTAAATACACACCTGTACTTTATATCTCCCCCACCTCATTGTAGATTGTAAGTTCTCACGAGCAGGGTCGTCTTATTTTGCTTCAATTATTGTATTGTTAACGTTGTTACTTATGACTTTTGTGTTTGAAACTGTTAAACTGTAAAGCGCTGCGGAATATGTTGGCGCTATATAAATAAAGATTATTATTATTATTATTCAGCAAATTTCTTTCTACTCGCTTAAGGTACCTTCACACATAACGATATCGTTAACGATATCGTTGCTTTTTGTGACGTAGCAACGATATCTGTTGTGAATTCTGTTGTCGGGCTCCCTCCTGTGGTCATGAATGGTACTTCGGCTGGTTCTGTCCATGGACTTTCTCTGGTGGCTGTGGGTGTTTCTGAGTTTCCTTCCACAGGTGACGAGGTTAATTCGTTAGCTGGCTGCTCTATTTAACTCCACTTAGATCTTTGCTCCATGCCACCTGTCAGTGTTCCAGTATTGGTCTAGTTCACTCCTGGATCGTTCTTGTGACCTGTCTTCCCAGCAGAAGCTAAGTGACTGCTTGTTTTTCTCTGGTTTGCTATTTTTCTGTCCAGCTTGCTATTTTGATTGTTGTCTTGCTTGCTGGAAGCTCTGGGACGCAGAGGGAGCGCCTCCGCACCGTGAGTCGGTGCGGAGGGTCTTTTTGCGCCCTCTGCGTGGTCTTTTTGTAGGTTTTTGTGCTGACCGCAAAGCTACCTTTCCTATCCTCTGTCTGTTCAGTAAGTCGGGCCTCACTTTGCTAAATCTATTTCATCTCTGTGTTTGTAATTTTCATCTTTACTCACAGTCATTATATGTGGGGGGCTGCCTTTTCCTTTGGGGAATTTCTCTGAGGCAAGGTAGGCTTTATTTTTCTATCTTTAGGGCTAGCTAGTTCCTTAGGCTGTGCCGAGTTGCATAGGGAGCGTTAGGAGCAATCCACGGCTATTTCTAGTGTGGTTGATAGGATTAGGGATTGCGGTCAGCAGAGTTCCCACGTCCCAGAGCTCGTCCTATATTATCAGTAACTATCAGGTCATTCCGTGTGCTCTTAACCACCAGGTCCATTATTGTCCTGACCACCAGGTCATAACAGATATCGTTAAGGAAATCGTTCTGTGTGACAGCAACCAACGATCAGGCCCCTGCTGGGAGATCGTTGGTCGCTGAGGAAAGTCCAGAACTTTATTTCGTCTCTGGTCTCCCTGCAGACATCGCTGGATCGGCGTGTGTGACACCGATCCAGCGATGTCTTCACTGGTAACCAGGGTAAACATCGGGTTACTAAGCGCAGGGCCGCGCTTAGTAACCCGATGTTTACCCTGGTTACCAGCGTAAAAGTAAAAAAAACAAACACTACATACTTACCTACCGCTGTCTGTCTCCGGCGCTCTGCTTCTCTGCACTCCTCCTGCATTGGCTACTCTCTGACAAGTCTCGTCAGTATCTCTCTTTAGGATCTCGCTATTACTCCCTCTAGTTTCTTCTAGCTGTGGATAACCCCTTGGCAGCACGTCACACTTGTTACTCTCCAAACTCTAACTCCTATCTGACTAACTATCAGGCAGTAGTCTGCTTTCCATGGGAGTAGCACCACAAACTGTGGGCTTGTCCAAACTCATAACTCTCACTTACCCTGGTGTCTGTTGCTAGGCAGAATTTCCATACAAAACACTATTTTACAGTCAACTATCTACATAATATACTATACTATAATGTCACTATCCATGTCTTATCCTACACTATCCACATTATATGTTACACTTATGCATTACATTTATATTACTCATGCACTCTACATTATTATATCACAATACAATGCACAAGTAAACATAATACACTTGAAAAAATATACCAAAGACGCATAACACTATACACACAATGCAACTGATGCCTTCAAGGGAAGGAACGTGGCAGTTCAATCCACACCCCTTACAAAAGTTTGCATTTTCCAGAGGAAATTTCACTCAGTATTACACTATAAAAACCTTCACTATTTATTTTAATTCATTGTATAAAGGAAGAACTTACCATGATTTAACATGTTGAGATCAGCACTAGGTGTTGTAAGTACACTGCTCAAAAAATAAAGGGAACACTTAAACAACAGAATATTACTCCAAGTGAATCAAACTTCTGTGAAATCAAACTGTCCACTTAGGAAGCAATACTGTTTGACAATTAATTTCACATGCTGTTGTGCAAATAGAATAGACAACAGATGGAAATTATTGGCAATTATCAAGACACACTCAATAAAGGAGTGGTTCTGCAGGTGGGGACCACAGACCACATCTCAGTACCAATGCTATCTGGCTGATGTTTTGGTCACTTTTGAATGTTGGTTGTGCTTTCACACTCGTGGTAGCATGAGATGGACTCTACAACCCACACAAGTGGCTCAGGTAATGCAGCTCATCCAGGATGGCACATCAACGCGAGATGTGGCAAGAAGGTTTGCTGTGTCTGTCAGCGTAGTGTCCAGAGGCTGGAGGCACTACCAGGAGATAGGCCAGTACACCAGGAGATGTGGATCAGTCCTTATGAGGGCAAAAACCCAGCAGCAGGACCGCTACCTCAGCCTTTGTGCTAGGAGGAACAGGAGGAGCACTGCCAGAGCCCTGCAAAATGACCTTCAGCAGGCCACAAATGTGCATGTCTCTGCACAAACGGTTAGAAACCAACTCCATGAGGATGGTATGAGTGCCTTGACGTCCACAGATGGGGGTTGTGCTCACAGCCCAACATCGTGCCTGACGCTTGGCATTTGCCACAGAACACCAGGATTGGCAAATTCGCCACTGGCGCCCTGTGCTCTTCACAGATGAAAGCAGGTTCACATTGAGCACATGTGACAGACGTGAGAGTCTGGAGACGCCATGGAGAGCGATCTTCTGCCTGCAACATCCTTCAGCATGACCGGTTTGGCAATGGGTCAGTAATGGTGTGAGGTGGCATTTCCTTGAAGGGCCGCACAGCCCTCCATGTGCTCGCCAGAGGTAGCCTGTCTACTACCGAGATGACATCCTCAGACCCCTTATGAGACCATATGCTGGTGCGGTTCGCCCTGGGTTCCTCCTACTGCAGGGCAATGCAAGTCCTCATGTGGCTGGATTGCGTCAGCAGTTCCTGCAAGATGAAGGCATTGAAGCTGTGGACTGGCCAGCCCGTTCCCCAGACCTGAATCCGATTGAACACATCTGGGACATCATGTCTCGCACCATCCACCAACGTCACGTTGCACCACAGACTGTCTAGGAGTTGGCGGATGATTTATGTTGATAATTTTTAGGTTTTATTGTTCTCAACACATTCCACTACGCAATGAATAAATATTTACAACTGGAATATTTCATTTAGTGATATCTAGGATGTAGGATTTTAGTGTTCCCTTTATTTTTTTGAGCAGTGTATTTCTAATTGCTTTATTGACGTTTGTAATAGGCTTTGTGCATTGATAACGGCTCACATGCTGTGATGTTACAAAGTAAGCTTTAGAGATTTTTAAGGTCTCTTACCATGCCTGATGAAGAGGCCATAAGTAGTCTCAAATGTTTGCTTTGTAACATCACTTATTTTAGTTCTTTGGACGGTTCACACACAGTTCACTTTTTCTGTCTTTGTCCACCCCTTCACAATCTCATATCAGTATGAAACTACATAAACTCGGAAAAAACATACATACTCGATGCAGATGTTGTTATTGGTGAGAGTTGTAACCAGGAGCTCAGCACTGCAAAGCAACAGTGATACCCTCTGCCCCATCATGCTGCCCTAGTAGCAGATTAAAGAACTCTTGCATGATATGCAAATTACTATTCAGCGGAGACACATGGCAAGAAATGAAGCTTGCCATGCACTAATCCTGTTCATTCTGGCTTGATTGATATCACTGAGATCATGTTATATTACTCAAAATCCTGCAGCGGTGTCCATAATTTCTAGTTATAGCATATGTGCTGTAATGCGGCCGGGTTGTACTGACACTGCTTGTGCAACGCGCGATGATGCCAGGGCAGGTGCACTCAGATTATGCCTCCTTTTCTAAAAAACAGATGTCAACAGACCATCTCTGTGATTTCAAAAAGTCTTAGGGTAACATACCTTTCCCTCAATCAGTCAAGCCATATTGGGTGGGATTAGGTTCTGGCAAACTTGACATCTTTGCATATGTCTTCACTTCTGCTTTTTTTTTTTTTAAACAAAATTGGACCTCTGCTGGGCCAAATGGACAATGCTTTAGAAAGTACTTGTGCATAATTGTATAGTAGTGGTGTCTGTTTTGTGGGTCACGGAACACTTGTGCCTGGTTCTCTTTAAGGCTACTTTCACACTAGCGTTGTGTGACGTACGTCGCAATGCGTCGTTTTGGAGAAAAAACGCATCCTGCAAAGTTGCCCGCAGGATGCGTTTTTTTTCATAGACTTGTATTAGCCGATGCAACGGATGCGTCGTGTTTTGGCGGACTGTCAGCACAAAAAAGTTGCATGTAACGTTTATTGTGTGTCGTGTCCGCCATTTCCAACCGTGCATGCGCGGCCGGAACACCGCCCCCTCCACCTTAAAATGGGGCAGCGGATGCGTTGTAAAACTGCATCCGCTGCCCCCGTTGTTCATTTTTTTTCGCAGTTTGCATCGGTATGTCGGGCCGACGCATGACGTCGGGCCGACGCATGGTGACGGCCCCGTACCGACACTAATGTGAAAGTAGCCTAAGCAAGTTTTCATTTTTAGCCAAAAAAAACCAACAAAGTATCAAATAGTCAAAAAACCTTGTAATATCAGTTTTAAAGCATTGAACCAGAGTTATAATATAATTCTATTTAAGTAGTCAGTTAATCAGATGTAGGCCCGCCTTTTTAATACTTATACATAAGGTGGATATCAAATATCAGCACACCCCTATTAATATGTCAGGTTTTTGTCATAAAAAAATTATACAAACAATAAGCATTTCAGAACTTTACCATCTTTAGGCTGTGTGCACACGTTCCGGATTTTTTGCTTTTTTTTTGCGCTTTTTCGCTATAAAACCACGAAAAAAACACTCACATTAAGCATCCTATTAAAAGAAGAGTGGGCTATGCCCACCATGCAGGAAGTTAAGCGGATCATGTGCAGTGGTACCCAGGGTGGAGGAGAGGAGACTCTCCTCCAAGCCCTGGGGACCATACAACTGTTAAAAAAAAAGAATGAAAATAAAAAATAGTGATATACTCACCTTCTGATGGCCCCCGGAGTCCTCCCGCCTCTCAGCGGTGCAGGCGGTGGCTTCCGTTCCCAGGGATGCTGTGTGTGAAGGACCTGGGATGACGTCACGGTCACGTGATTGTGACGTCATCACAGGTCCTTCGCACACAGCATCCCTGGGAACAGAAGCCGCCACATGCACCATTGAGGAGATCGGGACGCAGGAAGGTGAGAATAACCATTTTTTTTATTTTTAACATTAGATCTTTTTACTGTTCATGCTGTATAGGCTGCATCAATAGTAAAAAGTTGGTCACGCTTGTCAAACACTATGGTTGGCAAGTGTTACCAACCTGTCAATCAGTTTTCCAAGCGATGCTACAGATCGCTTGGAAAATGCAAGCATACTGCCAGCTAATTACGCTTGCAAAACGTTAGTGTTTAACGGGAATATGCATGCCAATTCCGCATGCGATGTACCCGCGGCAGGAGTTGCGGAATTGCCATGGACATTTCCACGGCAATTCTGCAATGTGTGCACATAGCCTAAATGTCTGTACAATTCAATTGAAAGAGAAACTGAAATATTTTTGGGTGGAAAAACAAAAATAAAGAACTAAAATAATGTGGCTGCATAAAAATTCACACCCTTAAAGCACCTTTTTTTATCCCTTTGGTAGGGATCATGTATGTACCGTAAGTGTAATGCATGTAGTTCTATACTCACCGATCAGCGTTTTCATGTTTTCAGCCAAACTCCAGTGTAAGGTGCGCAGGGTGGTAGTCATTGGCGAAGGGCTATTGTTCTCCCACATCTTGGCACCCCACAAATAAACAGTGTCCCAGTTCCCATGTGCTGTAAGTGGAGTGCAGTTCACTCACGTTTTGGCCTCAGATCTTCGCTGTCTCCACGATCCTGGATCCAGGAACAGCCGCACATTCAATAAAGGACACCAAGTTCATTTTAACAAGTTTGTCTTTACTGAACAGTTCTAGTACCGCCATCTATTACTCGCAGTATTGAGTTTCGCACTCATTGTCACTTGCTTCTTCCACACAGAACATCTCACTCCTGTTCTCACGTTCAGCACGGATTATCCCTATGCTTGATGCTTCTGTCAGCCCCAGGGTGTCCCAATCCGGCTCCTATGTATGCTCGAGATCCGCAACGTTTCCCTCACACAGTTCCATGCCCATCTTCCACTGTACAGAAAGGTTGTCGGTGCTCTCCATCGCCCCCGACTCGAGCCTTAGGCTCCAGACATTGCAGGAATGTCAGTAGGGAGTTTTGTGTGACTTCACACCGCCAGAACGTCTTTGACCACACTGTGCTTCAGCCCACTGCACCTTAAATTCACCCTAGCAATTGTCACCAACGAACTCCCCTCACTAACTAAACCAGGAAGTAATTGCCTTTTTCTGGCCCTACCCCCTCCCACTTTGGGCTGGACCAATCACCAACTGTTTCCTTTCTCTGTCTTCCTCAGCAGTTGGTTGCTCGGCAGACATCATTTTTCACCTATTTATCTTCAGTCACAACCTTCTAACCTTATGCACTGAGCTTCATATGTCTAATGTGCCCAAACAAAATATACCCACTTTCTAATTTAATTCATAATTCCTATGCTATGCTTTATATACGCTAATTTTGACCCTAGACTTTCCCTATAAACGATAAATGAATAACTTTATACATTAATCACAATACTTTACATTAACCATGGACATTAGTGCTTATGAAACTCTATGCATATTCACATATTAATAAAGTCACAAAAATACAAGAAAACCATACACTTGGTACAAACTTTGTTTAGAGAGGGAGAGGCATATGACAGCTCTTGTCACTCCCTTACACCAACCCCATGTAATGACTTTTCTAACACACCGAATCACTGTGTGTTCTGGAACTCCTTTTTCTCAACACATTTTTAAGGGACTTTGATTTCCCATAAATGTTTTGATTTCCTATAGATTTACATTGGCAAAATACAAAAAAGTGACTTCCACGTCACACAACAACTACTGTGTTTTTTGACAGGTCATAACTGCAGTCATGTGGTGCCAGAGAAGGGCTGAAAACAGCTACTGGTGAATATGTGACTACATACATTACACTTACATATGTGATCCCTTTGTTAAGGTACCCTTTGAATTTATGGCAGCATTCATTTTTTTGGGGTAGTAGTCTGTGAGCATTGCATATCTAGAAATAGCAATCTTTGCCCACTCTTCCTTGCAGTAGCTTCACATCTGTCAGACTACAAAGACATCTCCTGTGTAGAGTTCCCTTTTCATGTCAACAGAAAGATTTTCAATTGGATTCAGGTCTGGACTCTGGTTGGGCCATTCCAAAACTTCGATCTCCTTCTGGAGAAGGAATTCTTTTGTTGATTTGGAGGTGTGTTTCAGGTCACTGTCATGCTAAAAGGTGAAATTCATCTGAAAAATGAAAAGGTGAAAAACAGTCCCAACGTATGTTGCTGCCTCAACCATGCTTCACTGTGGGTGTGCTGTTCTTTTGATGACGCACAGTGTTGGCTTTGACCCTAACATACCTTTTTGGAATTATGACCAAAAAGTTCAACCTTGGTATCTTCATACCATAACACATTGTCCCACATGCTTTTGGCAGACTTGATGTATGTTTTGGCAAAACATAGTTGGGCTTGTATGTTTTTTTTGTAAGAAAAGGCTTCTGTCTTGCCACCTTCTCCAACCCGCCAGACACGAAGAATACTGGAGATTGTTGTCAGATTCAATATACAACCAGTACTTTACAGAAATTCCTGCAGCTCCTTTACTGTGCTGTATCAATTTCTGAGGGAGATCCAGTTTCAGATAATGTCTGTGATTACGGTGCACTTCGCTACTGGCCAAGTTTACCCTGGAGGGGTGTGATTAAGTGACTACTTGTTCTTCACTTGAGTCTTTGATAGTGAGGATAGGCTTGGGCCATTGGGGTAGTCACCAGGGGCCACTCCTGGGAACTGCCCGGACATGCAGCAGCTGACCTTCAAGTCAAGGCAGGAATACGAGGAACAGAGGCCGAAGACTGAGATTTAGTCAGGAAGTCTGAAGTCAGGGCAGGCATCACAGGTTCAAGGTACTAAGCTGGGGTCAGGAGCAGAGAGGTCAGATAAAATGAGTGAACAAGCCAGGTAAAAAAACAGGTTAATCATAACAATACAACACATTGACAGTACAATTAGCAAACTGCAACTGGAGCAAAGCTCCGGCAAGGTGTTGGGGAGGAGCTTCCTAATATATCATGTGCTGGTAGGGGTTAGGGCAGGGAAGCACAACTCTGTAGGACATAGTGGGTATAAATTTCTGCAGCGTCTGGGAAGTGGATATAGCAGAGCTGGGAGTGTGCAATAGGCAGCTCAGAGGGAAGGTCTGACACTGGGAGGAGCGGCCCAGTGCACGTGGTGAGTTGAAGCTGTGCGAGTCACCAGCATGATAATGTCACTGTTGTACCAAAGTTAAGCCACTTCTTGATAAACATCTTCACAGTACTCCATGTTATATCTATGGACAGTGCTTCCATCTGCCTTGCAAATTTTTTTCTATCATTCTCCTGACTGAAAAATTTGAACAATTAGATCCCTTTGTTGTGTTCTAAACTGTTTATGGACAGTGACTTTTGCTGTAAAATGCTAGTAAGAACATTTTCAATCCTACAGCTAAACTTTATATGAAGTTAATCGGAATCACTGTAAATGATGGCAGCTGTGTACTGACTACTATGTAACATGAGTTTAAATGAGATTTGCTAATTCTGAACACAAGTACATTCCCAATTATGAGGGGGTGTTCACACTTATTTAACCACATTAGTTTAGTTTTGTTGTTTTTATTTTCCCTCTCAAAATGATTTCAGTTTATTTCTCAATGGACTGGTTCATATTATTGGTATCACTAAAGGTGAAATAGTTCTTTTTATAGACTTTTTATAACCACTGTAGATATTACACACTTTTTGTATCTTTGTCCCTTTTGGAAAGCCTTTGGTCCTAAGTAGTGATAAGCGAGTGTGGGAGTTACTCGAGTTTTCCGAGCATGCACAGGTGTTCTCCGAGTATCTTGGGTATGCTCGTAGATTATGTTTGTGTCCCCTCAGCTGCACAATTTGCGGCTGCTACACGACATGAATACATGTGGGAATTCCCTAACAAACAGGCAATCCCTGCATGTGTTCAGGTATTCTAACAGCCGCAAATCATGCAGCTGCGGAGACACAAACATAAACTTCGAGCATGCTCAAGATACTCTGAGAACACCTGAGCATGCTCGGAAAACTAGAGTAAGAGCAGACTCGCTCATCACTAGTCCGAAGTATGCATCTGGTTTGGAGGAGACTGCAATCTATACACTGATATAGACAGGGTATTATGATTTATATCCTGTTAATTTCAGTTTTTAACATTGTCGACTCCTGAATATAATGTTGCATTAATCTCAAAATGAGGGAATAAATCATACAAACCGTACATGGAAGTTTGATAAATGGAAGCGTAAATGAAATAATAATGATTTGGACACTGATTTTCTTGAATCATTTGAGAAAATACTCACTTTCTGACTATAACCAAAACAGCTTCTTGTGTCCAGATATGCTAATAATAAAAAAAATTGGCTACTCTGTAGGAAGGATACCGAGTGTGCCAATAAACAAGGGAGGTCCCAAAATGGATTTAATGGGCTCCAACAGGAAGTGTCACTAGTGATGAGCAAATTATAAATGGGTTGAAGTGGGACTATTCCCTCTTACTAAAAATGCTTATTTTGTATAAACTGGAAAAACATTTGAGACCTCTAGTATACATGGTATTTTACAGTATATCTGTGCATAAAATTAATCTATAAAATTATTATTTTTTATAATTAATATGAAGTTTGCCACAATGCTATATTCATATATTGGTGCCGGCAGGTGTGAGCAGATGGCAGTGCCCACTTAGCTTTAGGGTATGTGCACACGTAGAATGGTCCACTGTGGATTTTTCCGCAGCGGATTTTATAAATCCGCATTGAAAAACCGCTGCGGTTTTTACTGTGGATTTATCACATTTTCTATTGCGGATTCCACTGCGGATTTACATCTGCAGTTTTCAATTGGAGCAGATGTAAAAACGCTGCGGATTCCACACAAAGAATTGACATGCTGCGGAAAATAAAACGCTGCGTTTCCGCGCCTTTTTTCCACAGCATGGGCACAGCGTTTTTTGTTTCCCATAGGTTTACATTGTACTGTAAACTCATGGGAAACTGCTGCGGATCCGCAGCTGTGGATCCGCAGCAAAATCCGCAGCGTGTGCACATACCCTAAATGGCCTATGATCTATGGCCATAAAAATCTACGTTTGTAAATTTGTTGATGGAATAGACAGAAAGCCTTTTATGACCCATGTAATGCCATGTTAAGGCTGGTTTGTCATTTGCGGACGAGGGCTTTGCGGAGGGCTACGCAGTTCCTCCGTTAAGCCCCGCCCACTGCAACACCTCTTCCTACAGTTCTGCCTACGTCGGCATGCATCCTGTGTACCCTTTCTTTAACATTGGGTAAGCAGGCCATGTGGATGTATGCGGATGCCTCCGCATGCGTCATTTTGATGCTGCACCGACCTGCGTTGAACGCAACATGATGCATTTTGTTGCGGTCAGAGCAGCATCAAAACAACGCATGCGGAGGCATCCACATACATCCGCATGGCCTGCATACCCAATGTTAACCCCTTCACCCCCGGAGCTTTTTTCGTTTTTTCGTGTTCGTTTTTCGCTTCCATTATTTCCAGAGCAATAACTTTTTTATTTTTCCATCAATATGGCCATGTGAGAGCTTATTTTTTGCTGTACTTTTGAAAGATACCATTGGTTTTACCATGTCGTGTAACAGAAAACGGGAAAAAAATTCCAAGTGCGATGAAATTGCAAAAAAAGTGCAATCTCACACTTGTTTTGCTAAAACTAACCTGGCATTATGATTCTCCAGGTCATTACGAGTTCATAGACACCAA
Organism: Ranitomeya imitator; assembly: GCF_032444005.1. Taxonomy (NCBI): domain Eukaryota; kingdom Metazoa; phylum Chordata; class Amphibia; order Anura; family Dendrobatidae; genus Ranitomeya; species Ranitomeya imitator. The sequence goes on along the minus strand of NC_091286.1, from coordinate 81,843,941 downwards.
ACATGTCTAGGTTCTCTTTTATCTAAGTGGTGAAAAAAAAATTCCAAAGTTTGCTAAATAACGGTAGTTATTTTTTGTGATCTGGGGTCGGGTGAGGGCTTATTTTTTTGCGTGCCGGGCTGACGTTTTTAATGATACCATTTTGGTGCAGATATGTTCTTTTGATCGCCCGTTATTGCATTTTAATGCAATTTTGCGTCGACCAAAAAAACTTAATTTTGGCGTTTTGATTTTTTTTCTCGCTATGCCATTTAGCGATCAGGTTAATCCTTTGCTTTTATTGATAGATCGGGCGATTCTAAACACGGCGATACCAAATATGTGTAGGTTTGATTTTTTTTTTTATTGTTTTATTTGGATTGGGGCGAAAGGGGGGTGATTTGAACTTTTATATATTTTAAAAATTTTGGCATGCTACAAGCATGCACAACTCGATAGCCTCTGCTACATAGAGGTGAAGCACAGATCACCTCTATGTAGCAAAAATGCAGGGTTGCTTTGAATGCCACAGGGTGGCACTCAAAGCATTCGGCCATCAACAACCATAGAGGTCTCAAGGAGACCTCTGGATGTTATGGCAATGCACCAATGACCCCCGATCATGTGACGGGGTCAGCGGTGCGAGCACTTCCTGTCGCATGGCCGGGAGCGCTAGTTAAATGCTGCTGTCAGCATTTCAAAGCGGCATTTAACTAGTTAATGGGTGCGGGCAGATCATGATTCCACTCGCGCTCATTGCGCGCACATGTCAGCTGTACAAAACAGCTGACATGTCGCGGCTTTGAGGTGGGCTCACCACAGGAGCCCACCTCAAAGCGGGGGTTGTGCCAGCTGACGTACTATTCCGTCAGCTGGCAGAAAGGCGTTAAAGATAGGGTACGCAGGATGCATGCCGAGCTGAAGGAAGAGGTGCGGCAGTGGGTGGAGCTTAATGGAGGAACTGCACAGCCCTCCGAGAGCCCTGCCGAACGCTAGTGTGAAAGTAGCCTAAGGATGAACTGACCTACTGCACATCTACTGTACATTCAATAATTGTGATTACAAGATTTCCTTTGGATGTGAAGCTGAATTGGGAACTTTGTTTTGTAATGGGTAGTGGGCGGGGACATCGCGGCAGCTCGAGGATTTCATGCTTAAATTAAATTAAACACGAATCCATTTAACATCAGGTTGACCTACCAATACCATCCCACTAGGATTGACTTTTTAGACGTCACTATGGAAATCGACGTGGCTTGATGTATCCAGACTGACGTCTTTCGAAAACCAACCTCTGTTAATGCCTTGATTCGTGCGGATTCGGCACATAACCCTGCCACTATCAGAGCTGTCCCGGTCGGACAGTTCCTGAGGATGAGACGGATCTGCTCATCTGACCAAAAATTCTATACTCAAGCTGCTGATTTGCAGTCTTGCTTTCTAGCACGTGGCTATAGCCACATGAGTATTAAGCATGGTTTTGATAGGGCTAGAAAAACTCGGCGAAGTGACCTGCTATACACAACCAAGAAATATAAGACAAAAACTAATGATGATACGATTAGATTCATTGGTACATATAATCATGAGTGGCAAAACATCAGGGGCATTTTGAATAAACACTGGTCTATCTTGAAGACGGAGCCCGCCCTGGGGACCAGTTTGGGAGATTTTCCTGCCATGACCGCCAGGAGAGCGCCCAACATAGGCAATTTTCTGGTCAGGAGTCCTTATGTTCCACCCATTAAGAATATTTTTGGCACTCGGGGTCCCCTCCTGGGGTGTTTTCAGTGTGGCCACTGCCTGGCTTGCGCGAATGTCCAACGCATCTCTACCTTTGATACATCAGATGGCCTTAAACGGTTTGAAATCAGACAGCACATTACTTGTGGCACAAGTAATGTCATCTATTACGCCACATGTGCCTGTCCCCGTATATATATAGGCCTCACATCCAGAGAGCTCAGAGTGAGAGTGCGTGAGCACGTTCGGGACATTCGCGCAGCTGGGGCGGTGGTCGATCCCTCTGAGCTGAAGACAATCCCGCGTCATTTCAGGACCTTTCACAATTGTGATGCGGGGTCCCTTTGGATCAGAGGGATCGAGAGCCTTCATCTGGGGGTGAGGGGCGGAAATTATAAGAAACTCTTAGCCCAATGAGAGGCGAACTGGATAGTTCGCCTCAACACTATGGTACCTAATGGGCTTAATGAGGCATTGAGTTTCTCGTCTTTCCTGTGACTTATAGACCATATTCTGGGGCTCATTAAATCGTCCCCTTTTTTCTGCCATCATTGTGCACCCCTTGGATCACAGAATCGGATCCTAGTAATGCTCTTAATGTTTTTAATTCTTAATTTTTTTTTTTTTTTTCAGTTTTTAAGAAATTGTGCACGGATCAGAGTATCCTATATACATGTTCATGTGTCTCCAGCTGGACCCCAAGTCTCTCTCATGTGAGCCTGATACAACGGCAATCTCGCCTCCAATATTCAAGATGCATGCATCACCTGATGTAAAGAGAATTTCCTCTAGCAAAGACTGTATAAAGACCAAGAACGATTTGGGACTTTTGTATGATTTACGGTTATGCATGCGAATTGGCGGCTAAATGTCACGGGGAGCTGTATGAGTTAATCTTACCCAGTTGTGCGCGTGCGCGCTGTTGATGCGGTGGCTCCTCCTCCTGCCACGGCGTCTCCATGGCCCTCTGCAGCTACGCAGTGAATCGACATTCCTGCGCATGCGCGGTCGCGCCTGACGCCGCCGGCCGGTGTAGGACCTGCGGCTCACAATGCGTACGCGCCGCACAAGGTGGAGCGACTGGCCGGTTCACAACATGTGACCGACTCCATAATTACCACCAATGGGATATAAAAGGTCCTTGCACGGCTAAAGAGTAATTCCCTTGATAAAGCTGTAGCACTAACAGGCGAAACGTGCATTGGGGCGCTCTTGGATGCAATCCGGCGCCACTTCCCCCATTAACTCTATATTCGTAAGCGCTGCTCCTGACATGCTTTTGTAGATTTAGACCACTTGGTCATAACAAGCATATATTGTATTTGGAGCATGCCTCTACTTTCTTCAGATGTTTTGTGTACTATTGGGGGATAGGTGGCGCTGGTGATCTGGCCAGGGGCGTAACAACTGCGGTCGCAGGGGTCGCGACTGCGACGGGGCCCACAGTGTTTTCAGGGCCCGCCCAGTCCAGCAAACAAGTAGCAGGGGAAGGAGACAAGTCACGCACGCATCCTGCTGGCCACGCCCACAGCTTCCCCAGACTTTCAGCAGTGTGCGGCGAGTGGGCGTGTCCGTGAAGGACATGTGACCTAGCAGAAGGGCTGTGCGTGTCACTGACTGAAGCTGGAGAGATGGCAGGCATTAGCTGGTGAGTGATGTGCTGCTTACACCTGACACACACACACACACACACACACACACACACACACACACACACACACACACACACACACACACACACACACACACACCTACCTGTTCTATGCGCACAGGACCTGTGATGAGGTCACAGGAGGGGAGGAGTCAGGGGTCACATGATCAGTGGCCTCAGTGTATGCACTATGCAGGACTCTGCTGTGCTTGATTGTCATGGTGCTGAATGAGGGGATGTTTATGTAACAGAGCCGTGTGTGTACAAGGTGTTCAGAGCGGAGCCGTGTATGTATGTAGTGGAGCAAGGTGTACGGAGCGGAGTCAGGTGTGTACAAAGCTGAGCCGTGGGTGAAAGAGGTGAGCGGATTCGTGTATGTATGGGGTGTATGGAGTGGTGCTGCGTGTGTAAGAGGTGTATGGAGCGGAGCCGCGTGTGTACAAGGTGTAAGGAGTGGAGCCGCGTGTGTACAAGGTGTACGGTGCAGAGCCGCGTGTGTACAAGGTGTAAAGAGCGCAGTGCATGTGTACAAGGTGTAGGGATCGGAGCCGCGTGTGTACAAGGTGTACGGAGCGGAGCCGCGTGTGTACAAGGTGTACGGAGCGGAGCCGTGTGTGTACAAGGTGTACGGAGCGGAGCCGTGTGTGTACGGGCTGTACACGGCTGTGGGCAGAGCCCAGCATGTGCACTGTGGGGGAGTATTGCGTGTACTTGCCAGTGTCAGAATGTGCAGTGCGTATGCTCCAGAGCCAACCACTACACCCAATACACCCCCACACTGCACAGGTCTGGAAATGACGCACTGCAGCATCATACCAGGAAGAAACAGCACACAGAGTTCAAACGCCGGGAGTGCGCTTGGAATTAGAGCGAGGGAGGACATATTACTATAGGGACATGTTCGTTATAAAATCATTTTTCTCAGCGAGTACAGGGCAGTATTAGGTCAGACTACACAACATTGCAACACGACTATAGTGTGCGAAATGAATAGGGAAAATGTGAATTTCGGTGGGAAATATTTTGGCGCGGGGGGGCCCCATTTGAAAGTTCGCATCGGGGCCCCTCACTTTGTAGTTACGCCACTGGATCTGGCACATCATCTTCTCTTTTTAATTACATTTTTTGTAGTATATTTATGTCACTTGATGTGTTTATAATAAAGTATATATTTTTTTAACCCTAAACACTCACTTTTCCTCCGATTTTCTATATATATATATATATACTGTATATATGTGTCTCACTGGCATATATATATATATAGACAGTATATGTTTTTACGATTATTTGAGCCCATGGATCCATTGTATGTCTGTTTTGCAAGCTCGCAGTACGGATGCCATACGGATTACATACGGAGGATGACATGCGCAAAATACGCTGACACACCCTACCTACGGATGAGATACGGATCACTATTTTGGGGACATTTCTGCGTATTACGGCCGTAAAAAATGGACCGTATTTTCATACGCTGAGTGTGACGCCGGCCTAAATGGTAAAAATGAACTGCCGTTATGATTCTCCAGGTCATTACGAAGTTCATAGACACTAAACATGTCTAGGTTCTCTTTATCTAAGTGGTGAAAAAAAATTCCAACGTTTGTTAAAAAAATAAATAAATTGCGCCTTTTTCAAAACCGATAGAGTCTCAATTTTTCATGATCTCGGGCTGGGTGAGAGCTTATTTTTTGCGTGCCGAGCTGACGTTTTTAATGATACCATTTTGGTGCAGATATGATCTTTTGATCTCCTGTTATTGCATTTTAATGCAATGTTGCGACGACCAAAAAACGTAATTCTTGTGTTTTTACTTTTTATCTCATTACGCCGTTTAGCGATCAGGTTAATTTTTTTTCTTATATTGATATATCGGGCGATTCTGAACTTGGTGATACAGAATATGTGTATGTTTGATTTTTTTTTTAATTGATTTATTTTGAATGGGGTGAAAGAGGAGTGATTTGAACTTTTATTTTTTTTAATTTTTTAAATATTTTTAAAAACATGTTTTTGTTTTTACTTTTGGCAAGCTTCAATAGCCTCCATGAGAGACTAGAAGCTGCAATAACTCGAGCTCTTAGCAATCCGGCAGTGACAACCACAGAGGTCTGCTGGAGATCTCTGGTTGTCATGCCAACCCATCGGCGACCCGTGGTCATGGGCGGAATTTCTGGCACGTTTGCCGGAAGCGCGTGATAAATGCTGTAGCGGGCACATGCCAGCTGTTCAAAACAGCTGACATGTGCCAGAAAAGATGTGGGCTTAGCGCCGAAGCCTTCAGTAAAAGGAGGGAGTCCGACATCGGTGTACTATTACACCCCGTTATTATGGGGTCTGTTTGGAAAAAGTTGGATGATTTGCTTTTTTTCTCATTTTAAAAACTGATTGATAATGGGCCCTATATTTTGGATATGAATTCCATCTGTTTGTTCCCAACAGTGTGAATCCAATCTAATCAGGGTTGTCAACTATTCGTTAATTTATGGACTGTCCACAAAAAAAAACATGTTTTTTCTGCAATCTATAGTGTCCTGGACAAAAACAGTTTTCGGCATTGGATCTTCAAAATTTGCCAACAAGGGACTTATGGGGGATCCTACAGAAGAGGGACTGGTACAATGCACAGATTCACAAGATGTGTCACTGCCCCCTTATCCTATTGACAGTGGGTTCCACCACACCTGCTGTGGAGGTTCCAGCTTCTCTACATAATGCTCAACTAAAGGTACCGTCACATTAAGCAACGCTGCAGTGATATAGACAACAATGCCGATCGCTGCAGCGTCGCTGTTTCGTCGTTGTGTGGTCGCTGGAGAGCTGTCACACAGACAGCTCTCCAGCGACCAACGATGCCAAAGTCCTCTGGTAACCAGGGTAAACATCGGGTTACTAAGCGCAGGGCCGCGCTTAGTAACCCAATGTTTACCATTGTAAATGTAAAAAAAAAAAAACACTACATACTTACATTCCGGTGTCTGTCGTGTCCCCCGCCTTCAGCTTCCCTGCACTATATAAGCGCCGGCCGTAAAGCAGAGCGGTGACGTCACCGCTGTGCTCTGCTCTACGGCCGGCTGGCGCTGACACAGTGCAGGGAAGCTGACACCGAGGGACGCGACAGACACCGGAATGTAAGTATGTAGTGTTTTTTTTTTTACATTTACAATGGTAACCAGGGTAAATATCGGGTTACTAAGCGCGGCACTGCGCTTAGTAACCCGATGTTTACCCTGGATACAAGTGAAGACATCGCTGAATCGGCGTCACACACGCCGATTCAGCGATGTCAGTGGGTGATCCAGCGACAAAATAAAGTTCTGGCCTTCTAGCTCCGACCAGCGATCTCACAGCAGGATCCTAATCGCTGCTGCGTGTCAAACACAACGATATCGCTAGCCAGGACGCTGCAACGTCACGGATCGCTATCGTTATCGTTCTAAAGTCTCTCAGTGTGAAGGTACCTTAAGATATGACAGTGCGATCTCTTGACGGCTCTTCACTTTTCATTCTCATCAGAGCTGGCAAGGGAGCACACTGTCATTGTGCACTTAGAAGAAAAGTGCGCAGTGACAAGATCTTACTGAGCATACTTAGCAATTGACAGTTGACGCATAATTAGTAGAATGAAGACTAGCCCAGACCTTGAAATGGACGTCACGGATGTCGCTTCATTTCGGGGTGGGGCAGAGAGGCTTCGGCAGTAACTGCAGCCCTGACCCCAGGATGATGGCTCGTATGAGTAATGGTACCGTCACACATAACGATATCGTTAACGATATCATTGCTTTTTGTGACGTAGCAACGATATCATTAAGGAAATCGTTATGTGTGACAGCGACCAACGATCAGGCCCCTGCTGGGAGATCGTTGGTCGCTGAGGAAAGTCCAGAACTTTATTTCGTCGCTGGACTTCCCGCTGACATCGCTGGGTCGGCGTGTGTGACACCGATCCAGCGATGTCTTCACTGGTAACCAGGGTAAACATCGGGTTACTAAGCGCAGGGCCGCGCTTAGTAACCCGATGTTTACCCTGGTTACCAGCGTAAACGTTAAAAAAACAAACACTACATACTTACCTTCAGCTGTCTGTCCTCGGCGCTGTGCTTCTCTGCACTCCTCCTGCATCCTGTGTCAGCGCCAGCCAGCCGGAAAGCACAGCGGTGACGTCACCGCTCTGCTTTCCGGCTGACCGGCGCTGACAGTGCAGAGAAAAGCAGAGCGCCGGAGGACAAACAGCTGAAGGTAAGTATGTAGAGTTTGTTTTTTTAACGTTTACGCTGGTAACCAGGGTAAACATCGGGTTACTAAGCGCGGCCTCGGGATCGTTGGTCGCTGGAGAGCTGTCTGTGTGACAGCTCTCCAGCGACCAAACAGCGACGCTGCAGCGATCGACATCGTTGTCGGTATCGCTGCAGCGTCGCTTAGTGTGACGGTACCTTATCCCAGCATGCACTGGGAGTTATCAAATGAAGGGTCATCAAACAGGAAGGAAAGAAAAATAAAGAAAGTATGCAGAGTAGAGGGGGAACTAAAGGGAATTTTTAATTAAAGTAAATTAGAAAATAGATTTTATTAATACATTAAATAGATATTTAGGATTTAAAAAATTGTTAGTGATTTTAAAGAATTAATACTGAGGTCTGTCTGTACTAAAATCTTTAATGAATACTGTATTACGAGTAAAAAGATATTGCAATCTCAAACATTTAAAGGAATTAATTTCTGATAGATGCAGGTCCCACTTCTTGGTCTCGAAAAAAAGCCACCCCATCACCCATGTTCTTGAAATATGAGTGGGTCCCAGAGTTTGTAACCATAACCTTTGCAAATATTAGTTTTTTATAATGTCTGATTGAAATAAAGACTAACATTTAGCCAAGCCCATGTTTATAATGGAGTTGGGATAAATAGTTGCCTACAGCCATTTTTCTGTGTACGTATAACTGTAGGATGGTGAAGTTTTAGTCACAGTTTGGTTTGTTAGGAGGAAACATTGGCTTTCAATGGCTCTCTAAGGATATTACAGAGGAATGGAGTGTATTCTTGGTGTCTTTGTGCCTCTATAATACATTTTTGCAATAATGCAAATAATTACCGGTTTAAATAGAAGCAGAACTATTGATTATTACTGACACAGCACATTTCCCTTTCAGTCATAGAAGTACAATGTGTCTGCAAATCAAGAGGTTGTAGAGCTGGAGAGAATAAATATTGTATAACCCAATTACCTGGGAAAGCTGGTGCAGAGCAGTTGTAGAACAGACGACAAGCCTCTACTCTTGATAAATGTGTCCCTGAGTGTTCTTAATGACTGAGTCATCTCCTTCCTGGGATGGACACCATTATGGAGGATGTTTGGTTGTGAGCCATTTACCATTCCTGCACAATGTCTAGTAATACTGAATCTTCTTTCATGGGCTAATGTCATGACTTTTATTGCACCATGATTTTGCTTTATTGAGAATGGAACAAATTAATTTCACACATAGGTCTTGAGGAACACAGGTCCAATAGTCGGCTTTTGCAGACTGATTTACTGCTTAGGCTACGTTCACATTATCATCTTTGGGTGCAGCGTCGTCGACGTAACCCAAAATGAATGTAAAACCACATACACAACACAGCGTTTTTTGACGCATGCGTTGTCCTAAAATGTTATATATTCTTGACACAATTGAAGATAAAAAACGCCCAAAAAAGTGTCTAGACACTATAAAGAGAAAGACCACCAACGGAATTTGTGTATATATACCCTTGCAGAGATGAATTCCTCTCATTTTGCTTGTGTTTCCAGCATTAAGATGGAGCATCCCATGGAGAGTATCTACATGAATATGGAGTTGTATTTTGCCTTGGCTAATGCTTTTATGCTCTTGTCACTGTCTAGACACTTCATCACTTATTTTTTACTCAAAAGGCGCATGCGTCGAACAACGCGGGTCAACGCAGGCACCTGCGCCCAATGCGTTTTACATAGACACTAATGTGTTTATTTTGGCGCACTTACGACGCAAGTGCATTGCATGCGTTGTTTACCGGAAATTTGGCCCTGTCTGGTGCGCCCAAATGACGCATGCATCGTACAACGCATGACAACGCATAGCAGCGCATGTCCATGCGCCCCCCCATGTTAAAGATAGGGGTGCATGACGCATGCGTCGGTATCCGTCGACGACGCTGTGCCCAAAGACGCTAATGTGAACGTAGCCTTAGGTGGTGGGCCAGTCTTTTTAATTTTCCTTCTGTGAGGTTCACCTTGTGAGATATATTCATTAATCCTCACATCATGGAGGGCATATGGATCTCCCTTGTATGTAGCTGCACAGGTTGCACTAATGGTATATCAGTCCCTGGTGTTTAGATGCTTCAAGAACAGGGAATTGAATTTCCAGGTGTCAGATTTCAAGATTAAGTTGTCAGTGTGCTCCATACTATTAGCCTCTTAACTTATGTGGGGCAGGTACCTAGAATCATAGAGTGTTAGAGTTTGAAGGAACCTCAAGGGTCACTGTTTCCAACCCCCTGCTCAATGCAGGATTCACTGTACCATCTCAGACAGATGTCTGTCCAGCCTCTGTTTGACGACTTCCATTGAAGGAGAAGTCACCGCCTCTTGTGGCAGCCTTTCAACTCATTGATTACCCTGTCAAAAAGTTTTTTCTAATATCTAATCTGTATCTTCTCCCTTTCAGTTTCATTACATTGCTTCACATGTTTCCATGTGCAAATGAGAATGATGATCCCTCTACACTGTGACATCTCTTAAGATATTTGTAGACCACTACAGGTAGGAAGAGGTTAACAAATGTTCAGTTTTTTTAGACCATATGCTTTCATATTCTCTTACTGACTGCACTTGCTCATTATATCTTGGAACTTGGATCTGACAACAGTATGAAAATCTCAGTAGTAAGCTCCAGCTATTTGTCAATGTGACATGATGGTGCACCTTAACAAATGAAAGAATAGTTTCAAGAAATTTTGTTTCTTTTTAACTACGACCTTGCATATGCCAAAATACAGACAAGCGGATGTAAATATCTCACTTGCTGAAGTTTTTGGAGATGAGAGAATTCCTTTTCTGCCTCGTCAGTTCAGGGTCTCACGTCTGCCAGAAGGTCTGTTTTCCGGATGGCTTGCAGTACACAGAGCAGTTACTGTTACATGGGCTTTGGGCTTCTCAAATCTTGACATTTAAAGAAGAATAAAAAGAATTTTCAACCGTACTTTACACTGGTTAGCTATCCACATAATGAAAAAAAAAACTATTTTCTACAACACCAGTTCAAAAAAGTTGGGACACTGTGTAAAAGAAAACAAGAATGCAATGATTTGGAAATGTCATATTGCCATATTTTATTTACAACAGAACAGAAGGTGAAAATTAGACATTTTTCCATTTCGTTTGAAAAAAAAAAAACTAATTTAGAAATTGATGCCAGCAACACATCTCAAAAAAGTTGGAACAGGGTTAACAAAACGTTGAAAATTGAAAAAAGAGCTCTAAGAATCAATTTTTAACTAAGTCACATGGCTGTATAAAAGGAGCATGTCTCTCAGAAGCAAAAATGGTCAGAGGTCACCAATCTGAGTCTATAAATTGTGGAGCAATTTCAGAAAAAATGTTCCTCATCGTATAATTGCAAATACTTTGAATATCCCACCATCTGCTCTATGGAACGCTCACTGCAACAAACTTTCCTACATCCATGATCTTTTCATTACTCACAAACTTTCCTTCCTCGCCATCACCGAAACCTGGCTCACCCCCTCTGACACAACCTCTCCTGCTGCACTCTCCTATGGTGGATTCCACCTTTCCCACACCCTCAGCCCCAGCAGCAGGCATGGTGGAGGAGTTGGTTTTCTCCTGTCAGATAACTGCTCCTTCACCCCAATCCCACTGACACCCTCTGTTACCCTCCCTTCCTTTGAGGTACACTCTGTGCGCATCTACTCCCCGTCCAACTGGCTGTCATTTACCTCCCCCCCAGGGCCAGCCACCACCGTCTTCGACCACTTCACCACCTGGCTACTTCATTTCCTGACATCCCCACTACATCTTGGGCGACTTCAACATCCCCATTGACACTTCTCTCTCAGCTGACACTAAGCTTCTTTCTCTCACTTCCTCCTGCGGCCTCACTCAGTTGTCTTCTGCAGCCACTCACAAAGATGGCCACACACTGGACCTCACCTTCACCCGACTCTGCTCCCTATCCAACCTCTCTAACTCACCTCTTCCTCTTTCTGACCGCAACCTACTTACAATCTCTTCCCTCTCCTCCCAGGTCCACAATCTCCACTCCACAAACTCGCACACCCTCGCAGAAATCTTAAAAACCTCGATCTACACTCACTGTCTGAATCCCTTTTCCCTCTTACAGACATAAGTTCCTTACACAATGCAGATGCTGCTGCCACTCTATATAACACCACAATAGCTGCAGCTCTGGAATCGGTTGCCCCTCTCACACTTACCAAAGCTCACAAAATCAATAAACAGCCCTGGCACACCAGACTGACCAAAGAACTGAGATGGGCCTAGAGGGTTGCTGAGCGGAGATGGAAAAGATCCCACTCTAACAAGGACTTCATCGCATTCAAACAGTCCCTTGCTACTTTCAAGGCCACACTCGCCACAGCTAAACAAATCTATTTCTCATCCCTCATATCCTCTCTGTCTCACAATCCTAAATGGCTATTCAACACCTTCAATTCTCTCCTCTGTCCCCCAGCACGTCTTCCCTCTCCACTCATCTCAGCTGAAGACTTTGCCTCATTTTTCAATCAGAAGATTGATAACATCAGAGACAGTTTTGGTCGACAACCCCTGAGCCCTTCCTCCTAACTGCCCAGCCCTCCACCTCCAAAACTGACTTCTCCACCATTACAGAAGATAAACTCTCCACTTTACTCTCAATATCACATCTCACCACCTGTGCACTTGACCCAATCCCATCCCACTTCATCCCAAACTTCACCACAGTCTTCATCCCAATCCTAACCCATCTCTTCAACCTATCACTAACAACTGGTGTTCTCCCCTCAAGCTTTAAACATGCCTCAATAACACCTATCCTCAAAAAGTCCTCCCTTGACCCATCCTCTTTATCTAGCTATCACTTCTCCCCTATGCCTCAAAACTACTGGAACAACACATTCATCTTGATTGAACTGTCTGCCCACCTCTCTTCTTGCTCCCTCTTTGACCTTTTAAAATCTGTCTTCCAGTCACACCATTCCACTGAAACTGCCCTAACTAACGTCACCAATGACCTATTTACCGCCAAGGCCAAGCGACACTATTTTGTCTTCCTCCTCCTGGACCTGTCCTCTGTCTTCGACACAGTAGACCATTCCCTATTACTACAGACCCTCTCATCTCTTGGCATCACAGACTTGGCCCTATCTTGGATCACATCACACCTAACAGACCGAACATTCAGCGTCTCCCACTCGCACACTACCTCATTACCGTGCCCCCTATCTGTCGGAGTCCCGCAATGTTCAGTCCTAGGGCCCATGCTCTTCTCCATCTACACCTTTGGCCTGGGACAGCTCATAGAATCTCATGGCTTTCAGTATCACCTCTATGCTGATGACACACTGAATTACATCTCTGGACCAGATATCACCACCCTACTAACCAGAATCCCACAATGTCTGTCCGCTATTTCATCCTTCCTCTCCGCTACATTTCTAAAACTTAATATGGATAAAAAGAAACTCATCATCTTTCCCCCATCTCACTCAATCCCCCGACAGACCTATCGATTAAAGTAAACGGCTGCCCTTTCTCCCCAATCCCAGAAGCTCGCTGCCTCGGGGTTATCCTTGACACTCATCTCTCCTTCAAACCACATATCCAAGCCCTTTCCACTTCCTGCAGACTTTAGCTTAAAAATATTTCACGGATCTGAACATTCCTCAACCAAGAATCTGCAAAAACCCTAGTCCATTGTTGTGAATTCTGTTGTCGGGCTCCCTCCTGTGGTCATGAATGGTACTTTGGCTGGTTCTGTCCATGGACTTCCTCTGGTGGGTGTTTCTGAGTTTCCTTCCACAGGTGACGAGGTTAATTCGTTAGCTGCTGCTCTATTTAACTCCACTTAGATCTTTGCTCCATGCCACCTGTCAATGTTCCAGTATTGGTCTAGTTCACTCCTGGATCGTTCTTGTGACCTGTCTTCCCAACAGAAGCTAAGTTCCAGCTTGTATTTCTTTGGTTTGCTATTTTTCTGTCCAGCTTGCATTTTTTATTGTTGTCTTGCTTGCTGGAAGCTCTGGGACGCAGAGGGAGCGCCTCCGCACCGTGAGTCGGTGCGGAGGGTCTTTTTGCGCCCTCTGCGTGGTCTTTTTGTAGGTTTTTGTGCTGATCGCAAAGTAACCTTTCCTATCCTCGGTCTGTTCAGTAAGTCGGGCCTCACTTTGCTAAATCTATTTCATCTCTGTGTTTGTATTTTCATCTTACTCACAGTCATTATATGTGGGGGGCTGCCTTTTCCTTTGGGGAATTTCTCTGAGGCAAGGTAGGCTTTATTTTTCTATCTTCAGGGCTAGCTAGTTTCTTAGGCTGTGCCGAGTTGCATAGGGAGCGTTAGGCGCAATCCACGGCTATTTCTAGTGTGTTTGATAGGATTAGGGATTGCGGTCAGCAGAGTTCCCAAGTCCCAGAGCTCGTCCTTTTTTTATCAGTAACTATCAGGTCTTTCCGTGTGCTCTTAACCACCAGGTCCATTATTGTCCTGACCACCAGGTCATAACAGTACAGGAGGCCCAAAGTACTAATGCATCTCAATAGAGGGATAAGAGAAGTTCTGAGACCATTTTTTTTTCTTTGCAGTGTGTTTTGTCTCTTTTTTCCCCTTTACCTCTGGGTGGTTCAGGACACTGGTGTAAACATGGACATTCAAGGTCTGTCCTCTTGGATGGATAATCTCACTACAAGGGTACAAAACATTCAAAATTTTGTGGTTCAGAATCCGATGTCTGAGCCTAGGATTCCAATTCCTGATTTGTTTTTTTGGTGATAGATCTAAGTTCTTGAATTTCAAAAATAATTGTAAATTATTTCTTGCCTTGAAACCTCGCTCCTCAGGTGACCTTGTTCAACAAGTAAAGATCATTATTTCTTTGTTACGTGGTGACCCTCAAGACTGGGCATTTTCCCTTGCGCCAGGAGATTCGGCATTGCGTGATGTTGATGCGTTTTTCCTGGCGCTTGGATTGCTTTATGACGAACCTAATTCAGTGGATCAGGCCGAGAAAATCTTGCTGGCTCTGTGTCAGGGTCAGGATGAAGCGGAGATATATTGTCAGAAGTTTAGAAAGTGGTCTGTGCTCACTCAGTGGAATGAATGTGCCCTGGCAGCAATCTTCAGAAAGGGTCTCTCTGAAGCCCTTAAGGATGCCATGGTGGGGTTTCCCATGCCTGCTGGTCTGAATGAGTCTATGTCCTTGGCCATTCAGATCGATCGACGCTTGCGTGAGCGTAAAGCTGTGCACCATTTGGCGGTACTATCTGAGCATGGGCCTGAGCCTATGCAATGTGATAGGACTTTGACCAGAGCTGAACGGCAAGAACACAGACGTCGGAATGGGCTATGTTTTTACTGTGGTGATTCCACTCATGCTATCTCCGTTTGTCCTAAGCGCACTAAGCGGTTCGCTAGGTCTGCCACCATTGGTACGGTACAGTCTAAATTTCTATTGTCTGTTACTCTGATTTGCTCTTTGTCATCCTATTCTGTTATGGCATTTGTGGATTCAGGTGCTGCCCTGAATTTGATGGACTTGGAGTATGCTAGGCGCTGTGGTTTTTTCTTGGAGCCCTTGCAGTATCCTATTCCATTGAGAGGAATTGATGCTACGCCTTTGGCCAAGAATAAGCCTCAGTACTGGACCCAATTGACCATGTGCATGGCTCCTGCACATCAGGAGGATATCCGCTTTCTGGTGTTGCATAATCTGCATGATGTGGTCGTTTTGGGGTTGCCATGGCTACAGGTTCATAATCCAGTATTGGACTGGAAATCTATGTCTGTGTCCAGCTGGGGTTGCCAGGGGGTACATGGTGATGTTCCATTTTTGTCTATTTCGTCATCCACCCCTTCTGAAGTTCCAGAGTTTTTGTCGGATTATCGGGATGTATTTGATGAGCCCAAAGCCAGTGCCCTACCTCTTCATAGGGATTGCGATTGTGCAATTAATTTGATTCCTGGTAGTAAGTTTCCTAAGGGCCGATTGTTCAATTTATCTGTGCCAGAACACGCTGCTATGCGGAGTTATATAAAGGAATCCTTGGAGAAAGGCCATATTCGCCCGTCGTCATCACCGTTAGGAGCAGGGTTCTTTTTTGTGGCCAAGAAGGATGGTTCTTTGAGACCTTGTATTGATTACCGCCTTCTTAATAAAATTACAGTCAAATTTCAGTATCCTTTGCCGTTGCTATCTGATTTGTTTGCTCGTATTAAAGGGGCTAGTTGGTTCACCAAGATAGATCTTCGAGGGGCGTATAATCTTGTGCGTATTAAACAAGGCGATGAATGGAAAACAGCATTTAATACGCCCGAGGGCCATTTTGAGTACCTGGTTATGCCATTCGGGCTTTCCAATGCTCCATCAGTATTTCAGTCCTTTATGCATGACATCTTCCGAGAGTACCTGGATAAATTCCTGATTGTGTATTTGGATGATATTTTGGTCTTTTCGGATGATTGGGAGTCTTATGTGAAGCAGGTCAGAATGGTGTTCCAGGTCCTTCGTGCGAATTCCTTGTTTGTGAAGGGGTCAAAGTGTCTCTTTGGAGTTCAGAAGGTTTCATTTTTGGGGTTCATTTTTTCCCCTTCTACTATCGAGATGGACCCCCGCCATTTTAAAGTCCAGGCCATTTACGATTGGACTCAGCCAACATCTGTGAAGAGCCTGCAGAAGTTCCTGGGCGTTGCTAATTTTTATCGGCGCTTCATCGCTAATTTTTCTACTGTTGCTAAACCGTTGACTGATTTGACCAAGAAGGGTGCTGATGTGGTCAATTGGTCTTCTGCAGCTGTAGAGGCTTTTCAGGAATTGAAGCGTCGTTTTTCTTCTGCCCCTGTGTTGTGCCAGCCAGATGTTTCACTCCCGTTTCAGGTTGAGGTTGATGCTTCTGAGATTGGAGCAGGAGCTGTTTTGTCGCAAAGAAGTTCTGATGGCTCGGTGATGAAGCCATGTGCTTTCTTTTCTAGAAAGTTTTCGCCTGCTGAGCGTAACTATGATGTTGGTAATCGTGAGTTGTTGGCCATGAAGTGGGCATTCGAGGAGTGGAGTCATTGGCTGGAAGGAGCCAAGCATCGCGTGGTGGTCTTGACAGATCACAAGAATTTGACTTATCTTGAGTCTGCCAAACGGTTGAATCCGAGACAGGCTCGATGGTCATTATTTTTCTCCCGTTTTGATTTTGTGGTTTCGTACCTTCCGGGCTCTAAGAATGTGAAGGCTGATGCCCTGTCAAGGAGTTTTGTGCCTGACTCTCCGCGTGTTCCTGAGCCGGCGGGTATTCTCAAAGAGGGGGTAATTTTGTCTGCCATCTCCCCTGATTTGCGGCGGGTGCTGCAAAAATTTCAGGCTGATAGACCTGACCGTTGCCCAGCGGAGAAACTGTTTGTCCCTGATAGATGGAATAGTAGAGTTATCTCTGAGATTCATTGTTCAGTGTTGGCTGGGCATCCTGGAATCTTTGGTACCAGAGATTTGGTGGCTAGATCCTTCTGGTGGCCGTCTTTGTCACGGGATGTGCGTTCTTTTGTGCAGTCCTGTGGGACTTGTGCTCGGGCTAAGCCCTGCTGTTCTCGTGCCAGTGGGTTGCTTTTGCCCTTGCCGGTCCCGAAGAGGCCCTGGACGCATATTTCTATGGATTTTATTTCGGATCTCCCCGTCTCTCAAAAGATGTCGGTCATTTGGGTGGTTTGTGATCGCTTTTCTAAGATGGTCCATTTGGTACCTTTGTCTAAATTGCCTTCCTCCTCTGATTTGGTGCCATTATTTTTCCAGCATGTGGTTCGTTTACATGGTATCCCAAAGAACATCGTTTCTGACAGAGGTTCCCAGTTTGCTTCGAGGTTTTGGCGATCCTTTTGTGCTAGGATGGGCAGTGATTTGTCTTTTTCCTCGGCTTTCCATCCTCAAATGGCCAAACCGAACGAACTAATCAAACTTTGGAAACATATCTGAGATGCTTTGTTTCTGCTGATCAGGATGATTGGGTGTCCTTTTTGCCGTTGGCTGAGTTCGCCCTTAATAATCGGGCCAGCTCGGCTACTTTGGTTTCGCCGTTTTTCTGCAATTCTGGTTTCCATCCTCGTTTCTCTTCAGGGCAGGTTGAGTCTTCGGACTGTCCTGGTGTAGATACTGTGGTGGATAGGTTGCAGCAGATTTGGACTCATGTGGTGGACAATTTGACATTGTCCCAGGAGAAGGCTCAACGTTTCGCTAACCGCCGGCGCTGTGTGGGTCCCCGACTTCGTGTTGGGGATTTGGTTTGGTTGTCGTCTCGTTATGTTCCTATGAAGGTTTCCTCTCCTAAGTTTAAGCCTCGTTTCATTGGTCCGTATAAGATTTCTGAGGTTATCAATCCTGTGTCATTTCGTTTGGCCCTTCCTGCTTCTTTTGCCATCCATAATGTGTTCCATAGGTCGTTATTGCGGAGATACGTGGCGCCTGTGGTTCCATCCGTTGATCCTCCTTCCCCGGTGTTGGTTGAGGGGGAGTTGGAGTATGTGGTGGAGAAGATTTTGGATTCTCGTATTTCGAGACGGAAACTCCAGTACCTGGTCAAGTGGAAGGGTTATGGTCAGGAAGATAATTCCTGGGTTTTTGCCTTTGATGTTCATGCTGCCGATCTGGTTCGTGCCTTTCATTTGGCTCATCCTGGTCGGCCTGGGGTCTCTGGTGAGGGTTCGGTGACCCCTCCTCAAGGGGGGGGTACTGTTGTGAATTCTGTTGTCGGGCTCCCTCCTGTGGTCATGAATGGTACTTCGGCTGGTTCTGTCCATGGACTTCCTCTGGTGGGTGTTTCTGAGTTTCCTTCCACAGGTGACGAGGTTAATTCGTTAGCTGCTGCTCTATTTAACTCCACTTAGATCTTTGCTCCATGCCACCTGTTGATGTTCCAGTATTGGTTTAGTTCACTCCTGGATCGTTCTTGTGACCTGTCTTCCCAACAGAAGCTAAGTTCCAGCTTGTATTTCTTTGGTTTGCTATTTTTCTGTCCAGCTTGCAATTTTTATTGTTGTCTTGCTTGCTGGAAGCTCTGGGACGCAGAGGGAGCGCCTCCGCACCGTGAGTCGGTGCGTAGGGTCTTTTTGCGCCCTCTGCGTGGTCTTTTTGTAGGTTTTTTTGCTGATTGCAAAGTAACCTTTCCTATCCTCGGTCTGTTCAGTAAGTCGGGCCTCACTTTGCTAAATTTATTTCATCTCTGTGTTTGTATTTTCATCTTACTCACAGTCATTATATGTGGGGGGCTGCCTTTTCCTTTGGGGAATTTCTCTGAGGCAAGGTAGGCTTTATTTTTCTATCTTCAGGGCTAGCTAGTTTCTTAGGCTGTGCCGAGTTGCATAGGGAGCGTTAGGCGCAATCCACGGCTATTTCTAGTGTGTTTGATAGGATTAGGGATTGCGGTCAGCAGAGTTCCCAAGTCCCAGAGCTCGTCCTTTTTTTATCAGTAACTATCAGGTCTTTCCGTGTGCTCTTAACCACCAGGTCCATTATTGTCCTGACCACCAGGTCATAACAGTCCATGCCCTCATCATCTCCCACCTTGACTACTGCAACCTCCTGCTCTGTGGCCTCCCCTCTAACACTCTCGCACCCCTCCAATCTATTCTAAACTCTGCTACCCGACTAAACCACCTGTCCCCCTGCTATTTCCCAGCCTCTCTCCTCTGTCAATCCCTGCACTGGCTCCCCATTACTCAAAGACCCCAGTTCAAAACCCTAACCATGACATACAAAGCCATCCACAGCCTGTCTCCACCATACATCTGTGACCTCGTCTCCCGGTACTTACCTGCACACAACCTCCGATCCTCACAAGATCTCCTTCTCTACTCCCCTCTTATCTCCTCTTCCCACAAAAGCAAGACTTCTCCTGTGCATCCCCCCTTCTCTGGAAATCTCTACCACAACATATTAGACTCTCGCCTACCATCGAAACCTTCAAAAACAACCTGAAGACTCACCTTTTCCGACAAGCCTACAACCTGCAGTAGCCACCACTCGACCGAGCCACTGCATGACCAGCTCTACCCTGGCCTATTGTATCTTCACCTAACCCTTGTAGATTGTGAGCTCTCGCTGGCAGGGTCCTCTCTCCTCCTGTACCATTTTTGATTTGTATTGCACTGTACTTGTTTTTATTATGTATACCCCTCCTCACATGTAACGCGCCATGGAATAAATAGCGCTATAATAATAAATAATAATAATCTACAGTACATAATATCAAAAGATTCAGAGATTCTGGAGAAGCCGTGTGCACAGGAGACAAGGTAGACTGTCAATACAGGTGGCATGCATTAAAAACAGTCATGATTCAGACGTGAAGATCACTTCATGGGCTCAGGAATACTTCCAGATATAATTGTCAGTGAACACAATTTGCTCTGCAATCCGCAAATGCAAATTTAAGCTTAATCATGCAAAGAAGAAGCCTTATATCAACACAGTCCAGAAACGCTGCCATCTTCTCTGGGCCAAGGCTCATTTAAAATGGACTGAGGGAAAATGGAAAACAGTTTTGTGGTCAGATGAATCAAACTTTGAAATTCTTTAAAAGAACCATGGATGTTGTGTCCTGCGGACTCAAAACGAGAGGTATCATCCAGCATATCAGTGCACAATTCAAAGTCCTTCATCTTTGATCGTATGGGGGTGCATTTGTGATTATGGCATTGGCAGCTTACACATCTTAAAGGCACTCTCAATGCTGAGCATTGTATTGAGGTTTCAGAACAACATATGGTCCTATCCAGACAATGTCTGTTTTAGGGAAGGCTTGCATATGTAAGGAGATGACATATTGCCCTGTACCCCTTGAAGATATCGGTGCTGTGTACAATAGCACACTTAAATGTTGTGAAAATTGCATAAATGGGCTGGTTTTATGTGGACATCCATAGAGTGGGTGGGAGAATGTCCACCTTATCTCCACCTGCAGGGCCGACACCGCCGTGTGCTGACAGGACCTGTATGATGTCAGTCATGTGATCAGTCGCATGGGTGAGGAGTCACATGGTCTGGGCTTAAATAGCTGGGCTCCAGAGGCAGTCTGGGTGTTGAGTGTCTAGAGAGGAACACTCCAGAGAAGGGTTTTGTGCTGTGGTTTATGCCTGCACCGTGGGTTGTGCTAACCCTGAGCGGACAGACCCCGCTACTATAAGGACTGTACCTAGAGCTATCGTTTTATTTTACTTTGCTGTTTTGCCCAGAGGACCGTGTTTATTTTGTGCTTAACCCTTGGTTAATGCCATATTTAATAAACCAAGTGCATCCTTTAAGCTGCAATGTTCACGTGTCTATCTCCCTGTGCAGCCGAGTGAGACGATCTACCACAAGAGATTGAGGGAGAATGATTTGTTTGTTAAATTAGAGAAATTTGTTTTTTCTGTTCAGGAAATCTTTTTCTTGGGGTTTATTTTGTCTGCAAAAGGGTTTAAGATGGATCCTGGGCAGGTGCAGGCCATAATTGATTGGATTCAACCTCGTGGTCTAAATTATGTGCCTGTATACCTACAATTGCAGTTGTTACAGGAATTTCGAGATTCCGTTTTAAGTGGTCATCCTAGGGTTGCTGCTACACGGAAAGCCATTGCTAAACTTTTTTGGGACATTTGTTACATAAGCTCATACCTAAGACAAGAGTCACATGTACCATGGACAATAAGACATAGGACATATCTCGCACACACAGTGCTCACCCATAAGGCTTATGCCTCACATACACATTGCTTACATATTGCCACCAAGAGCCACACATTCATTGGACAAAAACCTCACACCCCAGTCATACAATGATGCAAAAGCACCATTCACATCATGATACATTACATAGCCATGTACATGAGTCATTCACACTTACCAATCTTGTAGATTGTAAGCTTGCGAGCAGGGACCTCACCCCTAATGTCACTGTTTAAATTGTCTTAACTTGTACTGAATTTATTGTCTGCACATGTTCCCGCTTAGGCTACTTTCACACTTCCGTCTTTATAAAGACGTCACAATGTGTAGGTTTGTGCAAAAAATGCATCCTGCAAAGTTGCCCGCAGGATGCGTTTTTTGCACATAGACTTGTATTACCGACGCATTGCGACATATGGACACACGTTCCATACATCGTGCACTGGATGCGTCGGTAATTGGCGGTCCGTTGTCACAAAAAAGTTCAATGTAACGTTTTTTTGTGCGACGTGTCTGCCATTTCTGACCCCGCATGGTGGCTGGAACTCCGCCCCCTCCTCCCCGCTCATCACAATGGGCAGCGGATGCGTTGTAAAACTGCATCCGCTACCCACGTTGTGCTAAATTTAGCACAACGTCCGTCGGTACGTCAGGCCGACGGTTTGCGACAGCCCCGTACCGACGGAAGTTTGAAAGTAGCCTTAATTGTAAAGTGCTGCGGCATATGTTGGCGCTATATAAATAAAAAAATTATTATTATTATTACCAGTCTTTTTTAATTGATGCCCAAGAGTGTGTGCAGAAGCTGAAGTCACACCAGGGTCCTAGAGACTTGGGGGGAGGTGTTTTAGTAAAATCAGTATTTTATCGGCAGGAGATTATCAATACAGGACTAGGTGTCTCCTGCCTCCTGGCCATCTGCTCTGTGTAACCCCACCGCCACCACTGATTGGTAATTTTCTGATAATGTTCAGTGTACACAAAAGCTGCCAAACAGTGGTGTGGGCAGGGTTATACAGGGCTCAGCATTCAGAGCACTGCTAGATCTGCAGCTGAGAAAACTGTGATTGTATCAAAATGACAGCACGCAGGCTAGTAAGTGAGACATTGCTGGAATCATGGTCACAGACCCTCCATCATGCTGCTCTCAGATTACATAGCAAAAGCTTGGTGACAAATTCCATTTAAGGGTGCTGATTTTCTGCCAACAAGAAAGAAACCCTGTGTGAACTTTAATGGTGATGGGGAAATGCGTGTGCTGCTTGGAAAATAAATGAAAGATAGATGTGTTCTATAATTAACCATTAACCAAGCCAAAGGTGAGGTGTGCCTTATATTTAGGGTGCTGTGCCCATGGAGTTTCCATTATACACTGAATAACAATGTTACTTGTTCATCAGCCTGGGACAACTCCAAATCCACCTACGGTGGGAGGAAAGCTTAGCATCCCGTAGCTGCAGCAAGCAACCATTACCATGTAATGCTAAAAATATATTTAATAGCTCCTTTCTAGCTGTGAAGAAGGAAAACATCCTAGATAAACTGATGTCCAGATGAATAGTTGTTCTTACAGCTATTATTAAATTCATACCATAGATATAAGACAAGAAAATGTTTCTCTTACTTTTGTGATTTTAATATGAGTACATTACACCATATAAAGGAAAGCCGATAAAATTATATTCCAAGCCTTTTCTAAGTGACCCACTGGGATCAATCTAACAATGCCACAGACTTAACCAGCAACATTTTAAGCTAGCTCTTACCACTATTCTAGAGATCCATGGGGGTCCTCATGTGGGCTTCAACTTAAAGGGGTTGTCGGAGCTTTCTGTATAATTTGTGTGTGCACCTAGGATGCAGAATTGCAGCGCCCCAGGGTCCTGGTCGTTGCAGTAATGTCATTCTTCCACCAGGGGGAGTGATGTTACGTCTAATGACAATAAAGGAGATCACCTCACCAGGTATCACAAACCACACAACACACTTCACACTCCAGTCCACCAGGGGGAGCTATGCTCCTATCTAGTAGGGCACTCCTCACAGTTAGGTAAAACTGGTGGCTTGGATAGGAAGTTAGGCAGAAGTTGACTGGGCTTCACCTAGGCAGCACCTGTCAGGCAGACCGGGGAAAGGAGGAACATCAAACAGCTGCAGAAAGAGAGGTCCCTGACAGGGGTGGGATCCTGTCAGAGGCCTAGATAGAGGGTTACGGAGCTGCGCCTGCCCCAACGTGCGGCAGCATCTTAAGAAAGGACATGAAGAGAATTGCGTTGCTGAGAGTGAGAAATGAAGTCATAGCACAAGGAGAGGAATCCAGAGGGAGTTCTGCCCTGCAATAGGCTGCCTCCCTCTGAGGCGCAGAAGCCGGTAGCCAGAACACCTAGGGAGTAAGGAACTCTATGCTTTACTTCTGAGACTGGCAGGACAGTTATTTCCACGTTAGATGCCCAACCTTACACCCAGGAGGCACGGTGGCAACTTGTGGGAGCTGGGGCGTCTCTAGGGTCCCTGTAAAAAGCCTCAGGCCATCAGTCATACGGGTTTCTCCTATACCATACCATCTGGGGGACAGAGAGAGAGAAAGAGAGAGAACACCTAGAACACCAACATCAGTTGTGAGGACCTCACTGAGAAGCTCAGCAGGGAGGTACTACAACACTCAGGCGCTAGAGGAAGGCTACTGATTTCCACCTGGATAAGGGGACTCTGGAGTTGCCTTCAGACCGGCCGGACACTGCCTGCCCTGTGATCTGGTGCTCTGGACTGTGGACGCTGAAGCCTTCAGTAAAGGTAAAGAGACTGCAACCTTGTGTCCTCGTTATTCACTGCGCCTTACAACATCCACCATCTCTACACTCTGGGAAGCCCTGGGGACATACTTCACCTGTGGGAAGGTATACCATCTAGCTGCCATCACATTACCCCAGCGGACCCCTAAGCAGCGTCGGTCACCCTGACCGAATACCACAGGTGGCGTCACGAACACTATCCCTTTAAAGACCTTTCCCCCATTTTTCAACGGACATACCCTAGGGCCACGGACCGGGTCAGCCACCGTGACATCCCCACTGAGAACAGAAGAAGGGCCCGGATCCGAGTACCCCACTGCCCTACCAGGGGGGCGATCCAGAATGCTCACACGCATCCAAAGACTTATATGGGTGCATGTGATCCAAATTTGGCACGCAATCTCAGCATTCTGCGATTTTTATTTTTTTTTCATTTTTTATTTTTCCTTTCCTGTCAGATTGCGATCTGATTGGAGCAGGATAAAATACGCCACTGAGAAAAGCAGCATACGATTGAATTGGTACGAATGCAATTCGATTTTTAATCGGATTGTATTAGTCCGATTTAATCGCAAGTGGGAGCGAGCCCTAAGGGATGAAACCTGTGATGAAAATCTGCGATACCTCCTCAACATAATGAGTATGCGGCTGCACGTCCACTGCATGTTTGTTTTCCATGCAGAATTTTTCTAACACATCCCCATTCACATGTATTGTAGGTTGTTGTGGATTTGTGGTGCAAAGTCTGCAGTACAAAAGCAGAGCTGGTATACCATATCTGAACATAGCCTAAACATGGCCGCCTGTGCAGTTCTGAAGCCGCGGTTATTACTAGCTCCCTAAGGCCGGTTTGACACGTCAGTGGCTCCGTAAGGGGGGTGACAGTTTCCTCACGTACCGGAGACACTGACTCACGTAGACACATTAAAATCAATGTGTCTCTGCACATGTCAGCGTGTTTTCACGGACCGTGTGTCCGTTTGAAAAACACGGAGACATGGCAGTGTTCGTGGGAGTGCACGGATCACACGGACCCATTAAAGTCAATGGGTCCGTGTAAAACACGTACCGCACACGGATGCTGTCCGTGTGCAGTCCGTGTGCCATGCAGGAGACAGCGCTACAGTAAGCGCTGTCCCCCTAGCTTGTGGTGCTGAAGCACCATTCATTTCTAATCTCCAGCAGCGTTCGCTGGAGAGAAGGAATGAAAAATCTTTTTTTTTTTCTTTTTTTTTTGTTGCAAAAATAAGTTCCTGGTTATCTCCCCCCTCCCTCCTCCTGTGTGCCCGCCCGCTGGCATTAAAATACTTACCCAGCTCCCCTGATGACTTCTCTCAGCGTCGCAGGTCTTCCTGTATGAGCGGTCACGTGGTGCCGCACATTACAGTGATGAATATGCGGCCCCACCCATAGGGGTGGAGCTGCATATTCATCACTGTAATAAACGGCACCACCTGACCGCTACAGGAAGAGCTGCGACGCTGAGAGGGGGAGCTGGGTAAGTATTTTAATGCCAGCGGGCGGGCGCACAGGAGGAGGGAGGGGGGAGATAACAGGAACTTTATTTTTACAAAAAAAAAATTTTTTAATTCCTTCTCTTTTGCGAACGCTGCTGGGAAGAAGGAATGAATTCTGGATTCAGCACCCAAAGCAGGGGACAGCGCTTAATTCTAGCGCTCTCTCCTGCACGGTGCGTGTGGTACCCAGTCGGCACACGGACGGCACACAGCTGCCGCACGTGTGCCACACTGATGTGCCACACTGATGTGCCACGTGAGCACACGGACACGGATAACTCCGGTACCGATTTTTCCGGTATCGGAATTATCTGGACGTGTGGGACAGGCCTAAGAGACTGTGCAGGAAATGGCTCTACAACAGACAGCATTCCCACAACACCAAATAAAAGTGTTCCTATACCTAAAGTAATAGCAGCTCAGACACTGGGGCAGATTTATTATTTGTCTCAGAATTATGGAGCTTACAATTAGATTAGATGTGCCAAATTTATCAAAAGCGGCTCATGCTGGATGATAAATTTAACATCTTTGGCCTCATGCAGTCGGCCATTTTTCACGGATAAAACATGTAGTTATTAACTCCTTAACCCCTGAGCTTTTTTCGGTTTTGCGTTTTCGTTTTCCGCTCCCCTTCTTCCTAGAGCCATAACTTTTTTATTTTTCCGTCAATATGGCCATGTGAAGGCTTATTTTTTGCGAGACGTTGTACTTTTGAATGACCCCATTGGTTTTACCATGTCTTTAAAAGAAAATGGGAAAAAAGTTCCAAGTGCGGTGAAATTGAAAAAAAAAGCGCAATCCCACATTTGTTTTTTGTTTGGATTTTTTGCTAGGTTCACTAAATGCTACAACTGACCTGACATTATGATTCTCCAGGTCATTACAAGTTCACAGACACCAAAGATGTCTAGGTTCATTTTTATCTAATTGGTGAAAAAAAAATTCCAAACTTTGCTAAAAAAAATAAATTGTGCCATTTTCCGATACCAGTAGCGTTTCCATTTTTCATGATCTGGGGTTGGGTGAGGGCTTATTTTTTGCATGCCAAGCTGACATTTTTAATGATACCATTTTGCTGCAGATACGTTCTTTTGATCGCCCATTATTGCATTTTAATGCAATGTCGCGGCGACCAAAAAACGTAATTCTGGCGTTTTTAATTTTTTTCTCGCTACGCCATTTAGCGATCAGGTTAATCCATTTTTTATTGATAGATCGGGCAATTCTGAACTCGGCGATACCAAATATGTGTAGGTTTGATTTTTGTATTGTTTTATTTTGAATGGGGCGAAAGGGGGTGATTTGAACTTTTTATATTATTTTTTATCTTTTTCATATTTCTAAAAACATTTTTTTACCTTTGCCATGCTTCAATAGCCTCCATGGGAGGCTAAAAACTGCCATAACTCGATTGCCTGCTACAAATCGCCTCTATTGTTGTGAATTCTGCTCTTGGGCTCCCTCCGGTGGTTATGAGTGGTAGTGCTGCTGTCTTTGGATCGCAGCATTTATCAGGTGTGTCCACTTGTTGCAATTTGTACTGGGCTATTTAGTCTTGCTTGATTCTTTAGTCAGTGCCAGTTGTCCATTGTTTTTGGAGGATTCACATCCATACCTGGTCTCTCCTGTTTTGCTGTTCATTTCAACAAAGATAAGTTCTGGCTTTGTTTTGCTGTCCACATGTGGTGGACCTTATAGTTCAGTGCATTTTCATGTTTTATTTTGTCCAGCTTGGTCTGTGTAAGGATTTTTTCAGCCAAGCTGTATCTCTGGAGATGCAGATATACCCTCCGTGTCTTTAGTCAGATGTGGAGATTTTGTATTTTCTGTGGTGGATATTTTCTAGTGTTTTAATACTGACCGCATAGTACTCTGTCCTATTCTTTCTTTTTAGCTAGAATGGCCTCCTTTGCTAAATCCTGATTTCAGTCTGCATATGTCATTTCCTTCTCCTCTCACAGTCAATATTTGTGGGGGGCTGTCTATCCTTTGGGGATTTTCTCTGGGGCAAGATAGTTTTCCCGTTTCTATCTTTAGGGGAAGTTAGTCCTTAGGCTGTGTCGAGGTGTCTAGGGAATGTTAGGTACATCCAACGGCTACTTCTAGTTGCGGTGCTAAGTTCAGGGTCTGCGGTCAGTACAGGTACCACCTTCTCCAGAGTACGTCTCATGCTGCTCCTAGGCCACCAGTTCATAACACTCTATGTAGAATTACAGCATTGGTATAGGCACCGACCACAGGGTGGCGCTCACAGCAATCTGGCATCAACAACCATAGAGGTCTCAAGGAGACCTCTGGTTGTCATACCGACACACTGATGACCCCTGATCACGTGACGGAGGTCACCGGTGCACGCATTTCCTACCGGATGGCCGGAACCACTTGTTAAATGCCAATGTCAGAGTTTGACAGCAGCATTTAACTAGTTAATAGGTGTGGGTGGATCACGATTCCGCCCGCATCTATTGCGGACACATGTCAGCTGTTCAAAATAGCTGACATGTCCCGGCTTTGATGCGGGCCACAGCCAGAGCCCACCTCAAAGCGGGGGTTCTGCCATCGGACATACTATTCCATCCGATGGCCAAAAGGGGTTAAAATCTGCTAAACCCTGTCCCCTCCTCAGGTCACAGTGTGTGTAACAGTATGTGTGCCAACATTTCTGGCTGAATTTAAGATGAAATTCTGGAGCATTTTAAATAATAAATCGGCCCCATCATTTTTGCGTTTTTCTCAGAACAATCACCTACTATAGTCTATGGGGTTGTACACATGTCCTTGTTTTTTTTGTGGACTGAGGGGCCGGATCATCTAAGTGTTTATCACAGTTTTAAAACACTTTGAAATGCTGAATAAAAATGGTGCAATGCAAAGATTTGGCTCATTCAAACATCTGTGGATTTTGGTCGGATCTCGGACCACAATATTTGGACTGATCGTGGGTCTCCCGACACAACCTCATAGAAGTATATGAAGCGGTCACTCTCGGGTCAGCCCGTCCGTGCATTAGTCTTCCGTACGTGGAACGATCGCCATGATTGTCTGAATAAGCCCTAAAGAAAAAAAATGTGATTTTGGTGTTTTCATGCCAGTTAAAGTCAGCTCTGCCAAAGTAGACGGAGAATAGGGGGGACTGGGTGTGTCCTGTCGGATTCATCATTTTATGCCAGTTTAGCCATTGATATGCCCGTTTCCAGTAGCATCTCGGGCTAGGTGCATATCACTGAGAAAATGTACCAAATTCATTACCTGGAGTGCGTCTCTTAATGTGTTCGGTGTACCTCACCCCACCACCACCATTATTAAGACTGGCGTGTACAGCGTGTTATCCCCTTAAAACATACCAAACTGCACTGTGCTCACCCCCAGGTTCGGCTACTTTCACACTAGCGTCGGACTCGGCACAACGGAGGCAGCGGATGCATTTTTCCTGCGCATCAGCTGCCCCATTGTAAGGTGCGGGGAGGTGGGGGTGGAGTTCCGGCCGCGCATGCGCAGTCGGAAAAAGGGGTCCGTCGGCAGCAAAAAACGTTACATGTAACGTTTTTTGCTCCCGGTGGTCCGCCACAACACGGCGCAACCGTCGCACGATGGTTGCGACGTGTGTCAGTGCGTCGCTAATGTTAATCTATGGGGCAAAAACGCATCCTGCAAACAACTTTGCAGGATGCGTTTTTTCCCATAAACGACGCATTGCGACGTATTGCAAAAACCGCTAGTGTGAAAGTAGCCTTCACCAGTGAGTCTATAGAAAATGAGGCTTCAATGAGCAAAGACCCCGCTACCGAGCCTTCTGTTATTGTAGTACCAGATGTGCTCACTAGATGTCAACCCGCTTGTAGAAATATCTTTGCTTCTAGATGGTTCCTAAATCAATACCCCGTGCTGCAGCCTCCCTGCTCCTCACAGAAAACGCTGTTGCTGATGCTCACTCTTGACATACACAATTTTGCATCTTTAGCTTCTGCTGAGTTTCCATTTTTAAAGATTTATGGTTCATGCTCTCGAGTCTATAGCTATGTATGAAGATTGAAGACACAAAAGAGAATAGTAAAACCAAAAACACTCAGTTTGAAAAAATGTTGCAGTAATCCGCAAGTGCTAGTAAAAGATGTAAAAAACAGGGTATTTGGTTGATACGTTTTTTGCAAAAAATGTATACTAAGCTTCTCTACCAATCTTCACGGTATACCCTTATCAGAGCAGTCCTAACTAATGTATGCAATCCCTATCTGATGTATTTAAAAACCTGATCATCTGTATATAACCTGTGTGAACAGGGTTCAGAGAGGAAAAATCCATGTGTGCATACAGGGTAGAACAGCTTTTGTGCAGATAGCCCAAGAGGAGTGGTGGAACTCCCCAGTCTTGTAGACACAAGAGAACAATTATGGAAACAGGAACACATGGGCTACTTGCACAGTGAACAAGTCTGTATGATCATGTTCACACACCACCAAGAAACCTGAAGACACAAAAGAGAATAGTAAAACCAAAAACAGGTCATTGATCAGGGTCCGGATAATGAATAGGCTGTCGCATTGGGCGCCACATTCTTTTAGGCAGAGGGGGGCGCCATTCTCTTAAAAAAAAAATGCATTAATTGTTGCAGCTCTGCATCACAGCTTTTCACCTTAGCAGCAATAACAGGACATTCCCATCTAATATGTCCAGGATCTGTCGCCAGTCAGAAGAGCAGAAGCAAAGCAAAAAAACCCCAACCCCCTATTGCTAAAGTGCAGCTTAGTTAGATACTAGAGAGACATCTGATGGGGGCACTTTGGAATGATTTTTTGGGACTTAAGACATAATATTTAAATGAACAGTTGTCTATTTTTTGCATTATTTGTCAATACATTTACCTTTTTACTTGAACAGTTTAGTAACTGTAATAGTAAATTTCTTTCTTGTATTGTTCTGGCTTTACTGCATTGCGTTAAACTTGTTAGTTTTCAATGTTTTTTCACTAACATTTTTTAGAGGGGAGGAGGCAAAATGGCCAGGTATGGACACTCGATAATAATACCGTCATGCATGTTCAGATGAATTTAGAAATGTTTTACATCGGTTTCCTATAGGTGCTTTATTTAAAAAAAAAAAAAAAAAACGACTTGTTAGTTACATATAAGGGTAAAACTTTATGTATGTAGCCTATTGACCAGCTATAGCTACAAATTATCAGTTATTGGCTTGTTTAATAAACCTTTATGTTCCCTATGGTGGTATATTATTATTATTATTATATAATGTTATAGCGCCATTTATTCCATGGCGCTTTACATGTGAGGAGGGGTATACATAATAAAAACAAGTACAATAATCTTAAACAATACAAGCCATAACTGGTACAGGAGTGAGGACCCTGCCCGCGAAGGCTCACAATCTACAAGGGATGGGTGAGGATACAGTAGGCGAGGCGAGTATATAGATGTGATAGAGCGGAGATGCACTTAGTAAGAGGGGCTCCTATTTTAGCAAAGACTCTCCATCTATGATGTAATATTGGAGCGCCCCCAGACGCAGGGCCGCGGGGTACTCGGTACCAGTCCTCTCTGTCTCGGTCCTGGGGTTGTCACGGTGGCTAGACCCGGTCCGTGACTCTGCTAAGGGGCGTCCAGTGAAAGGTGGTGGAAGTTTGTCAGGAGTTCATGACGCCACCTGTGGTATTCAGTCAGGGTGACCGACGCTGCTTAGGGGTCCACTGGGGTGATGTAATGGCAGCTAAATGGTAAACCTTCCCACAGGTGAAGTATGTCCCCAGTAGTGTAGGTGGTGATGATGTGAGGCGCGGTTAATAACGAGGACACAAGGTTGCAGTCTCTTTACCTTTTTACTGAAGACTTCGGGATCCGCAATCCAGAGCACTGTCAACAGGGCTGGCTGAGACCGGCCGGTCTGAAGGCACATCCAGAGTTCCCTTTGCAGGTGGAAATCAGTGCGTACCAACTAGCGCCTGGGTGTTGTAGTCCTTCCCTGCTGAGCACCACGGGGAAGTCCTCACAACTGTCGTATTCATTCTTTCTCTCTCCGTCCCCCAGTTTATCTGGCTAGGATGCACCCGTATGACGGGTAGGCCTGGAGTTATTCTGGGACCCTAGAGACGCCCCTCTCCCACAATTGCCTCCTATGTCTGCTTAGGTGATGTAAGGTAGACAGCCAACCTATAATCAACTGTCCTGCCGCTGTTTGAAGTAATGCTTGAAGTCTGTTACTTCCTCGGCGTTTCGGCCACCGGCTACACGCCTCAGTAGGATGCTGCCGATCTCGGGGCATGACTCCTACTGGCTCTATCGCCTTTGTGCTGTGATCTCGTTTCTCACTTCTCCACAATATACTTCGCTTCGTGTCCTTCGTTAGGATGCTGCCGCAAGGTAGCGCAGGTGCGGCTCTGTAACGATCTTTCTTTTCTGCTAGGTACCTGCCAGGAACCCACCCCTGACAGGTTTTCCCTGGAGCTCTCCCAGGCTGCTTCTCTCTTAACTTCCTATCCAACCCCCAGTTTTACCAGAGTGTGAGGAGTGGCCTAATGCATAGAGCCTTTTGCTCCCCCTGGTGGCCGGAGTTTGAAGTGTAATGTGTGACTGTGATACCTGGTCAGGTGAACTCCTTTAGTGCAATCAGACATAACATCACTCCCCTTAGTGGCAGAGCGACATTACTGCAACGACCAGGACTCTGGGGCGCTGCAATATCACCACTGCATTAGTGATAACATCTGATTGTCAGGGTTGCAGGGGCCAGATGTGCTTGTAGCATGGGTATCCCCTCTGGAGTGGTGCCACATTAATGGAAGACAATCACATATAATGCAATTTTACTGTATAGAACGACACAAACTTTGGCACAAGAAGCTTTCTGCTTACTAAGCACAATATGCTACATGGTTTCAGTATGTGGGTAGGTGATAGGTTGCAATCTTGGTACAACCCTTTTAGGCTATGTTCCCACAATGAGTTTTTGGTGAGTTTTTTATGCTTCATATTTTATGATGCAAGTAACCTACCGTATTTTTGGGATTATAATACGCATTTTTCCCCCAAAATGTGGTATTATCGCGGCTGCGATGGAGTGGGGTCACAGGAGGCAGGGTTGCTACTTCAGGTGGCAGGCAGTGGCAGGAGTGGGGTGATACTGCAGGGTGATGCCGCGTCTACTGGGATCTCAATATGTGCATATTCCGCCTATGGCGGCCATTTTCCTGAAGCCCACTGCAGGGAAATCTACAGGAAAAGGGACTTTGCTCACTGGTGCCAACATCTTCTGAGATCCCAGGGCCCATAGCATCGCCCCACTCTTGCCACCGCCGGCCCCCT
This sequence comes from Ranitomeya imitator, assembly GCF_032444005.1. Taxonomy (NCBI): domain Eukaryota; kingdom Metazoa; phylum Chordata; class Amphibia; order Anura; family Dendrobatidae; genus Ranitomeya; species Ranitomeya imitator. The sequence goes on along the minus strand of NC_091286.1, from coordinate 81,811,000 downwards.
GAAGCAGCAACCCTGCCTCCTGTGACCCTGCTTCACAAATGGACTATAAGACACACAACCATTTTATTTTAAAAAAAATTCCTATTTTGCACCCCAAAGGGGGCATCATATGGTGCGGTGCTTCTTATAGTCCGCAAAATATGTTATTTTTCTTAGTGCAGAAAATCTGCAACATCAAAAGCTCATATTGGGAATACGTTCTTAGGGTCCAATATAGGCTGGTCTAATACACATTATATAATGGGTGACAGATCCCATGCTTTTTATAGGAAAGATAGATATACAATCCACTATGTGCAGGTTTTATTATTTTATAATAAATGTACCTTTAGCTATAGTAGTTCTAAATGGATTTACGATCTAAAATGGCAGAAAAAATATTTAAGGATTCCCAGAGCTGAAAAATTAGGACAGTCGTGGTAGACAACGGCTCTATTCAAAGCGCGATACTGAAATATTACATTTAACTGTGTAAAGCAAATCCAATTAAAATGTAACATAAAGCAAACAGAGGAAATTCCAGGGACCTTAATTCTACATCGTATAGTGCCCCGAGCTTATTACAATCACATGCTACAATTACATAATAAAAATAGTACAAAATAATACTTATGGAGTTCACCACTATGTGCTGCCGGAGTTTTTTGTGTCGGTAAAAAACTACGAGTATTTAAAATGGAAACTATATAATGATAATTTTATTTCTATAGCGCCAACATATTCCGCATCAATATCAGAAATTACGGAGTAACACATAACTCAATATAAACCAAGAGGAGTGATGGCCCAGCTCCCGAGCTTACAAACTATGGATTTTTAGGAGGAATTTTTCTTCCTTTTGTAGCGTTTCGGTTTACAAGAGTTTTTACAGTGCTTTGGTAGAGTTTTTTTCCGGAAGCGTTTTGCAGCCTTTCTATTTGTCAGTGCTTAGTTTGGAGCGGATTGCATTAAGATCCAGTTGACAGAAAAGACGTGTACTTTCTTTTTACCAACTGGCATTTTTCTAAAGCTCAAAACATTGAACAGCAGAGTGACTTTTCAATAGAAATGACGAGGAAGAGTCTTGGATTGGATTAATGTGTTGCGATTATAATTAATTTAGAAGAAGTTACCTGAATAATATGAAATACCGGTAACTTGTGAATAAATCCCTTTTGTGGAATGATATTTGAGAAAGGGTAACGAGACAATGGAAGAATAAATGCCACCGGAGGAACAATTTTGTCTTAAAATATATAGTAGCGCAGATAAATCAAACGAGCTGTCTTAAAGTGCAAAGGGTTATGTTTATGTACTCCGACATTCTCATAGATTCGTGACAGAGATTCAGTAATTACTGTTTGATTTGCTGCCAGCCATTGTCTAACATGGTGTAACGTTCTGGAGCGAGCCATCTACTACTAACAAGATCTGGATGGAGGGTACAAGTACATGGAGGGGGAAATTCAGCAACCATTTATTCATTTTTATAGAAATTACCTTGTGGAACAAAACTTTGTTTAGTAGAAACATTAATAACGCTGATATATGAGGTTACAGCATTTAAAGTGAGAGTAGATCTTGTTTCTGTATTGATTTTATTTTGTTATTAATTTATATTTATAGAGTTTGGAGCTTTATTTTAAACCAAATTGTGTCTATAGACCGTTATCTGGCAATAAAAGCAGTGAAAATTAAGAATTACATATATTATATTATATATATATATTATATATATACTAGATGGTGGCACGATTCTAATGCATCGGGTATTCTAGAATATGCATGTCCACGTAGTATATTGCCTAGCCACGAAGTATATTGCCCAGTCACGTTGTATATTGCCCAGCCACGTAGTATATTGCCCAGCCACGTAGTATATTGCCCAGCCACGTAGTATATTGCCCAGCCATGCAGTATATTGCCCAGCCACGTAATATATTGCCCAGCCACGTAGTATATTTCCCAGTCACATAGTATATTGCCCAGTCACGTAGTATATTGCCCAGCCATATAGTATATTGCCCAGTCACGTAGCATATTGCCCAGCCACGTAGTATATTGCCCAGTCACGTAGTATATTGCCCAGCCACGTAGTATTTTGCACAGCGACAGACTATACAGCACAGAGCCACGTAGTATACAGACTTAAAATAAAAAATAAACATATACTCACCTTCCGAAGGCCAATTGAAGTCCTGGCCCTGTGTGTGGTGCATGCGGCAGCTTCTGGTCCCAGGGTTTGTATGAGTGCAGGACCTGTGATGACGTCGCGGTGACATGACCGTGACATCATGGCAAGTCCTTCTCGCAGGACCTGTGATGATGTCGCGGTCACATGACCGTGACGTAATGGCAGGTCCTTGTCGCATACCATCCTTAGCACCGGAACCTGCCGCTTGCATGGAGCGGTCACCGTAGCATCGCGAGGAGCGGGAAAGGCGGCGGAAGGTGAGTATATAATGATTTTTTTAAAATTATTTTTAACATTAGATCTTTTTACTATTGATGTTGCATAGGCAGCATCAATAGTAAAAATTTGGTCACACAGGATTAATAGCAGCGTTAATGGAGTGCGTTACACCGCGGAATAACGCAGTCCATTAGCGCTGCCATTAACCCTGTGTGAGGGCTGACTGGAGGGGATAATAGAGCGGGAACTGACCATGGGGAGGAAGGAGCGGTCATTTTGGCGCCGGACTGTGCCCGTCGCTGATTTGTTGTGGCTGTTTTGCCATGACCAATCAGCGAGTTGGATTTCCGTGACAGACAGAGGCCACGACCAATGAATATCTGGGACAGACAGACAGACGGAAGTACCCCTTAGACAATTATATAGTAGATATACATCCCAAAGCTGAATGAATGAAACAAGGGATATGGTGTCATATCTACGCCAGATCCTGCTACTGCAACGTCAGCTTCTGTTTCCTGAATTCATTCTGGAGGCATCACTGGTGATAGGAGAAACAGAACCAGAAGCTCTGGATGGAGCAGGTTATGTCCAGCCACTAAGAGTAGGGTGGCTGGGACCTGCAGTGTCATCCAGTCTGGCAGTACGACTATGTGTGCTGTCCATCTGGAGTTATCAGCAAACTGCTCCAACCAATTGGAGAGCACCACAGCCTACTTAAGCTTCCAGTCTTGTGCTTCTCTGGTTTAGTCCGGTCTGTTCAGTTCCTATGTAGTATCACTGTTTGCTGTTTTGACCTCGACTTGTCTTACTGACTATACTTACCTATTTTGATTTAATACTTTTCCTGCACTTTCGGTTCTGACTCGGCTACCTGACCACTTCTGCCAGACTGCACCACCGAACAGCAGCTTATTCCATGGCCCCAGCCTAGAGCTCCCTGCTTAAGTCCAGATTCTTGTACAGGGGTTAAAGGGAATCTGTCACCCCATTTTTCGCCTATAAGCTGTGGCCACCGCCATCAGGGGCTTATCTACAGCATTCTGTGCAGGTTTTATTATTTTATTATAAATGTGCCTTTAGCTATAGTAGTGCTAAATGGATTTACGATCTAAAATGGCAGAAAAAATATTTAAGGATTCCCAGAGCTGAACAATTAGGACAGTCGTGGTAGACAACGGCTCTATTCAATGCTGTAGAATGCTGTAGATAAATCCCTGATGGCGGTGGCTGCAGCTTATAGGCGAAATATGGGGTGACAGATTCCCTTTAAAGGGTAAAGATCAGACCAGCCCATAGGATATGGTAAGTGGAGTGGCTTGTGCTAAGCATGTCCTTGGTAGCTATTTTAGAGCTGCCAGGTGACCACTGGCAGAGACTGATTATATATGGTAGGCAAAGCCTAACTACACCCAATGTAAACCAAGGCACATCCAATCCCGCTCAGTAGTGGATGGGATGACTCTGGACTTCACTTTCACACCTCATTCAACCTTGATAGTGCTGTACTGAAGCAGGTAGGTAGGAATCCATGCTGCTCAAAATGACGTGTTCACGTTGACAGCACAGTCATAGGCTTGAGATGGGACATTGTGACTGCTTTGAGACATGTGGTAAACCTACTGTGACAGTGTCTAAAACTTGGGAGTATCCAGATCAATATAGCATTGTTGAAGTTATGCTGAGATATAGATACATGCAGCCATGAAAAAACTAAGTATGCCTTCTTTGAATTCTATAGTTTTACATATCAGGAAATAATGAAAAAGCATGTAGTCCTTAGAAGGTCTTCAAATTAGGTAGATACAATCTCAGATGAACAACAACACATGACAAATTATACTGTGCTATTATTTATTTACCAAAAACAAGGCCAAAATGCAGAAACAATGTCTGAAAAATTAAATAAACTCTTACTTCTTCCCCAGGAATTAGGAGAGAAAGTAGCAGCCAAGCACTGCTAATCACAATCCCTTGATTAATTGTTCATCAGTAAATGTGACAACCTTTATAAAAACAGATGTTTGAGTGGTTTGCTGGTTTGGAGCAGAAAATGCCAAGGAGAAAAGAAATCAGTGATGATGATAAGAATCAATTACTGCTGCCCATCAATCTGGGAAGGGTTATAAGTAGAGATGAGCGAGTTTGCTCAGGTTCCCTCTTATTCGGCAAGCTAAGTTTCATTGTTTTATTGTGAGAGAAGACAGCAGAAACTACCTCAGATTCCTATGGCACAAAGACAACAACGTCCATTACAAGGTCATAGACTACAGGATGAAGGTGCACGTCTTCGGGAACAGCCCCTCACCTGCAGTGGCCATCTATGGATTAAGATGGACAGCACAGGAACTTGAGAGTATGGGTCTGATGCTCGTCTATTTGTGGAAAGAAACTTCTACGTAGATGATGGGCTTAAGTCTCTTCCCATAGGTGAACAGACAATCGATCTGCTCTCTAGGACTCAGGAAATGCTGTCAACAGCAAACCTTAGACTCCACAAGATCATCTCCAACAGTAAAAAGGTAATGGAAGCATTTCCATCTGAGGATCATGCTGCTGGTGTAAGGGATCTTGTTCTGGGTTCTGACATTCCAAAAATGCAATGCAGCCTTGGTCTGCTTTGGGATATTAAGCAGGACACGTTCACTTTCCAGGTGTCAGCTTGTGATAAACCTTTCACTAAACGAGGAATCCTATCTGTTGTGAACAGCATCTATGATCCTCTTGCGTTTATCGCACCCATCACCATTCAAGGCAAGATACTGTTGAGACAGTTGACTGCCGAGAGTATGGATTGGGACACTCCACTACCATCCCAGAAAAAGGTGGGAGGCGTGGAAGAAGTCTCTGAAGGTCTTAGAGCATTTCTAAGTCCCACGTTGTTATTCCCCAGGTACTCTTTCAGCCACCATCAGAAGAGAAGTCCACATTTTCTCTGATGCTTCTACAGAGGCTATAGCTGCTGTAGCCTACCTGAAGACCTTGGAAGAAGGTAACAAGGTGCATTGTGGATTCATCCTTCATAAGGCAAAACTAACCCCGAAACCGTCTCACTCTGTTCCAAGACTCGAACTTTGTGTCGCCGTTCTGGCAGTGGAGTTAGCTGAAGCTATAAAAGGACGAAATGGACATTGCTATTGATTCATTTACCTTCTACACAGACAGCAAAGTGGTACCAGTAACATCGGACCCTGATGCACCAATGATCCTTACTCCTGCTACACTTCTTACTCAGAAGGTTGGAGCTGCCGTAATCCCTCCGGGGACGTTTGTGGACAGGGACATTTACAGACATCAGTGGAAACAGGTACAACACTTGTCCAATGCCGTTTGGCACCGCTGGAAAACTGAATACCTGCACTTGCTTCAAAGCCATCACAAATGGTAGACTGCAAAACCTAATCCCCAAGAAGGAGACCTCATCCTCCTTAAAGTTAAGGAAGCTCATCGCAACGACTGGCTAATGGGTCTTATCACCAAGATTACACCAAGTAATGACCGGAAGATCTGTAAGGTAGAAGTCAAGATTACGAAAGGCGGTTCAAATCGTATTTTCTTCTGTTCAGTCACTGAGCTTGTGCTACTTTCACCAAAGGAGGACATCACATAAATTCATTGTTTATGGACACAGCTCATGGCGGGGAGCCTACTGCCATATATTCCTCCAGCTGTGTTGGAACATTCAAACATTTGAACTTTCTCCAGCGGATTCTTGGGTTGGTGGAAGTGTTTGCATGTTACGGCTTTCCCAATCTGAAGATGGGTTTAAGTTTGGACTCGGACTATCCCGCTGTTGAGGACTTCATGCCTTCAACTGAAGATTGGACTATGCCAATTGTACTACAACTGTTGTGTTGCTACTTGCATGCTTGTTTTCCTTTTGTTTTTCAGGTCTACAGTGACATCCCCAGAGGACATCATAAGAATTATGAAATCTAAAGATTTCAGACGGGGAGGGTTATGTCCCATGAATGAGACATTTTACAGACTGTCCTGTACATTTTACATGCTGTATTGCAGTCTCTCATATTGTTTATTGTTGCTACGTGTTCCTGTGTTTTGCATAGCTGAAATCCTCCCTTTCAATTAAGTTTGTCCCTTCTGTCTCCCTCTGCTGGGTGTCATGTCACTTCCTTCTTCTTCTCCCTGTGTCTCAGTCTCCATCTTGGCTTCATTAGAGGCACATGTGCTTTCAGCTTGTCTGAAGAAAGTCTTTTTTACCTGCTGCTGCTGTTTATGCATTCAACAAGAATTCTTAAAGAAATCAAAGTCTCTTCTGGATTCTTTATAACAGGTGTGCCTGCAGCTGAGTTAAGCTATCTGCGAACGTCGCAATTATAAGTAGGGTGAAGAGATTCAGCATCTCACAGAGCCATATTTGCAGCCACAGGCCCCGGGGACAGAATACTCCTTGTAGGCATGAGTCAACCATGATTTCCTCTGTAAACCAAGGTATTCTAGAGTCAAATGTAAGGCTATCTATAATGGCTTAAAAAGAAGACTCAAGGAGTTGCAATGGCCAAGTAATAGTCCAGACCTCAGTCCACTTGAAATACTGTGGTGTGGACCTTTACAGAGGTGTGCACAAACGAATGCCCCTAGATTTTGCTGAAAGAAAAGAATGTTGAAAGGAAGAGTGGGCCAAAATTCTTTCAAAATGATGTAAGAAATTGATTCAGTCATACAGAATATTATTACTTCACGTTAAAATCAAATAAATTCCAGCGCTTGTATATCCCTCTTACAGATAAATATAATTTATTAATCTACAGAAATCTGACCCAAAATTAAAAAATATACAATAGAAGCACACAATTAAAAAAATGTATAATAATATTTCTTACTAGAAGTCATGGAATAAAATTATTTTGGATTTGGTTTTATTGGCTACTTTGAAGAACCTAGAATATAAGACATAATTTCAGTTGTTTCACACTTTTTTGTTAAGTATATAATTCCACATGCGTTAATTCATAGCTTTGATGCCTTCAGTGTGAATGTACAATTTTCATAGTCATGAAAATACAGAAAAATCTTTAAATGAGAAGGTGTCCAAACTTTTGGTCTGTACTGTATATATATATATATATATATATATATATATATATATATACTAGATGGCAGCCCGATTCTAAAGAATCGGGAGTCTAGAATCCATATATACTTTATTTATTCAAATGTAAGAATAATACAATTAATAAATAATAGTAAGAAAGAACAAAAATAATAGGCAGTATATGGAGAAAACACCAAACAAAAGTTCAAAATTGGTGTGAAAATGTCACTGAACCACTTCACAACTAAATATATATAGTTTTGGTAAATGGTATTATCATTTTTTTGACAAAATTCGGCAGGAGCTTGAAGAGCAACGTCACTGGGCCCGCCTCCACGCAGTAGAAACTTGCTGTGAGGTAAAAATTCAAAAATCACACCAAAATGGCGGGCGGAGTGTGTCACAGTACGGCACGTTTCTGATTGGTCGCTCGCAGCAGGCGGCAACCAATCAGACACTGGACACTGTTGACGTCACTTATCTCCGGACATTAGCTCCGGACAGGAAGTTGGCACAAATTGCAGGAAGTAGTATTCTAGGCAATTATATATTATATATATATATATATATATATATATATATTATTTATTGTTATAGCGCCACTTATTCCATGGCGCTTTACATGTGAGGAGGGGCATACATAATAAAAACAAGTACAATAATCTTAAACAATACAAGTCATAACTGGTACAGGAGGAGTGAGGACCCTGCTCGCGAAGGCTCACAATCTACAAGGGATGGGTGAGAATACAGTAGGTAAGGATAGAGCTGGTCATGCAGCGGTTTGGTCGATCGGCGGTTACTGCAGGTTGTAGGCTTGTCGGAAGAGGTGGGTCTTCGGGTTCTTTTTGAAGGTTTCGATGGTAGGCGAGAGTCTGATGTGTTGTGGTAGAGGGTTCCAGAGTAGGGGTGATACGCGAGAGAAATCTTGTATATATATATATATATATATATATATATATATATATCTATAATATAACGCTGGGAGCGTCACTCTGTCCGAAGCCTTTATAGAATGCGCAAGCGCCGGCGCAGTCTGGCCCCCACAGAGTGACGCTCCCAGGAGATCGCGGTATGCGTAAACACTGAACGCACACCGCGATCTCCACCGGAGAGTCAGGGACCACCAGGAGGGTAAGTATATTCACCAGTCCCCCGTTGCAGCGCTGCATGCGGCTCCGTCTCCCGGCTCCTCTGCTGTGACGTTCACAGTTCAGAGGGCGCGATGACGCGCTTAATGCGCGCCGGCGCCGCCCTCTGACTGACCAGTCACAGGCAGAGGAGCCGGAGTGTGTCTTCAAGAAAATGGCGCTGGAAAGCGCGGACTGCGCAGGCGCCGATCCCGAGAGCAGGAATCGGCGCCTGCGCAGTCCGCACTTTCCGGCGCCATTTTCTTGAAGACACACTGCAGTGCGCAGGTGCCGATTCCGGCAGCAGGACAAAGATAATGGCGGCACCTGCGCACTGCAGTGTGTCTTCAAGAAAATGGCGCCGGAAAGCGCGGACTGCGCAGGCGCCGATTCCTGCTGCCGGAATCGGCGCCTGCGCAGTCCGCGCTTTCCGGCGCCATTTTCTTGAAGACACAGGACAAAGAAAATGGCGGCACCTGCGCACTGCAGGTGTGTCTTCCGGCAGCAGGAGGACGAAGAAAATGGTAAGTAACAAGTAAGTAACAAATTGCTGTGGCATGTAGCTGTGGCACTTCATGCCACAGCAATTTGTTATTTACGCCACCTGATTCCTTTCCGCCGCCATTTTCTTGGTCCTGCTGCCGGAATCGGCGCCTGCGCAGTCCGCGCTTTCCGGCGCCATTTTCTTGAAGACACACTGTAGTATGTCTTCAAGAAAATGGCGCCGCAAAGCGCGGACTGCGCAGGCGCCGTTTCCGCCAGCAGGAGGACCAAGAAAATGGCAGCGGAAAGGAATCAGGTGGCGCAAGTAACAAATTGCTGTGGCATAAGGCTGTGGCACTTCATGCCACAGCTATTTGTTACTTACGCCACCTGATACGGGGCATATACTATGGAGCATCTTATGGAGCAGTGTATGGGGCATATGAATAGGAGCAGCAAATTAAAGAACGGTGCCGCAGGATGGGAGCAGCACATGACAGAACGGGGGCGCAGAACGGGGGAGCAGGATGGGAGCAGCACATGACAGAACGGGGGCGCAGGATGGGAGCAGCACATGACAGGATGGGAGCAGCAAATGACAGAATGGAGGCGCAGGATGGGAGCAGCACATGACAGAACGGGGGTGCAGGATGGGAGCAGCACATGACAGAACGGGGGCGCAGGATGGGAGCAGCACATGACAGAACGGGGGCGCAGGATGGGAGCAGCACATGACAGAACAGGGGTGCAGGATGGAAGCAGCACATGACAGAGCGGGGGCGCAGGATGGGAGCAGCACATGACAGAACGGGGGCGCAGGATGGGAGCAGCACATGACAGGATGGGAGCAGCAAATGACAGAATGGAGGCGCAGGATGGGAGCAGCACATGACAGAATGGAGGTGCAGGATGGGAGCAGCACATGACAGGATGGGGACGCAGGATGGAGCAGCACATGACAGGATGGGGACGCAGGATGGAGCAGCACATGACAGGATGGAGACCATATACCAATATAAATGCTCGCCACCCGGCGTAGAAAGGGTTCAATAGCTAATATATATATATATATATATATATATATAATTCCCCCACATGTGTTCAGGGGCCATCCCCCAGTTGCTGAATTTCTGCCATGTGTCCTACATGAAGCCCCCTTCTCCAGTTTCGAAAGTCTGGTAAATCAGGTTTCATTGGGGATTGAGGGGATGTACCTTTGCTAGTGGACAATAGACTTGTGACATCATTCCCCACATGTGGGGCTGAACACACCTTTGGAGAGATATAACAGAGGGGACTTGTGCTTGGGCCCTCTCTTGCTTCCTGGACGATCAGTGATGAACTCCTACCATGCTAATGTAATGTATTACTTATGACTTTATTGATTATGTGCTATTTTGAGTGACTGTTTATATTTATTATCTTTTATTAAGTAAATTCATTTTTGTTTATTCAATTTTCGTGTGAGCATTTATTTATTCATCACAATTCCATGAACCGTAACAAAACAGGGAAGGAGCAGCACAGCTGAGTTTAGCTGTGTAACATTATCAACCCTTCAAAATTGCCTAAAGAAATTATAATCTATATCAGTGCAATTCTGGAAATACCAAAGTATCATCAATTTTTTTCCATTTAAGTATTAAAAAAAATTCTGACTTTTGTGAACAAAAAATACTTGCTTTATGAACATTACTGTTTATTGCATTTTTTAGGGAGATGAACAAAAAAAATGCAATTTTTGGATTTCGATTTTATTTATCTCTTTACAGTGTTTAGTGTTTACCATATGAATTAATTCACTTGATATTTTAATAGATAGTAATTTTAAGCCCTTATTGATGGAGCTATTTTTGACTTTACCGCTTTATGTGGTAATAACTCTGGAATGCTTCAAAGGATCCAGGTGATTCTGAGAATGTTTTTTTCATGGCATAAATTGTACTTCATGATAGTGGTAAATTTTTGTTGATATGATGTGCGTGTATTTATGAAAATATAAAAAATTTGACAGAAGATTAAAACATTTTGCAATTTGCAAACTTTTTTTGCAAATTTTTTATTGCCCCTAAATCATAATTACATTACAGAAAATAGTTAATAAATCACATTTCTCACATGTCTCCTTCACATCTGCATACTTTTTTAAACAATTACCATTTTTTAGGGATCATGCAAATTTGAAGTGACTTTGGGGGCGTATATGACACCATTCCAAAAACTGCACAGTGAAAGTCCTCAAAACCACATTCAAGAAGTTTATTAACTCTTCAGGTGTTTCACAGGAATTGATGGAATGTGGAAGGAAAAAATGAAAATTTTAATTTTTTACACAAAAATTTAACTTTAGCCCCAATTTTTTTTAATTTCACAAGGAAAGCAGGAGAATATGAACCCCAAAATTTGTTGTACAATTTCTCCTGAATACACCTATATCCATATGTGGAAGAAAACTACTGGCTGAGTGTACGATGGGGCTCAGAAGGGAAGGAGCACCTTTTGAATGCAAAAATAGCTGGAATCAAGAGTGGACACCATGTCGCCTTTTGAGAGGCCCTCATGTTCCTAAATAGTGGAAACCACCCACATTTGACCACATTTAGGAAACTAAACACCTCAAGGAATGTATCTAGATGTGTGGTGAGCACCTTGAAACCCTAGCAGCTTCACAGAAGTTCATAACGTAAAAAAAAAATATTTTTCCCACAAAAATGCTCTTTTAGCCACAAATTTTACATTTTCTCAAGGGTTAACAGGAGAAATAGACCATACAATTTGTTGGGTAGTTTCTTCTGAGTACACTATACATATGTGGGGGAAAACTACTCTTTGGATGCACGTCAGGGCTCAGAAGGGAAGGAGTGCCATTTGATTTTTTAATGCAAAATTTCCTGGAATCAATGGCGGACACCATGTCATATTTGGAGAGCCCCTGATGTGCCTAAACAGTGGAAAAAAACATTTTTAAAAATAGCCTTTGCCCAACCTTAAATTCAACCCATAAACCCTAACCCTAAGCCCAACCCTAATCCTAACAGCAAAGAAATAAAGTGATAAACAAAAAAATAATCTGACTAAGGGAATGACATGGGGGGATGACGTACTAATTATTGGCTTTTGATCACTGTGATAGAATTTATCACAATGATAAAAAAGGAACCATTAGGAAAAAAACAGCTATTGCCAGGTGCCGGTTGTTAGATCTCGGCAGGTGCCCACCATTTTTTTCATGAAGAGGAGGCGGAGCCAATTTCTGGGAGTCATCCTGTATAAAAGACTCCCTTTACCTTAGGGAGTCGCCAAGGAAGGAGTTTAGTCATTAGGTAATGCGGTGTTCTACCAGTGCAGTTGTGAGGCTACCTGGACCCAGTGCGGCCAGAGTCCTGAACCTGAATCCCTGGTCCTGGTGTGGCCAGTGTCCTGAATCCAAATCCCTTGTCATGGTGTGGCCATGTCCTGAACGTTGTCCCCTGGTGTCGGTGTGGCCAGTCCTGTTCCCAAAGTCCCCTAGTACAGGTGCGGCCAGTGTCTGAACATTGTCCCTTGGATCTGGTGCGGCCAGTCCTGTTCCCAAAGTCCCCTAGCCCCAGTGCGGCCAGGGCCTGAACTTGGTCCCTCAGTCCGAGTACTGCCAGTCCCTTATCCAGTGTCCTAGACCGATGTGTCTGGTCTGAACATTGCCTTAGCTGTGTCAGCAAACCTGACCCCTGGAGTAAGCAGCTGCAGTGCCAGGATCTGCCTAGGAGAGGTACCTGGTAACTATCTGCAATCCAGTCTGTCTCCACCATCAGGAACTCCAGTAATTACCTGGTAGCCACTTAGCTATGCCCCTTCCTAGGGAGGCCCGGTCCTTTGGTACACTGGGCCCACAAATCCACTTGCACCACTGTTATCATCCAAAATAACAAGTAAAAAAATTGTTTATAGCGCATACTATAATATTTTTTATTACTATTTATACTTACCGTATGTATTCCACAAGGACTCCATGAAATAAAATTCCTTTGGATTTGTTTTTTTTAGTATGTGTGTGCTTTTATTGTATATTTTTAACTTTGCGTCCCGTCATATAAATAAATGCATCTAAATAGATTAATAAATTAAATATATCTGTAAGGGGATATACTATTGTCGGTATTTATTTGACTTTCACTATTTTATGTTTAGAACTCTATGGATATAAGGGTGCATCCGAGCACTGCAGTCTGCTTAATTTATGTCGTATTTTTAGTGATACCCATGATTTTTGGCATTTTTTATTACTTCGAGTTACTACTGCTTAAAAAGGTTCTATTGATTCAATGAGTGTACTTAATTTTTCACACGTGGTTTCTTCATTTTGGCCTAGTTTTTGTAAAATACCGTATACACTTGAGTATAAGCTGAGATTTTCAGCCCATCTTTATGGGGCTGAAAGTCCCCCTCTCGGCTTATACTCGAGTGATACCCAGGGGTCGACAGGGGAGGGGGAGCGGGGGCTATCTAATTATACACACCTGCTCCTGGCGTGGTCCCTGCAGGTTCCTGGCTCCCCAGCTTCTTCCTGAACTGAGCGGTCAAATGGTACCACTCATTACAGTAATGAATATGCGGCTCCACCTCCCATAGGGGTGGAGCCGCATATTCATTTCTGTAATGAGCGGTAACGGTGACCGCTCAGTACAGGATGAAGCTGCGGCATCTGGGAAGCAGGGACTGCACAGCGCCAGGAGCAGGTGAGCATAACGGGGAGGGAGCACTGCGCGATATTCACCTGCTCCTCGTTCTGGCGCCGCTCCGTCTTCAGCGTCTTCTGCATTGACGCTCCAGTCAGAGGGCGCGGTGACGTGGTTAGTGCACGCCCTCTATCTGAACGTCAGTGCTGAAGACGGAGCGGAACGTGGAGCAGGTGAATATTGAAATTGTCGGGGGCCTGAGCGACGGAGAGGTGAGTATGTGATTTTTTTTTTAATCGCAGCAACAGCAAATGGGGCAAGTGTCTGTATGGAGCATCTTGTGGGGCCATAACGTTTGTGCAGCACTATATGGGGCCAATGTCTGTATGGGGCCATAACGTTTGTGCAGCACTATATGGGCAAGTATCTGTATGGGGCCATAACGTTTGTGCAGCACTATATGGGGCCAGAGTCTGTATGGGGCCATAACGTTTGTGCAGCACTATATGGGCAAGTATCTGAATGGGGCCATAACGTTTGTGCAGCACTATATGGGGCAAGTGTATGTATGGGGCCATAATCAACGTTTGTGCAGCACTATATGGGGCAAATATCTTTATGGAGCATCTTATGTGGCCATAATCAACATTTGTTCAGCATTATATTGGGCAAATATGTCTATGGAGCATCTTATGGGGCCATAATTAACCTTTGTGGAGCATTACGGTATATGGGGCAAGTGTCTGTATGGAGCATCTTAACGGGCCATGATCAAGGTTTGTGCAGCACTATATGGGGCAAATATCTTTATGGATCATCTTATGGGGCCATAATCAGCATTTGTGCAGAATTATATTGGGCAAATGTGTCTATGAATGTGTCCTCCCATTGACCTTGCAGGTGGTGGTCATCTACTCTACCTGCCCATAAATTGTAGGTTTAGCCCAGAGTGACATGGTTTGTCCGGAGTTGTAGGCTGGTGGCCCAAAAGTGGCATGTGTGGTAGTGTAGACCCCATCAGAAGGAGATCACCTTGCCGTGGTTGAAGGGCACTCATGAATTGGCCAATTTATGCGCTAAGAATCTTCATTTCATCTATAACTGTAGGTTTTATGAAAACATTTTTTTTTTTTTTTTTATAGAAAAATATTTTTGAGAAGTATAATTCATATTGAATATTTGTCTGTGTTTTCACATGGCCTAGATTCATGTACACGTGCTGCTGTGTTCTTCTTTATCTATCTATCTATATATATGTTTATACAGTGGGGCAAAAAAGTATTTAGTCAGTCAGCAATAGTGCAAGTTCCACCACTTAAAAAGATGAGAGGCGTCTGTAATTTACATCATAGGTAGACCTCAACTATGGGAGACAAACTGAGAAAAAAAAATCCAGAAAATCACATTGTCTGTTTTTTTAACATTTTATTTGCATATTATGGTGGAAAATAAGTATTTGGTCAGAAACAAAATTTCATCTGAATACTTTGTAATATATCCTTTGTTGGCAATGACAGAGGTCAAACGTTTTCTGTAAGTCTTCACAAGGTTGCCACACACTGTTGTTGGTATGTTGGCCCATTCCTCCATGCAGATCTCCTCTAGAGCAGTGATGTTTTTGGCTTTTCGCTTGGCAACACGGACTTTCAACTCCCTCCAAAGGTTTTCTATAGGGTTGAGATCTGGAGACTGGCTAGGCCACTCCAGGACCTTGAAATGCTTCTTACGAAGCCACTCCTTCGTTGCCCTGGCGGTGTGCTTTGGATCATTGTCATGTTGAAAGACCCAGCCACGTTTCATCTTCAATGCCCTTGCTGATGGAAGGAGGTTTGCACTCAAAATCTCACGATACATGGCCCCATTCATTCTTTCATGTACCCGGATCAGTCGTCCTGTCCCCTTTGCAGAGAAACAGCCCCAAAGCATGATGTTTCCACCACCATGCTTTACAGTAGGTATGGTGTTTGATGGATGCAACTCAGTATTCTTTTTCCTCCAAACACGACAAGTTGTGTTTCTACCAAACAGTTCCAGTTTGGTTTCATCAGACCATAGGACATTCTCCCAAAACTCCTCTGGATCATCCAAATGCTCTCTAGCAAACTTCAGACAGGCCCGGACATGTACTGGCTTAAGCAGTGGGACACGTCTGGCACTGCAGGATCTGAGTCCATGGTGGCGTAGTGTGTTACTTATGGTAGGCCTTGTTACATTGGTCCCAGCTCTCTGCAGTTCATTCACTAGGTCCCCCCGCGTGGTTCTGTGATTTTTGCTCACCGTTCTTGTGATCATTCTGACCCCACGGGGTGGGATTTTGCGTGGAGCCACAGATCGAGGGAGATTATCAGTGGTCTTGTATGTCTTCCATTTTCTAATTATTGCTCCCACTGTTGATTTCTTCACTCCAAGCTGGTTGGCTATTGCAGATTCAGTCTTCCCAGCCTGGTGCAGGGCTACAATTTTGTTTCTGGTGTCCTTTGACAGCTCTTTGGTCTTCACCATAGTGGAGTTTGAAGTCAGACTGTTTGAGGGTGTGCACAGGTGTCTTTTTATACTGATAACAAGTTTAAACAGGTGCCATTACTACAGGTAATGAGTGGAGGAAAGAGGAGACTCTTAAAGAAGAAGTTACAGGTCTGTGAGAGCCAGAAATCTTGATTGTTTTTTTCTGACCAAATACTTATTTTTCACCATAATATGCAAATAAAATGTTAAAAAAACAGACAATGTGATTTTCTGGATTTTTTTTTTCTCAGTTTGTCTTCCATAGTTGAGGTCTACCTATGATGTAAATTACAGACGCCTCTCATGTTTTTAAGTGGTGGAACTTGCACTATTGCTGACTGACTAAATACTTTTTTGCCCCACTGTATATATATATATATATATATATATATATATATATATATATATATATATATATATATATATATATGAGAATACATGAAAAAAGAGACCCATCCACTATTAACCCCATTATTGCGTGGTCAGGTGTGGGGCTAGCCCTCTAATCTATAGAGAACCTTACAGAGTAACCAGTGCCATGCTGATACCCTGCCTGTGCCAGTCCTGACACTTTATCACCTTGCTATGGAAGGTCAGACTACATTTATAGTTACACCAGGCAAAGTACAAATAAATGACAGATTCCAAAAAGGAACCAGCAGATGTTTTTTCTTTCATTTTGGGTGTGATCCGTGATGAAAAGGTCATTCTTAAAATCAGTGCAAAATAATATAAGAAACATATTTACAAAGCCAGCATTTTTCTTTGGAAATGTGTTTTAAAGTATGTCCGGTAAAACTAAAAGGGGTACTCTCAAGATATCTTTTACAGATGTACCCCAGCCTCCAGGGTTTCTGCTTGCCACGAGACATTATACCCTTAATGATTAACAGTTCAGACCATGCTCCTGGCCTTAACTGTGCACTCTCAATGTTACAAGCACAGGCAGCTTTCCCTCTGCAGCATCGGCGGTAATCCAGCCAGCTTCAGAACAGCGCTTGCTAGATCTACAGCAAAGAACTTGTAAGTGCTGCAGTCTTTTGCTAGGAGACCTATGACAGTGAATAAACTGCAGTGGTGGTTGGTGTATAGGGTAACGAGCAATAAACAGTAGAATCAAAAATCTCTCCATTCTTATGAGTGCAGTAGCAAAGATTAGTTTTCCATTTGCTGCTGTGCTCTGCATAGGCAACAAATGAGATTACAAATTTCTCAGTATGATAATCTCTTAAGTATGTAATCTCAGGCGATGCCTAGGCAGAGCGCAGCAGCTGATAAACTCATCTCAAAATGCTGCACTCTGCATTTACTGAGAGGAATAAGGCTGTAGTGTGTTTCCCTACAGTTCCCTGCCTTGCCCTCATTTATAATTTTGTAAGGAGAAACAGAGACCTGATGGGAGAACTTTTCCAAATTCAAAGAATTGTAAAAAAAAAAACACCTTAAGTTTTAAATAAACTTTAACAAAAAATACTGCATTATACTAGATATTTTAGATATGTATTTATAATTTTGCATACTTTTCTAGAAAAGTATTTTTAGTGTTTTTGACTGATTATATGAGATATGTGGCAAAAAGAAAGCCAAGTTTAGGGTTAGAATTGGGACGTGGGTGCAGGTTTCTTTTAGCAGTGCACAGGTTAATCTGCTCACTTGAAAGCTCTTTGAAGCTTTCCTGTATTATGGCCACTCCCCTCTCCTATCTCCTATATATTCTGGGCCCTGGCAAGCACTCATTGCCAGAGTGGCTTCATGCTGCATGGTTTGGGAGACAGTGGTTTGTTGTTGTTTGAGAAGGCATTAGGTGGATTTATCTGAGACTGTTGCTAGGTTTTGGTTGTGTGCTAATCCCCTTCCTTCTCCTACTTTGGCTTTACCCCATCCTCCACTCCTTGGTGTTTACCTCTGTTGTTTGTGTGGATATAATTGTATGATTGGTATTTTCCTTTATCCCTGTTTGTATTACCTATTAGTCTGGTTGGTGTATTATGGTACACTACTACTCCTCTTTTCCCTGAGTCACTGAGAGCAGATTCAGGAGCTAAGGCAAGGTACATGGCCCCGGCATCTTCACCATCAGAAGTAATCCAAGGAGCAGGGTGACCTAGGGTGCCCCTAACGTTAGGGACAGGGAAGAAGCCCCTGGTCCCGGGACACCCGACAACAGAGTCGTGACAGAGACTCATTCATTTCTAACAGTCCATGGGGTAGAGGGCTCAAAATTCTTACTTCATCCAGACACTGGCAGTCCACACTATGCATGGCTTGATGCAAGTTTTAAAGCATATCACCAACATCACGAAAAACCTCATACCTAAAGCATCTTGCATTTTGATAAAAACTCCACTTGCTGCCAACCACAATTTAAAAAATATATACACTTCTCTGAAAAATAAAGGGAACACTTAAACAACAGAATATAACTCCAAGTAAAGCAAACTTCTGTGAAATCAAACTGTCCATTTAGGAAGCAACACTGTTTGACTATTTCACATGCTGTTGTGCAAATGGAATAGACAACAGATGAAAATTATTGGCAATTATCAAGACACACTCAATAAAGGAGTGGTTCTGCAGGTGGGGACCACAGACCACATCTCATTACCAATGCTTTCTGGCTGATGTTTTGGTCACTTTTGAATGTTGTTTGTGCTTTCACACTCTTGGTAGCATGAGACGGACTCTACAACCCACACAAGTGGCTCAGGTAGTGCAGCTCATTCAGGATAGCACATGAATGCGAGCTGTGGCAAGAAAGTTTGCTGTGTCTGTAAGCGTAGTGTCTAGAGGCTGGAGGCCCTACCAGGAGATAGGCCAGTACACCAGGAGACATGGAGGGGGCTATAGGAGAGCAACAACCCAGCAGCAGGACCGCTGCCTCATCCTTTGTGCAAGGAAGAACAGGAGGAGCACTGCCAGAGCCCTGCAAAATAACCTCCAGCAGGCCAGAAATGTGCATGTGTCTGCACAAACGGTTAGAAACTGACTCCATGAGGATGGTCTGAGTGGCCGACGTCCACAGATGGGGGTTGTGCTCACAGCCCAACATCGGCAGGACGTTTAGCATTTGCCACAGAACACTAGGATTGGCAAATTTACCACTGGCGCCCTGTGCTCTTCACAGATGAAAGCAGGTTCACACTGAGCACGTGACAGACGTGACAGAGTCTAGAGAGCGATCTGCTGCCTGCCACATCCTTCAGCATGACCGGTTTGGCAGTGGATCAGTAATGATGTGGGGTGGCATTTCCTTGGAGGGCTGCACAGCCCTCCTTGTGCTCGCCAGAGGTAGCCTGACTGCCATTAGGTACCGAGATGAGATCCTCAGACCTCTTGTGAGGCCATATGCTGGTGCAGTTGGTCCTGGGCTCCTCCTAATGCAGGACAATGCCAGACCTCGTGTGGCTAGAATGTGTCAGCAGTTCCTGCAAGATGAAGGCATTGAAGCTATGGACTGGCCCGCCTTTTCCCCAGACCTGAATCCGATTTAACACATCTGGGACATCATGTCTCGCACCATCCACCAACGTCACATTGCACCACAGACTGTCCAGGAGTTGGAGGATGCTTTAGTCCAGGCCTGGAGGAGATCCTTCAGGAGACCATCCGCCACCTCATCAGGAGCATGCCCATGCATTGTAGGGAGGTCCTACAGGCACATGGATGCAACACATACACAACTGAACATCATTTCCTTGTCTTGAGGCATTTCCAGTGAAGTTGGATAAGCCTGCAATTTGATTTTCCACTTTTGAGCATCATTCCAAATCCAGACCTCCATGGGATATTCATTTTGATTTACATTGATCATTCATGTTTTATTTATTGTTCTCAACACATTCCACCATGTAATGAACAAAGATTTGCAACTGAAATATTTAATTAAGTGATATCTAGGCTGTGGTATTTTAGTGTTCTCTTTATTTTTTGGGGCAGTGTATATTGCAATGGCTGATTTATCATAAACTTCAACAGTTTTTTGCTTCTTTATAAGTATTGTTTTTTTCTGTGCAAATCCCATTTGCACAACAGTTTTGTCAGTCTTTGCCTTTTGGTCCAGCATCACTACTTTGATTATTTGCAGCAGAAGTCTATATCATGTCAGCTCACATCTGCAGTAGGTACATATTGTGGCAGACCTTCAGCCTAAAGATGCATACACCTCATAAGAAATTTGGTGCATCTTACTCCAATGAATTTCTCCCTAGAACTGGCTAAAAGGGATCCTGTCATATGGAAAACAATATCTGATCTACAGGCAGGAGGTTATAGATGAGGAGGAACCGATCAGATTGATATTTATTATTTTGATAAAAGTTTCAGTAAAACTTGTATTTTATTCATTGATTTCATTGGTGTTTGTATGAGTCCAGTGGGCAGTCCAATTTCAGTGATTGACAGAAGAGATGGCACAAATCAAATTGCAGAACCCAATATCTGCGACTGCCGGACAGTAGTTTTGTGAACTGTCTCCACCCTGCCAGCTCTTCTTATGAATAGCCTGTCATCATTGTGATGTGACGTATATGTCATGTTGAGCATACAGAGATAGCTGTCAATCACTGAGTAGGACCACCCATTGAACTCATCTACTTACAAATACTAGGGATTTCAATTAAGAAAATAGAAGTTATACTGAATCCCACAAACGTATATATCACATATCATCTGTTATGATCAGGTGGCCTTGGAGCAGCATGAAATGACCTTCGCTGGAGCAGTGGTAACTATACTGACCGCAAACCCTGATCCTATCACCGCAACTAGAAGTAGCCGTGGGGTGTGCCTAACCAGACCTAGACACCTCGACACAGCCTAAGGACTAAATATCCCTAAAGATGGAAATAGGAAATCTCTCAAATAATGACTGTGAGTAGGAGAGGAAAAGACACATGCAGACAGAAAACAGGGATAAGCAAAGGAGGCCACTTCTACCTAGATAGGAAAGGATAGTACAAGATACTATGCGGTCAGCATAAAACACTACAAAATATCCACAGCAGAAAAATACAAAAACTCCACCACCTAACTAAAGATGTGGAGAGTATATCTGCGACTCCAGCGAGTCCAACTAGACTGAGAAAAACATCAGGCACAGTCTAGCAGGAACAAAATAGAAACAAGATAAGCACAGAAAATAAACACACAGCAGTGTGTCTAAAAAAATGAAGCAAACACTTATCTTAGCTGAATTGGCAGCAAGCAGGAGAGGCCAGGCAGAGGACCAACACTTCCAAAGGAACATTGACTACTGACTTACCATCAACAACCACCGGAGGGAGCCCAAGAGCAGAATTCACAACAATCATCCTACTCAGCTTCTCCTTCTCTATTCCATGGTGTCCATAGGTCAGACTTCATGTACGTCATGACAGATTCCCTTTAAGAAACTTCAGTCCCTATGCGTGAGACATTTATATCATTATAGATGAACATCTGTCCGCACTGTTTTTGACTTTGAAAATTGCCAACAATGCACCTATAGTATATTCTGTACGTGAATCCACCAAGATGTGTAATTTAGTCTAATAAAAAGTGAATCAAGCTATTCAAGGCAAATATTCTACATTGTCCCTGAGAGCATTTTACTGTGCACTATCACAAGTGCTTCTTCATATCAAAGAGTCATTTGTGAATGTCAGTTCTTCTACTTCTACTTATTGCTAAAGCTTTTATTTAAATGCTTTTCTGTGATCACATCACTTTGAATGCCTGTACATGGTGTGCCTGCGCTTATCTACGCAAGTAACTTTTACAACTTTCGCATTTTTCTTTATAGTGGGCCACTTTTATTTTTACTATGTTGCAAATATCACAAATATACATTCAATATTTGCATCCACTTCCCCAAAATGGTAATTTGTGCCACGTACAATGCAAATTCCTGCCACATTTTCTAAGAGGAAGACAATGGCATTATTTTTCCTAGAGTGTCCTTTTTAGTGTTTCTTTTTTCAGTTTCCTCCATGCTTTTTTCGTGTTTTTGACTGCATGTAGTTTTTTTAAGCATTTTTCCATGGTTTTCTTGGCGTTGTTTTTTTTAGTGCCATTTTCTGGTGTACTGTAGGAGTTTTTCAAGCAAACACGATGACAAAACACTTAAAAGATATTTAAGCAACTAATAGGCATGTTTTGACCCTTCCCATTGACTTGTACCATAAAGTATTGAGCGTCTATAGAGAATGTTCAGGTTATTTCTTTTAGCAGCTTGGCATCTGTCAAAAGCTGAAGTGTTTAAAAGATGTTCAAAAGACAGAACATATGAATAGCAAAGTTGTTTTTAGATAAAAATACATATGTATATTTTTTGGAGCGTTAGCGCTTTTTCAGGCGGGTTTTGGAGTTGAATCCGCTTCAAAAAGACTTTGTGCACATACCTTATGTGTACTCTCACGGGTAGTAGTCCCTCTTTTGTTCCCCAGAGAAAAAACATATATACCTAACTCTGATTCCACAAAAAAACACAGTATATAAGGCCTCTGTAATCCAGTGAGGTGGTGCATTGTGGCGCCAGCACCAAGGTGCTAATATCCCGTGTGTAATGTATAGCAGCCTACAAGTGAGCTAAGTGATGGGAAAGTGAAGTTTTGCTGCTTCGCCTTCGTTGATTTCAACTGCGTCTGTGTCCTGTTGATAATATAGTTATATAAGATACAGTTAAAAGTGTTGCTTGCTCAGGACACCGTTTATCTGTCTCCAGATATACGCAAGTATAGTTAGTTTTTCCTCTTTGTGCTCTAAGCATTACCATTTATTATTATTTATTATTATTATACATTTTTATAGCGCCATTTATTCCATGGTGCTTTACACGTGAAAGGGGCAATATAGACAAGGACAATTAACATGAGCAAAACAAGGCACACACAAGTACAGAAGGAGAGAGGACCCTGTCCGTGAGGGCTCACAGTCTACACCCATCTCATCATCTCCTGGTTCTCCTGTTTCCACAGCCAAGGCTGGCCTACAGTCCCCACACAAATATCAAAATCTGATCAGTTATTCTCTCCTGCCACTTTCAAGCATTTCTAATTCCTCCTGACTAACACATTTAACTTTGTATCATCCATCTTCTATGTCAGGGCCTGCTCTAGAGTCTCCTCATATCCATTTTCAAATCCAGTCACATTTCCCCCACCAAATTCTCTACCTGGTCATTTATCCCCCAGTGCCATGCAGGAGCGTATTCTGCTGCCCCTGGTAACACAGGGTACAAGATCCTGGTTGGTTGTATGGTGTATGGGCCTGTTTCTGAGCAGACACATGTGTTAAGATCTCCGTGTGTGAGTGAGAGAGGCATGCAGCTGAGTGGCTCAATCTGGAGTCCGTGAATCAGCAAGAAAAATAACCAAAGCCTCTGGAGAAAAAGAGCACGGCCTTGTGGTACAGTACAGAGCATCTTCAGAGATTTACTTCAACCAGTAGAGTCATTTCCAGCAATGGCAGAGTGTACGCAGCAAAGGTGCACCTGGTGTATACAGAGTGACTGCAGAGGGAAGTAGAAGACACAAACTCCCAGAACCTTAATGTGGACTTGAGTTAGACCATTAAAGGGGTTGTCCAGGCTTGGGGCTCAAGTTTGCTGTCATTCTATGTGACTGCAGACTAGTGAATCCTCACATCACTCACAGAGTGTCAGGCACTGGGAGTGGGCGTTCATGTGGCTGTAAATATGCAATTTGCATACTTTCATCCACATTCCAACTAGACTTGTTCAACCTTGTTCAATTTACTGGTATTGAGTGAGGCTGCACACATCTAATCAGCACATGACTGCATGTATGCAAATCACATAAAATGGTCACGCATCCACCTGCTGAATCTGTACCTATATCTAAGATCTGCACTGTCTGAACCTGTACTTGTCTCTAAAACCTGCAGTATCTGAACCAGTACCTATCTCTAATGTGTTGCCTCTGTGTAACCTTTAAGTGTAACCTCCAAGTGTGTAACACCTATCTACCTGCACCTTACAGCCATCACCATGCTAGTGTCTGCCTCCCCATAATGTATGAAACTGGACCAATTACAGTGGCTTGCGAAGTATTCACTCCCCTTGGCTTTTTACCTATTTTGTTACATTACAACCTGTGTTTAAATAGTAATAATAATAATCTTTATTTTGTATAATCTAATTTGTGTGTGATGCATCAGCACTAAATAGTCTAAGTTGGTGAAGTGAAGTGAGAAAATATATGCAGACATTAAATTTATGGCATCAAATAACTAAAATTTGGCATGTGCATTTGTAGTCACCCCTTTTACAATGAAGCCCCTAAACATTTCTGGTGCAAGCAATTACCTTCATAAGTCACATGTTTAGTGACAGGAAGTCCCCCTGTGTGCAATCTAAATCTTAGGGTCACATAGTCTATCAGTATATACACTTTACCTTTTCCGAAAAGCCACAGAGGCTGCAACACCATTAAGTAAGGGGCACCACTAACCAAACACCATGAAGATCAAGGAGATCTCCAAACAAGTCGGGGACAAAGTTGTGGAGAAGTATAAGTCAGGGGTGGTTTATTAAAAAATATCCCAATCTCTGATGATTCCCGGAGCATCATCAATCTATTATCATCAAATGGAAAGAATATGGTACCACAGCAAACCTGCTGAGAGGGGAGGGATGCCGACCAAGACTTTCAACCCAGGATGGTATTAATCAGAGAGGCAGCACAGAGACCAAAGGTTACCCTGAAGGAACTACAGAGTTCCCAAGCAGAGACTGGAGTATCAGTCCATACGTATACAATAATAAGCCGTTCACTCCCCATACAGGTGGCCTTTATGGAAGAGTGAGCAAAAAAAAAGTCTTTACTGACGCACAAAAATTGTAAGGCTCATTTTAAGTTTGCCAAAAGACATGTGGGAGACACCCCAAATGTATGAAGGAAGGAAGGTGCTGTGGTTAGGTGAGACCAAAATTGAACTTTTTGGCCAAGATAAACTCTACATCTAGCGCAAAACCATCACAGCTCATCACCCCAAGAACGCCATTTCGGCAGCAGGGACAGGAGAAATGGTCCGAATCAAGTGGAAGATAGATGGTGCGAAATGCAGTGATATTCTTGAGCAAAATCTGTGTCATGATGGTGTTGGGACTACGGGTGCTAACCAGATATTAAGTGCAAACCCATATATCAATAAGGTGCTGATAGTTGAATAATAATATATGAAGTCACTTCCTTTTAATTATACGGGATTATTATATGAACCGCCAGTTAGGTATGGTGCACCCCAAAGTTGTGGGACAATACAAGGATGCAGGATGCTTGGGTGACAGATCTGACATTCTCCCGGGGTGTGTGTCTTTCCTCTGCATGCTGCCTCCTGCTTATGATTGGGTAATGTCATGCAGGGGAAAAAGAACATGCCCATAGACACAAATTTCTGCTAATGCCCTCTTGGTTGAAGGGGAAGTTAGAATCTACACTTTACAAGCTAATATCTCTGCTACTTAGAGAAGAACTAAAAAAAAAATGAAAACCACATTTTATTCTGCTTTACATCAACTATTTCATGAGGTGGCCAGTTTAACATGCTCAAACTGGTGAACCCTTTTCCAAGAAAACCCCTTCAATACTGCACAACAATTTAAAAGGAGTTATAAGATTTTTTAAAACAGCTATTTTTACCTTCTCAACCTCAACCTTGTTCAAAGGCTGTCAGTCATTATAAAGTTATAAGTTACTCTAAAATGTTCCTAATCTGAATATTTCAGATAAATACATTTCATGATTCCATTCCTGTGTATTACCTGTATGCCTGTGTACTTATAGTATGACTCTGCACTACATGTATTCTTGTTTACTACCTGTATTATTGTGTACTCCCTGTGTTTCTGTGCACTTCCTGTATTCCTTTGTACTGCCTGTATTCATGTGCATTACCTGTATTCCTGTCTACTATCTGTATTCCTGTCTATTATCTGTATTCTTGTGTACTACCTGTATTTCTGTGTTCTACCAGTATTCTTGAGCACTATCTATATTCCTGTGCACCACCTTTATTTCTATGTACTACCTGTATTCCTCTGTACAACCTATATTCCGGTGTACTACCTGTATTCCTGTGCGCTACCTTTATTCCAATCTACTACCTGCATTATTTGGTTCTACCTGTATTCCTGTGTACTATCTGTATTCTTGGGCACTACCTGTATTTCTGTGTACTACTTGTATTATTGTGTAGTACTTGTATTCCTGTGTACTACCTGTATTTCTGTGTACTGCCTGTATTCTTGTGTACTTCTTGTATTATTGTGTACTACCCATCATGACTCTGGATGGGCTGGTTCTGGCTCCTTCCTGGTCAGGCCTGGGTTAAATTAGTCCACATCTTTGGTTCTGGGGCGGCTATTAGTGATGAGCGAATATACTCATTGCTCGGGTGGTGTCCGAGTATTTGTTAGTGCTCGGAGATTTCGTTTTCCTCGCCGCAGCTGCATGATTTACGGCTGCTAGACAGGCTGAATACATGTGAGGAATGCCTGTTTGTTAGGGAATTCCCACATGTATTCAGGCTGTCCAGCAGCCATAAATTATACAGCTGAGGGGAGGAAAACTAAATCTCCGAGCACTAACAAATACTCGGACACCACCCGAGCAACGAGTATACTCGCTCATCACTAGCGGCTATTTAACGCTGGTAGTTCCTGGGTTCTGAGTCAGTTATACTTCCGTCTACTCGGTCTGAGATAGCTGACCCAAGTGATTTGTCTGTAATCTTTGTGCCTCTGTGCTTGTGTGCCTTGCTGTGTATTACCCGGTTTGCCCCCTGAATACTGCCCCTGTTTTCAGCTTGGTACTTCTCTGTCTGTCCTGGCTTTCTGACTCCTTGGCTTGTCTCTGACTAATCAGCTGTTTTGCTCCTTGGTACCTCGCTCGCTCCCGTCTGGCTCCCAACATTCGGCTTGTCATTTGACTACATCTCTGTACGTCTCTCTAAGGTGCTCTGTGTCCTGCGTTTTTGGCAGACCCCGTTCTCGCGCGGTAGCTCTGCCCCATCACCCCTGCAGTGATCACGTCACCTGCCTAGTTCAGGTCCTGTGTGCATTGCGTGTCTCATTCCTCCCTCTCCCTGCGCTCCCGCTAGCACCCCCTTAGGCTGCCTCTCTACGACACCATGTAGAGGAGCTGCGGAGACACCATCACGTGTTTCTCAACGCAGGCAGTGAATAGCCAGGCCTTTCCCCGGGAAGGAACAACCAAGGGAAGGGAAGCATCCAATAAAGGAAAACATCCAATAAAGGAAAACCACCTATGCCAAGCATGGTATCCATCCACAGACAGCTGTTTCAGGGTTTTTGCCCCTCATCAGTGTGGAGTAGGAAACTGGCTATCAGGAGCAGTGCCTAGTAAAAAGTCTATAAAGGCACGGATGATTGACCTCGTGGAGACCAAAACATCCAACACCGCGGAGACACCATCACGTGTTTCTCAACGCAGTGATCCAGAACACTGCCCCCAAATATGCAAATGCATGTAGAGGAGCTGCGGAGACACCATCACGTGTTTCTCAACGCAGGCAGTGAATAGCCAGGCCTTTCCCCGGGAAGGAACAACCAAGGGAAGGGCAGCATCCAATAAAGGAAAACATCCAATAAAGGAAAACCACCTATGGCAAGCATGGTATCCATCCACAGACAGCTGTTTCGGGGTTTTTGCCCCTCATCAGTGTGGAGTAGGAAACTGGCTATCAGGAGCAGTGCCTAGTAGAAAGTCTATAAAGGCACGGATGATTGAGAAACACGTGATGGTGTCTCTGCAGCTCCTCTACATGCATTTGCATATTTGGGGCAGTGTTCTGGATCACTGCATTGAGAAACACGTGATGGTGTCTACGCGGTGTTGGATGTTTTGGTCTCCACGAGGTCAATCATCCGTGCCTCTCTACGACACCAGGCAGCGTCATTACACTACCTACACTGTGTTCCAAATTATTATGCAAATTGGATTAAAGTGTCATAAAGATTTAATTGTTTTGTTTTTCAAATAAACTCGTGGATGTTATTGTGTCTCAGGGCTCAATGGATCACTGAAACCAATCTTAAACACATGCCATAATTAGTGATGAGCGAATTTACTCATTACTCGAGATTTCCTGAGCACACTTGGGTGTCCTCCGAGTATTTTTTAGTGCTCGAAGATTTAGTTTTCATCGCCACAGCTGAATGATTTACATCTGTTAGCCAGCTTGATTATATTTGGGGACCCCCACATGTACTTATGCCGGATAGCAGCTGTAAATTATGCAGCTGCGTCAACAAAAACTAAATCTCCGAGCACTTACAAATACTCGGGGACCCCCTGAGCATGCTCGGGAAATCTTGAGCAACAAGTTCATAATGAGTCATAATTAGTTTTCCAATTGATTCTAAGTAAAGGAAAACTACTTAAAAATTATGTTCCACATTATTAAGCAGGCCACAGGTTGGGAAATAAAAAGGATCTCTCTGCTGCTGAAAAGCGTTAAATAAAGGTATGAAAAAATTTGATATTTCACAAAAACTTAAGCGTGATCATCATACTATGAGGAGATTTGTGACTGAAACAGAGCACAGACAGAGTTCATGCAGATAAAGGCTTCATGAGGAAGGTTTCTGCCAGACAAATTCATTGGATTAAGAGAGCAGCTGCCAAAATAACATTACAAAGCAGCAAACAGTTATTTGAAGCTGCTGGTGCCTCTGGAGTCCCTTGAACTTCAAGGTGTAGGATCCTTCAAAGGCTTGCTGTGGTGCATAAACCTACTATTCGGCCACCCCTAAACAGTGTTCACAAGCAGAAACGGTTGCAGTGGGCCCAGACATACATGAAGACTAATTTTCAAACAGTCTTGTTTACTGATGAGTGTCGAGCAACCCTAGATGGTCCAGATGGATGGAGTAGTGGATGATTGGTGGATGGCCACCATGTCCCAACAAGGCTGCGACGTCAGCAAGGAGGTGAAGGAGTCATGTTTTGGGCTGGAATCATGGGGAAACAGCTGGTTGGGCCCTTTAAGGTTCCTGAAGGTGTGAAAATGACCTTTGCAAAGTAAATAGAGTTTCTGACTGACAACTTTTTTCCATGGTCTAAAAAGCAGAAATATGCCTTCAGGAGCAAAATCATCTTCATGCATGACAATGCACCATATCATGCTGCAAAGAATACCTCTGAGTCATTGGCTGCTATGGGCATAAAAGGAGATAAACTCATGGTGTGGCCACCATCTTCCCCTGACCTCAACCCTATAGAGAACCTTTGGAGTATCATCAAGCAAAAGATCTATTAAGGGTGGGAGGCAGTTCACATCAAAACAGCAGCTCTGGGAGACTATTCTGACTTCATGCAAAGAAATACAAGCAGAAACTCTCCAAAAACTCACAAGTTCAGTGGATGCAAGAATTGTGAAGGTGATATCAAAGAAGGGTTCCTATGTTAACATGTAACTTGGCCTGTTAGGATGTTTTGGAGTTAAATAGCTTATTTGTTCAGTGAATGTGACCTCCTAATGCTGCAAATTCCACAAATGAGATTTTTAGTTCTTTAAATGGAACTTATCACCCCCAAAATCGAAGGTGAGCGAAGCCCACCGGCATCAGGGGCTTATCTACAGCATTCTGTAATGCTGTAGATAAGCCCCCAATGTATCCTGAAAGATGCGAAAAAGAGGTTAGGTTATATTCACCTGGGTGGGCAGTCCGATCCGATGGGCATCGCGGTCCGGTCCGGGGCCTCCCATCCGGGGCCTCTCTGACCTTTCCCGGTGCCTGCGCACTGCATTACTTTGCTCTGCCCTCAACAGGGCAGACAAAGTACGCCTGCGTCGGAGCCGCAATGTGAAGACAAGAAGAGGACGTCATTGTAAGAAGATGGGAGGCCCTGGACCGCTACTCCCATCGGACCAGACCGCAGCGGGAACGCCCCTGGGTGAGTATAATCTAACCTCTTTTTCTCATCTTTCAGGTTACATCGGGGGCTTATCTACAGCATTACATTGCTGTAGATAAGCCCCTGATGCCGGTATGTTTAGCTCATCTTCGATTTTGGGGGGTCAGGTTCCCTTTAAAACATATCAAATGTTTAGAAATTCTACTGTGCCTAATCATTTGGAACAGTGAATTTTGAGTTTGTATTCATTTTGGAGATTATACTGTTATCATTGGCAGGTTTCTTCAATAAAATTTGATGTATACTCTAATGGGTGATGACTTTTATTAGACTGACTGTCATTTGCACCGACTTTTTAGGAAAATGTAATTTGGATAATAATTTGGAACATGGCATATATTACTTTGTACTACCTGTATTTCTGTGTACTGCCTGTATTATTGTGTGCTATCTGTATTCCTGCGTACTATTTGTATTATTGTCTACTACCTGTATTCCATACATCATTATACATACATCATGATGATTATGAAGCGCCCCCAGACGCAGGCTCGCGGGTTACTCGGTACCGGTCCTCTCTGTCTCGGTTCTAGGGTTGTCACGGTGGCTGGACCCAGTCCGTGACCCTGCTAAGGGGCGTCCAATGAAAGGGTGATGAAGTTTGTCAAGGATTCGTGACGCCACCTGTGGAATTCGGTCAGGGTGACCGACGCTGCTTGGGGACCACTGGGGTGATGTGATGGCAGCTAGATGGTGTACCTTCCCACAGGTGAAGTATATCCCCAGGGCTTCCCAGTAGTGTAGGTGGCAATGGTGTGAGGCGCAGGTAATAACGAGGACACAGGGTTGCAGTCTCATTACCTTTTACTGAAAACTTCGGGATCCTCAATCCAGAGCACTGTTAACAAGGCTGTCTGAGACCGGCCGGTCCGAAGGCACATCCAGAGTTCCCTTTACAGGTGGAAATCAGTGCCTACCACTAGCGCCTGTGTTGTAGTTCTTCCCTGCTGAGCATTCGGGATAGTCCTCACAACTTCTGTTCTCGTTCTTTCTCTTTCTCTCTCTCTCCGTCCCCCAAGTTTATCTGGATAGGACGCACCCGTTTGACGGGAAGGCTCGGAGCTATTCCGGGACCCTAGAGACGCCCCTCTCCACGCTTGCCCCCTATGTCTGCTTAGGTGATGTATGGTAGACAGCTAACCTATAATTAACTGTCCTGCGGTATTTGAAGTAAGGCATAGAGTCAGTTACTTCCTCGGTGTTCCGGCTATGCGCCTCAGTAGGAAGTTGCCGTTCTCGAGGCACGACTCCTACTGGCTCTCCTTTGTGCTTGATCTCGTTTCTCACTTTCCACAATATCCTTCTCTTCGTGTCCTTTCTTAGGATACCACCGCAAGGTAGAGCAGGTGTGGTTCCGTTGCTGTCTATTCGTTCTGCTAGGCCCCTGTCAGGAACCCACCCCTGACAGGTCCTCCCTGGAGCTCTCCTAGGCTACGTTCTGTTCTAACTTCCTATCCGACCCCTAGTTTTACCAGTGTGAGGAGTGGCCTAATACATAGTGCCTTTTGCTCCCCCTAGTGGCCGGAGTGTGAAGTGTAATGTGTGCTGTGATACCTGGTCAGGTGAACTCCTTTAGTGCAATCAGACATAACATCACTCCCCTTAGCGGCAGAGCGACATTACTGCAACGACCAGGACTCTGGGGCGCTGCAATTACCCTTTAAAATGTAAAAATTGCTAGTATTTAGTTAATTAATTCCAGAATGCCATGTTCACATCTGGTTTGTTTTATTGAGAAACTGTGCAGATAAGATAAGCAGCCTGTCAGCCATTTTTTAACACATATGTACAGTTGAAAGCGGTTTTATACCTTTTATTACTGATTTGCTCCTACTATTCTGTGGCTCATGCTGATGTCTGAATTAATGCATTGTAGCAAAGCAGTGGACTGGTATTCCAATCTCACAGAAATCCTGACATTAATTAAAAGCATACTTGGCCTAAAAATCCAGAGAAACACAGTTTGACTGCATAAGATAGCAAACTATTCTCTTTCAACTTGCATTCCTCATAGCGTTCACTGCCAATCCAGCACTCCCACCTAACCCTGTGTGATGGAGAAGCGAGGAAGAAAGAGGCAGGTTATTATTAATTTGTATAAATATCATTGGGAGTCTCTGCATTCCTCAAATATTCTTCTATTACGCCAGAATACTCCCCTAGCAACCAAGTGACATACTGCGCTAACCATGTACTATATTTCAGGTATTGTGTGGATAAGTGGGGGCATCAAGCAGGTTAAGCAAGCATCAAATATTTTTCAAAGCAATTTATATGACAGCAGGTAAAAGAAAACTAATAAAATTCATACCCCAGCTTTTATCTGAATACTTTTTTTCCGCCTTATGTAAATAGGATTTTGCAAAAGCCTATTCACTTGCATTGAACTGTGCATAATGGTAAAATATGCCACTTGGCCTACAAGGTCCAATAATTAAGGTATTCCCTGAAAATTAAAATGGCATTCTAATGGGTAGGACCGGAGCACAAATCCAGCTGATTGCACATGTAACATGGCAGGTAGCAGTAGAAACTCTTTTTTTTTTTTTTTTTATTCAAATACATATTTATTAAGAATAACAAGATAAATGACATGTTACATTCTTATTTTCAATACAAAGCTTTTTCCCCCCCTTCAAACATTCCCCTTCAATCCCACCACCCCCCAACCCCACCCAACAAAGCAGCTCACCTTGCTTAGCACTTCCATCATTAGACCAATATACTATCTAATCCCTCGGCCAATAATATAAGCCACATTTAACATTACCATTAATTAGGAACCTAAATTAACTCTCCCTCTATAATACCCCTATCCCATAGCAATCCACGGAGACCACATTTTATTGAACATTTCGATTTTCCCTCTTTTTTTAAAAAAACCCTTTTCCAGTGTCAGGATTTGCTTCACATACTGGAGGAACTCTCCTCTTGACGGCGGTTCTTCCCTAATCCAATTTCGAGCTATTACCTTCCTAGCCATGTATAACAATCTGGCAATAGCTATCTTCAGGTTGTTATCCACTCCAATCTCATCCACACATCCCAACAAGCACACTACTGGATCCCTTGGCACCTTACATCCATACGCACCTTCCATATGACTCAAAACTACCACCCAAAAAGCAGTCAACCTCGGACATGTCCGCATCATATGGAGTATATCAGCATCTGCAGTTTTACACCTCGGGCATTCAGAATCATCACGCAAACCAGCCTTATATAGCACCATCGGTGACTTATAAACCCTGTGTATCACATAGAGCTGTGACAGTCTATACGGTTCGCTCAGTGACAATCGTGGGACCCATTCTAGCACCGACTCCCAAGTCTCACTCTCCATTGGACCCAGATCCCTCTCCCACTTAGCTCTCGCCATTATTGGAAACCCCAATAGGAAAGTGTGCAACAGATCTTTATACAAAGTAGATATGACTCCCCCAGTAGTCCCTTCATTACACACATACTCCAGTACTATATCCCTCTGAATTCCAATACCTCCGTTTCTACTCTGAGCTCCAAAAGCATGCCTCATCCGCAAATACTGAAATTCCCCCACAGTCCCAAGACCAAATTCCGCCTGTAATTGGGAAAATGATTTCAATTCACCTCGCTCAATTATTTGATACACGTACTGAATCCCTTTGACCTGCCATTCTGTCAGTACCCCCAGTGCCTCAAACTCCTGTAAGTTGCTGTTATGCCATAGCGGTGAGAATCTAGTCAAATCCGTGACCCCCCGTATATGTCTCAGCCTACCCCACAGCCTGCGTATCAACAACACAGTCGGGTATAATTTCCCCAGAGCCCCCAGGGATCCATCCTCCAAACATTGTACTACTGGCCTTCTTTTTGTCACCACTTCCATCAGCCGCTGTACCGCCCCAGATGACCCTTCATGCGCACAGCCTTTTAAATGCTGACTCTGGGCTGCAAGAAAATATATTTCAGGGTTAGGCAATGCCAATCCCCCATCTTCCTTGGGTCGCTGAAGTGTCTCCAGCTTGATACGCGGATGCTGTCTCCCCCATATCAAATTCCTGAACAGAGAGTTAATCTGTCTAACTCTCCCGCGTGGTATCCAAACTGGCGCATTATGAAGAATATACAGTATTTTTGGCATCAAAATCATTTTAATAAGATTCACCCTACCTACCACAGATAAATGCAGTTTAAGCCAAGCATCCGCTTTCGCTTTAAGAACACCTAAGATTGGAGTCAGATTTCTATGTATATAGTCAGTAACAGGCATAGATACCCATATTCCAAGGTACTTAAATTGGCTAGTCACCTCCAGTCGCCCATCCTCCAGTGGCTCCCCACCATCATCATCCACCTTAAACAAGACAGACTTACTCCAGTTTATCCTAAGTCCCGACACCGATCCGAAATGCTCAATAATCCCAATGGCTCCCTCCAAGGACGTACCCGGGTCAGCCAGAAATAGCAGAATGTCATCCGCATACAACGCCACCCTTTCTTCAATCATCCCATATTTAAACCCAGTCACCTCATCAGACCGTCGAAGCTTAGCAGCCAGTGGTTCCACAGCCAGAGCAAACAAAAGAGGAGAGAGCGGACACCCCTGTCTCGTCCCTCTAGCCAGTTGTATGGTCCGTGATAACTCCCTATTTACCCTAACCCTAGCCATCGGCATCGAGTACATCAGTCGAATCCAGGATATGAACTGCGGTCCAAACCCCATACTCCGGAGCACCTGCCAGAGATATCCCCACTCCACACTATCGAACGCCTTATGAGCGTCTAAAGATGCAATAACTCTCTGGCCACAGTTGTCGGATCTGAGTTGCAAATTCATATACAGCCTTCGTAAGTTGATCGCAGTGGACCGATCAGGCATAAAGCCGGACTGGTCTGAGTGCACCAGGCCGGAAATAACACTTGTCAACCTCATCGCCAACACCTTAGCCAGAAGTTTAACGTCTGTAGTAAGCAAGGAGATTGGCCGATATGAATCCGGCTGTGTCGGGTCCTTCCCCTCCTTAGGAATCACCACTATTATGGCCTCCCGCATAGATGCTGGTAGACGACCGCCACTCCTAGCCTCCTCCAGAAGTACCCTTAATTTAGGGATCAGCACTTCCCCAAAGTTTTTATAAATTTCAGCAGGAAATCCATCTACGCCAGGTGCCTTCCCATTAGCCATAGACTGCAGTGCCCGACCCAATTCCTCCTCCGTAATGGGAGCTTCCAAATCTTCTCTATCTATGTCACTCAGCCTTGGGAGCTCCAATTCCTCAAGGAACGCCACCGTGTCCTCCACCGACCCATCTACCTGAGAGGAATATAGGTCCGCATAAAAATCCGCAAAAATGTCCAAAATCTCTGAAGTCTCAGACAGCCACACCGCTCCCCGATACCAAAGAATGAACAAAGGAAGTGTTTCTCTGGGCAGAAACCACCATCGATAGCAAATGACCCACAGATTCGCCCTCCTGGTAAAAAGCCAGATTCATGAATTCCCTCTTCCTTTCAGCCTTACCGAGCAATACCTCCTCCAACTGACTCTGAGCTGCCTTTAGCCTCTTCCCAGCTTCCGGAGTACCCGCTATTACCATCTCATCCTCGGCTATCCTCAGCCCTTCAACCGCCAACCTCTCTGTCTCTCTCGATTTCCTCTTACACCTGCTAATATCCCTGAACAGCAGTCCCCTCAAGTACGCCTTCATGGCTTCCCACACAGTAAAAACATCTACACTTCCCTCGTTGATCTCAAAAAATTCCACCAACTCCTTCTTTATCTTTTCCAAGTCCATACTGTGTAGCCAATTAGGGTGAATCTTCCACTCCTTCCTGCTCCCGATCCGTGTCCCCACTGGCCGAAATTCCACCTCAACTGGACTATGGTCTGAAAGAGCCCTAGGCAAATATCTCACCTCCCCTACCATCGTGTCCAGTAAACAGTTACCCAGCGCCAAGTCAATCCTAGACAAAGTACCATGAGCTGGCGAGTAGCATGAGTACGTCCTTTCCCCAATATGTCTAACTCTCCATAAATCAATCATACCTACTTCCCGGACATAGGTCCCAAACGTAGTGATATGTCCCCCTGTTCTATTCTGGGGATTTTTGTTTTTGTCCCAAAAGTCATCACAGATATTATTAAGATCGCCGATAATTAGTAATGGTAACGGTCCCCAACGCTCTACCCTCTCCAGCACCTCTCTTATCTTCTTACTTGAGTATGGGGGAGGAATATACATTGCCTCTATACACATCAACACTCCATT
The DNA here is from genome assembly GCF_032444005.1 of Ranitomeya imitator. Taxonomy (NCBI): domain Eukaryota; kingdom Metazoa; phylum Chordata; class Amphibia; order Anura; family Dendrobatidae; genus Ranitomeya; species Ranitomeya imitator. Next base: position 81,774,591 of record NC_091286.1, on the reverse strand, counting down.
TATTTTACATTTCACCACCACATACTTACCATCCACATCCTCTTTTACCATTACCTCCTCATACTGCACCCCCGCAGGTATTAACACAGACACACCCCTAGAGTACGTTGAGAAAGTAGAATGATATGCCCTCTGTATCCAGCGCCTATTCAATACGTTCACCCTCTCCCGCACTAAATGTGTCTCCAGCAGACATATCATTGAGACCTTCTGTTCTCGGACATACTGCAGACTTGCCGCCCGCCGTGTTTTATCCGCCAGACCTCTCACATTCCAACTCAATATTTTAATACAATCTCCCATAATGTGGCTCATCATTTCTTAAAGTATCCAATTTCCCAATATGAGCTGCCCCAACCCTTCCACCCCCACTGCCCCCTCCCAACTTGCCCCCCTATCCCCCCCAATATAACGCATTCTTCCTCTCAGCAAGAGTGGGGCTCCACTGCCCACTGCGAACACTCTCCCTTACTTAACCCTCTCCATTCGCGTCCCGCTGCCATAGCAATCACAATTTCCCCCCCAACTTTCACTTTATTGTATCTTAACATTTGAACTTATATTAACATATAGAAAAAGTACCAAACCAGTTCACAGTACCCAGCATAACCCTCCTCCCCCGTACTTAGTAGTTGGTACTGTCCCCTCCGGCCATTCCTTCAATATGGCCCAGCAAAAGCCCCAACAGTTGCTCAACTCTTTAACCATTGCTAACGAGCGCAGAACTCTCCTCTATCGACAGAGAAAACAAATCCCAACTGGATCTCGCCGAAATGTCAGTCGCCCATTCCCTTAAGTTTTTTCTCATGAGTATCAAGCCACTGGGTAGCGTCCTCCGGTGTCAAGAAAAAGTGGGTCTTATTAAAAGCCACCAGTCTCAGCTTGGCGGGAAACATCACTGAGTACTGCACTCCCAGCTCCCTCAGTCGCCGCTTGACTCCAGTAAACTTTATCCGCTGTTTCTGAACCGCAGCGGGATAATCCGGATAAATGGCGATTTTCTGACCTCCAGCCGTCAGATCCTCCATCTCTCTAGCCTTTCTAAGGATAATGTCTCTGTCTCTGTAATTGAGTATTTTAGCAAGCATGGTACGGGGATTCGCTCCTGGGGCAGGGGGCTGTGGCGGGACCCTATGAGCCCGTTCAACAGCAAAAACTTTTGTCAACACTGTGTTCCCAATCTTCTCCAACAGCCAGTTCTCCACAAACTCAGTGGGATTTCTCCCCTCAGTCTTTTCAGGCAGCCCCACTATACGTATATTATTTCTTCTGGATCTATTTTCCAGATCCTCATTTTTAGCAGCGAGCTCGGCTATTGCTTGGGCGAACTTCTTTTCAGCTTTTTGTAGCTTAACTATGTGATCTTCTGCAGTGCTCACCCTCTCCTCCACCACTCCTATACGTTTGTCCATTTTCTGCAGAGCCGCATTAATCTGTGCCGTGTCCCCTTTAACTTCCTGCATCTGCTGGGCCAAGGAGTTCAGGGATTGCTGACATGAAGAGATCAGTGTGATAACATCTCTAAGACTCGGCTCCTCTCCCTATGATATGGCTTCAGGTCCCCCACTAGCCCCAGCCATGCTGCCTCTCTCCTTCCCCCTCTGTACCTCATGCTGCTCGGCTGTGCTTGCTTCCTCCTCCTCCTGGTCAGCTCCAGCTCCAGATCCTGGTTCTGCCTCCTCAGCAGCCTCCACTCTGGCATACTGCTGCAGCTTTGCGGCCACCTCCATGCGCCGCTGACATGCGGCGTTCTCCTTCTCGGCGTCCTCCCTAGCATCGGCACCATCTTGGCCGGCTCCTGCATCGCTGGTGCCAGCGTCTTTCTGCCGTCTCCTGGTCATCGCTGCCGACTCCGGACCCGCTGCTCCGCACCGCTGCACTCTCCGGACCTTCAGCCAGCCGGATTTAGGTGAGTTTACCCGAAAATCGGGGTTAAAGCAGGATTTTTGTCCTTCTGGCAGCAGGAGCACTCTTCACTGCTTCCACTCACATGGCCAGCTAGGACACGCCCGCAGTAGAAACTCTTTAAAATAGTTGTCCTTTTGGGGATATTTTTTTTATTCGCCGTATACTCATGAATTTGGGGCTATAAATTTTGCACCGTTTGCTTTCTATAGCCTCTGTGTTACACTGTATATTGTAAAGGAATAACATTTTGGACTGCTGTGCCCTGGAAGAAATAGCAACCAAATATTTACAATTTTTTCAGTGTTATTTTGAAAGGGCCATATAAAATTCTGTATTTTAAATTTACATCCACATACATTAAATATATTGAGCGGCACAGCGTAATCCACATGTTAAAGCAAAATTCCAGATTTGGAGTTACAATAGTGATTCTAGATGAATAATTATGTTCATATCGCTTGACTTCAACACATTTACTGCCATTATAGATGCTAGAAAAAATACATTGAGAGTGATGAAACCCAAAAATTAGGAACTAAAGCAGAAGTTAGAGCTATACTCATCAAGCTGCGATGACTTGAAACAGCGTTCATTGCCCAGTTTTGGGGAATGGTGCTGCTGAAGATACACCAAGTGAACGACTACAGTATGTGCAAAATGTGAAAATATAGAGATATTATCCCCCAGAACACGATTTACCAGGCCGCCAAATTTCCTTCTCGCGGGCTAGGGGTTAGCGCTCGGGGAATGGGCGCATTTACATGCTCAATTTACCGGTCAATGTACGGCAGAAGGAGCTAAACCTTCACAGACGTTTGAAGAATCCAGGTTGGGACAATTAGGTCACCTGGCCACGTGCCTCACTGATGGAAGTAGTCAGCCCTGTAGGCTCCGAAATCACAGCTACTCTAATCCCGATGAGTCAGCAAAAGTTTGAGACTGTAATTTGCACCATCTTGGCTACTTGCTGGGAATGTGATATATGTTATTGTCTGTTTTGTGGTTCAATAAAATATTGCCACGTTGTTTTACCCTCACCCTGTGTTGTCGGAGTAGTATTCTGCTCACGGAAAGGAGTGCGGACCGTCAGTGGGATGAACACTGGTCTATGCGGTCTTGGGCCATCGGATGAGAACACCCACTGATCCTCGTGTCTCCATACTTGCAATGTACCAAATAAATCATGCTACCTGGAAACCTCAAAATATTTTAGTATTGGCCATGGGTTACTTGTAACACCTCTACTTGGGATTGTTTTTAATTTTTAATGAAGCAGAGGAACACTAAAGGCTCATGCATGAGATTGTATTATGACCTCTACAGTACTCCTGTATGTCTCCAGTTTCATCATAAAGAGGCATAAATAAGGCATGTTGTCAGATTCCCTCTAAATCTGCCAAAATTAAGAATGGCATTCTCATTTTGACTGAATGGAAGTGCAGAAGGATTTTCCTCTACAAGCACTACTTTTAGGGTAGAATATTTAAGTCCTAAGGAGACCGTCGGATTGCGCTGAGAATATTTCATTCCTAAGGAGACCGTTGGATTGCGCTGCCAGCTTTATGCTCTCATAAACAGGCTTTGTACTAATTCAGTTTATGATCAATTATTTGTATTTCAATTGATTCTACTGCAAAATCATTGAGCCAGATTAAAAATGCAACATGTAACACTCTACTGCTCAGGACCACCCACTAGTCCCACAAACTTAGTACTGTTTATGTCTGTTACCTTCAGCATTTGTAAGTTCAGGGTTTCTTATGAAACGTCGTCCTATCCAAGGATCCCTTTAAGGTGGAAGGCCACTCTGTCTCTTCAATCAGTTCCAGGTCATGCTAATTCATTTTCCCTTAGTCTCCTTTTCTCTTAGTAGTTCACCCAAACTGCAGCACTGCTCACTTCCTACTTGTATTTACACTTGTCCTTAGCTATCTATTTATCTATCTAGAAGCAGTCACTTGACTTAACACTAGCCCCTAACACTATGGGCTAGTCCTGAACATTAACAATATCCTTACCCTAACGTCACTATCTTACTACAGTCACTACCTTATCCAACCTATCTTGTGTTTTATGTCCTAACCTATGCCTTACCCTATGCTGTCACTACCAACACTAGGCATAAACGTTACATTATGTATATAGTACACTATACACCACATTATACTATCAATGCTTATCACACTCTATGTCACAATATATTATATGGATATTAAATAGGCAAACATCACATGACACAAGATATACCAAAAGACACATAACACTATTCACATCATACAATACACATGACGTGATTGGTGTTTTCAGAGGTAGGAACGTGACATCCATTGTCCACCACTCTTACACAAGTGTAAGCAGTTGACTGGATGCAACACGCAGACAGGGACAAGGCGGAAGTAACCAATTAAACTGTTTACTTCCCTAGTGTAGCGGGAAGTTACATTAACAATAGCAACGGTGAATAGTGCAAAACAGAGCAATTACAGCATGAAATATACAACATAAGATATACAATTAATCCTCAGGCTCACTCTAACAATTACAACAGTCTCTTGTTATATATTCTTATAACTTTCTAACAAAGGTGATAATCCCGATACCATGGGAGTCACTGTATTGTTTCTTCCTCTAGCCCTAGCAAGGGTCTCTGGTTCCTCCCTGCTAGGTTGCAAGTCCTCCTGACAAAGTCTAACAAGTCACGTTGGGCCTCCTTCACTTTATCCGGCCCCCACCCTGTCTGTTGTACAAGCCCAGGCCATGCTCTGTACCATATGTCAGCGCTGGAAGCACCGACTTACTCGTGCCTCCCGTTCACGACGGCAGATGTCCACTCCGAGCAGACTTTCTTAATAAATATTTAGTGCTTGACCGATGTCTCTCGTACCCCGTGGGATGAGGGCTGGGCCTCGGCTCTTGACTGGCATTGTCTGGGCTCTTCGTCTTTACCAGCACAGGTCTGGTCTTCGGACCTTGACTGGCGTAGTCTGAGCTCCAGAACTTGCTTGGCGCAGGTCTGGTGTATGGGCGTTCACCAGTGTTGTCTGGATTCCCAAACTTGTCTCGCCTCCAGCCACGTTCTGGCACCTCGGCCTCAGCGTCTTACTCTGCACACGTCCTGACCAGCCATTCTCTTGGCTCCAAATATTCTCCCGTTTTGCCGCGCTGGCCTTTTGTACTAGGGAACTGCGTCGTCAAGGTCATCTGACCAGGTTCTTCATTCAAACTCGTCCTTACTGAAACTCTCCCTTTTCTGGGGGGTTCCACAGGGTCCCATTTGAATAGCCGATGGCAATCCTCCTGCACAAATGCAACACAGTGCTGGGGATTCTCGCCTTTTATGTCACACCTTCTTACACATATACTGTTTATAGACTGTACCTTTGAAACTATAGTGTATTTTACTACCTCAAGACATAGAGAGGGAATCTCACAGCACAAAATGGCTGTACAAATCAAGCCCATTCAATTAGTGCACCTTTGGCTTGGCCATACAGTTCAGTGCACATTCCCACCTACTTGTTTTCCATCTATCTCCGTCTTCTCCGGTTCCTCTAAAGCCAGAGCTGTCAATCAAGAAAGAGGAGGGCAGCTATAGATGGAAAACAAGTAGGTGGGAACATGCACTGCATTTCTGGGCCTTGACAAGAATGTCCAGAGCATCTGTGCTTTGTTTGTACAGTCATTTGTGCTGACAGACTCCCTTTAAAATGGAGCGTAGTGTAACTTTTTCACTGGTGATTTTCGTTGACAGACTTAGAACAGTACATCCTAACAGTTTTGGCTACAGTAAAAGTCATATAAATCATTGAAAAACATTTCACGCCCTTTTTTGCTTAGAAACTGTAACAAGACAATGCTAAATATGACTTGTCGTGAGCACAAAGCACCTTCCTCCCTTATGTCAGGAAAGAGGAAATGTCTGAGATTCAGAGTTTTAAAGAAAACCCCACCCTCAGAAAAGGTCAGAAGACTGGACAATGAAAGCGAACACTTGTAAATTCCATTAACATGTTTCAATCACTTCACTCTTACCAATCCATCAATGTACAGAGCTGGAAAATATTACACAACGTAATCAGGACAGGAACTGCTTCTAGATGTGTTTTACTTTCTAAAGTTCAGGATTGATACCATTGTCCCTGTGATACATTCTTTATAGCTCCCCATATGATATGTATTAAATCATTACCTCGGAAACACATTCAATGGATTTCAGCAAATGTAACCTAAAACATGTTTAACTCCACAATAAGTAAAATAAATTATTTCCAGGTGTTCTGGTAATATTAGAAAAACCTACAGGGTATAGAAACCGGTATACTGTAACTGCTGAGATTACTCCGTGTATAATTTATTTTGTGTTCTCTTCACTTCATATAATGTATTTTCCTTTCATAGATTACATATAAATTCGATTAAGATTTGGCAACATATTTTGTTCAATCTGTAATCACTGATATTGTATGATTTCATAAGGAACGTGTTAATGCCAGATATACAGTAAAAGAAATAGAAAATAAGGTGTGATGGCAGGTCAATGGGGTTTTTGGAAACAGTTGATTTGACATGCAGATTATATGCCTGTATCAATTGCATTAAATGTACAAGTGACTGTGCCTTTTACACTTGGCTTACATGACTGTTTCTCACTAATCTGAGAAAATCGGTCCGAATATGCTAATCACACTATTATCAGACTAACTGGAGTGTGATTAGAGTATAATTGGAGTGTGATTGGAGTGGGATCAGAGTGAGATCAGAGTGAGCTCAGAGTGTGATTAGAGTGAGCTCAGAGTGTGATTAGAGTATAATCAGAGTGGGATCAGAGTGAGATCAGAGTGTGATTAGAGTATAATCAGAGTGGCATCAGAGTGGGATCAGAATGAGATCAGAGTGTGATTAGAGTATAATCAGAGTGGGATCAGAGTGAGATCAGAGTGTGATTAGAGTGTGATTAGAGTGAGATCAGAGTGAGATCAGAGTGTGATTAGAGTATAATCAGAGTGGCATCAGAGTGGGATCAGAATGAGATCAGAGTGTGATTAGAGTATAATCAGAGTGGGATCAGAGTGAGACCAGAGTGTGATTAGAGTGAGATCAGAGTGAGCTCAGAGTGTGATTAGAGTGAGCTCAGAGTGTGATTAGAGTATAATCAGAGTGGGATCAGAGTGGGATCAGAGTGAGATCAGAGTGGCATCAGAGTGGGATCAGAATGAGATCAGAGTGTGATTAGAGTATAATCAGAGTGGGATCAGAGTGAGATCAGAGTGTGATTAGAGTGAGATCAGAGTGAGATCAGAGTGTGATTAGAGTATAATCAGAGTGGCATCAGAGTGGGATCAGAATGAGATCAGAGTGTGATTAGAGTATAATCAGAGTGGGATCAGAGTGAGACCAGAGTGTGATTAGAGTGAGATCAGAGTGAGATCAGAGTGTGATTAGAGTATAATCAGAGTGGCATCAGAGTGGGATCAGAATGAGATCAGAGTGTGATTAGAGTATAATCAGAGTGGGATCAGAGTGATATCAGAGTGGGATCAGAGTGAGATCAGAGTGTGATTAGAGTGAGATCAGAGTGTGATTAGAGAATAATCAGAGTGGGATCAGTGTGATTAGAGTATAATCAGAGTGGGATCAGAGTGAGATCAGAGTGTGATTAGAGTGAGATCAGAGTGTGATTAGAGTATAATCAGAGTGGCATCAAAGTGGGATCAGAGTGGGATCAGAGTGGGATCAGAGTGAGATGTGATTTTCTCAGAGGAGGAAGAAAAAAGTTTCTTCTCTATATTGTCAGTACTCATCTGATTTTTACAGCCGTATACACAACAGCACAAGCCCTTACTGCGGTTGGTCCTATTCATTTAAATAGGATTGAGCTGCAGTACCAGGAACATCCTCCCTTACAGACAGATTAAATAATTAGGGACACAGCACTTATAGAACTCTGGTTGGTCAGGATAAGATTGGACTATCAATGTCAACCTGCCGGTGGGATTGACTGACCATCTAGTTGGTATGGGTGTCTCTTCTCTTTTTTTCCCTAAAATGGCAGATGTCAGACGAGAAAGGATTCATGCATGTTAGATTTCAATTCTTTGTCCATCATGAGAGATAAACCATCACCAGTGGGTTCTGGCAGCAGTTAGCACAATAGAGGACCACTGAAATTCAACTTCTGCAGCACCCCTTTAAGGCCACCATATGAATTAGTTAAGGTACCTTCACACATAACGATTTCTTTAACGATATCGTTGCTTTTTGTGACGTAGCCTCGATATCGTTAACAAAATTGTTATGCGTGACAGCGACCAACGATCAGGCACCTGCTGGGAGATCGTTGGTCGCTGGGAGTGATCAGGACCTTTTTTTTGGTCGCTGATCACCCGCTATCATCGCTGAATCGGCGTGTGTGACGCCGATCCAGTGATGTGTTCACTGGTAACCAGGGTAAATGTCGGGTTACTAAGCGCAGGGCCGCGCTTAGTAACCCAATATTTACCCTGGTTAACATTGTAAAAGTAAAAAAAAAAAACTACATACTCACATTCCGATGTCTGTCACGTCCCCCTGCACTGTGTCAGCGCCGGCCGGCCGTAAAGCAGAGCACAGCGGTGATGTCACCGCTCTGCTTTATGGCTGGCGCTTACACAGTGCAGGGAAGCTGACGCCGGCGGACGTGACAGACATCGGAATGTGAGTATGTAGTGTTTTTTTATTTTTACTTTTACAATGGTAACCAGGGTAAATATCGGGTTACTAAGCGCGGCCCTGTGCTTAGTAACCCGATATTTACCCTGGTTACCCGAAGACTTCGGCATCGTTGAAGACAGTTTCAACTATGCCGAAGTCGTTGGTCGCTGGAGAGCTGTCTGTGTGACAGCTCCCCAGCGACCACACAACGACTTACCAACGATCACGGCCAGGTCGTATCGCTGGTCGTGATCGTTGGTAAATCGTTTAGTGTAACGGTACCTTTAGCTGTTGGACGAACGATTGTTTGGCTGATGGTTATCTCTCCTAAATGCTGCCTCATGCAGGAACTCTCAGCTCTTCCAAACGCTCCATGAGAGAGCCACTACCGGACCACTCTGACAGCAGTTTATCTTATGCCATGATTTGTCAGGGGAGAGTTGGGAGGCATTCCTACACATTACATGGTTGGCGATGGTTGGCAAATTCTGCCCAACTTTTATCTAATTTGTATAGACTTTACTTATACTAATTAACAAAGGCAAAATGTCTCATCCACACAAACATCCGTGCCTGGTACTGTAGCTTCTGCCCATCTAAATTGTGAGGGTCCCACAGATCAGACTTACATTAATAAAAAAAAGTCTATCCTATGGGTACGTCATTAATGTTATAGTCCAGAGGAACCCCTATACAATATTGTTTGTATGTGACCACTTGTAAACTGTCATCTGCTAATAATTAGAAATATTCTCATAAACTAATGTTTAATTCCACTTCTAAATATTTGCTCATAAGCATCAAACATTTGTAAGGCTGTGATGTATCCGGGGCGACTTCTACCACTCTGGATCTGTGAAGTCTGGAAACGTTTTTTTTTAACAATTGTATATTATTATGCTCCAAGATATAAAGTAAATAGAGTTTTAGTTGTGTTTATGCGATCATTCATTTTACTGCAGGATGTTGCTAAAGAAAACTTAATGATTTTGACGGAACTCAATGTTTGGCACATACAATGGGATTTTCTATAACTGGTTGTAGGGTTAGTGATACGTAAGAAAATAAATAAAGTATTGGATGAGTTCAAGGTTAAATTGTGTATCTTATTAGTGATGCTGAAATTTTTTTCTGAGATTACTCCCCAGGACAGAATATGATAGACCTAGAAATAAATATGTATAAAAAGAGAAAACAGTCTTAAAGAGAATCTGTCACCAGGTTTTTGCTACCTCATCTGAGAGAAGCATGATGTAGGAAAAGAGACCCCGATTCAGGTTGTGTACAGTTGTGCACAAAAGTTTACATACCCCAGGAGAATTTTTGCTTTCTGGGTAGACAGCCCATGAATTTACAGGAATTGGAGGCTTTTTGCAAAGAAGAGTGGGCAGATTTACCATTTGAGAAAATAATAATAATAATAATAATCTTTATTTTTATATAGCGCTAACAAATTCCGCAGCGCTTTACAGTTTTTTGCACACATTATCATCGCTGTCCCTGTTAGGGCTCACAATCTAAATTCCCTATCAGTATGTCTTTGGAATGTGGGAGGAAACCGGAGAACCCGGAGGAAACCCACGCAAACATGGAGAAAATAAATAACCTCATCCACAACTACCACAAAAGGCTTCAATCTGTCATTGATCTTAGTGGGGGCAATACACGGTATTAAGAAATGGGGTATGTGAACTTTTGATCAGGGTCATTTGGATGTTTTGGGTTGTCATTATGATTTAAAAAGAGAAACACAGTAGTTTGACAATAAATGGATTGTTCCAAGCACTAACCATGAGTGGAGAAAAAGTTTTGGTGTTATCATTCATATTCTCTGAAAAAGGGCCAAGAAAGCAAAAATTCTGCTGGGGTATGTAAACTTTTGAGCACAACTGTATCAATTAGTTTACTTCATGCAGCAGTTGGGACACAGAGTTTTAGATGTAACAGAGCTCAGAAAGCTGCCCCCACCCACACCAGGCTCTGTATGCACATTCTCTATTGACATTGAGCTGCTTATTACAGGAGGGGGCCAAGTGGGACCAGGGCTGTAGTCCAGACAGTAATAATCTCCTGGTGATAAAACATTTATTGTATGGAAACAACAGCACACAGCTTAATAAGTAACACATCCCTGAATGCAGTGTCTTAGCCCCGACACCACATTGCCTTCAGATCTAATAGCAAAAATTTGCTGGCAGATTCCCTTTAAAGATTGACCTGTTTTGCACACTTTCTCATTTCTTTTGCATTGGACCATGTTTAATGACCAATGATACTCTACATACAAATGCACATATACACTCCATATATATATATATATAAGTGCTTCTCACTAAATTAGAATATCATCAAAAAGTTAATTTATTTCAGTTCTTCAATACAAAAAATGAAACTCATATATTATATAGAGTCATTACAAACAGAGTGATCTATTTCAAGTGTTTATTTCTGTGAATGTTGATGAATATGGCTTACAGCCAATGAAAACCCAAAAGTCATTATCTCAGTAAATTAGAATATGTTATAACACCGGCTTGAAAAATTATTTAAAAATCCGAAATGTTGGCCTACTGAAATGTATGTTCAGTAAATGCAGTCAATACTTGGTCGGGGCTCCTTTTGCATCAATTACTGCATCAATGTGGTGTGGCATGGAGGCGATCAGCCTGTAGCACTGCTGAGGTGTTATGGAAGCCAAGGTTGCTTTGATAGCAGCCTTCAGCTCATCGGTATTGTATTCTATAGATTCTCTATGGGGTTAAGGTCAGGCGAGTTTGCTGGCCAATCAAGCACAGTGATACTGTTGTTTTTAAACCAGGTATTGGTACTTTTGGCAATGTGGACAGGTGGCAAGTCCTGCTGGAGAATGAAATTTCCATCTCCAAAAAGCTTGTCGGCAGAGAGAAGCATGAAGTGCTCTAAAATTTCCTGGTAGACGGTGTTACAACCCTGCCGGCATCACTGCATGGCCTTCCATCCCCCACCTGCCTGATACATCAACTCACTCTGTGCCATGCTGTGAGATCTGTCTGCAGCCGGCTCCATGCCGTGTGCTCCATGGCCGCTTGCTCTGTGTACACTTCCTGACTGTGTGCATAGGGGGGGTTGCGCTGGCAAATCCGGATTCTTATTGAGACTGTGTGCACCTCCCTATGGTGTCCCTGGCCAATTGCCTAGAGGCCTCTGATACTTAAGGTGTCATCACCCATTGGAGGACACCTGAGCAAACTATTTCCCTCAGTTAGTATTTGATACTGAGCTGCCAGGTCGTGTTCTATTTCCTGTCTCTGAGGGCTGCAATACGCAGGCCTATCTGTGTCTAGTTCTAGTATCTGTGTCTATTCCTGTCTGAACTCTGGTCTATGTCCGTTCCTGTTGTTTCTTTGTTTGTTTGCCACTCCCACTCTGCTGTGCGTGCCTCTGTGTTCACTCTCCTGCTCGCCACTACCTGTGGCTCTGCATCTCTCTGCTCTGCTCGCCACTACTTGTGGCTCTGCACCTCTCTGCGCTGCTCGCCACTACCAGTGGCTCTGCACCTCTTTGCTCTGCTTGCCACAATCAGTGGCTCCGCACCTCTCTGCTCTGTTCGCCACAACCTGTGGCTCTGTGCTTCTCTGCTTTGATCGCCACAACCTGTGGCTCTCTGCCTTCTGGCTCTTGACTTTGCGTCCTGCGAATCTGTCTCTTGGCATTGCCTCCTGCATTTCTGCTCTTGGTTCTGCCTCCAGCATCTCCGCTCTTGGCTCTGCCTCCAGCGTCTCCGCTCTTGGCTCCGCCTCCAACGTATCCGCTCTTGGCTCCACCTCCAGTGGCTCCGTCCTTAGCTCCGCCTTCTCCTTCTCTGATCTTAGCGCTGCCTTCCTCTTCTCTGCTCTTAGCTCTGTCTTCTCCTTCTCTGATCTTAGCGCCGCCTTCCTCTTCTCTGCTCTTAGCTCTGTCTTCTCCTTCTCTGCTCTTTGCTGCATTTCTGTTCATGGCTCTGCCTCCTGCTCTTAACTCCACCTCCTGTGGCTCTGCTTTGCATCCGCTCTTGCGGTCTTGCTCTATCTCCGTTCTGCAACTTGCCACACATGTCTCTACCAGTTTCTTTATATTCACCAGTCCGAACAGGTCCCTACCTGTTCCCATATACCCTCCAGTCTGAACAGGTTCTTACCTATTTCAATACACCCGCTTGTATACCAGTTCCTACCAGAGTATCAGTCCTGTCTGTCTGACCTGCCAGAGTGCCAGCTGTGCCCGCCTGTCTGCCAGAGTGCCAGCCGTGCCCACCTGCCTGTGTCTCTGTGAAGCCCGTCTGCCTGTCAGGTCCTCTGCCATACCCGTCCGCCAGCCAGTGTCACATCCGTGCCTGCCTGTGTCCTGTCCCCGGTGGGATCAGCATCCACAGCTAGACACCACCCTGGAATGGTACCTGGTAGCTACCTGCCGCACAAGTCTGACCTCACCAAGGTAGCTGCTTAGTCACGCCCCTTCCAGGGTAGTCTAGTCAGTGGTCCAGTGGGGCCACATCCCCGGACGCCCGCACCAACCAGTCTGTTGTTTTGATAAAACAGTGGACCTACACCAGCAGATGACATGGCTCCCCAAACCATCACTGATTGTGGAAACTTCACATTAGACCTTAAGCAGCTTGGATTGTGGCCTCTCCACTCTTCCTCCAGACTCTGGGACCTGGATTTCTAAATTAAATGCAAAATTTACTTTCATCACAAAGCAACACACTGGACCACTGAGTAACAGTCCAGTTCTTTTTCTCCTTGGCCCAGGTAAGACACTTCTGGCTTGACACAAGGAACGAGACACTTGTAGCCCATGTCCTGGATACGTCTGTGTGTGATGGCTCTTGAAGCAATGACTCCAGCAGCAGTCCACTCCTTGTGAATCTCCCCCAAATTTTTGAATGGCCTTTTCTTTACAATCCTTTCAAGGCTGTGGTTATCCCAGTTGCTTGTGCACCTTTTTCTACCACATTTTTTCCTTCCACTGAACTTTCCATTAATATGCTTGGATACAGCACTCTGTGAACAGCCATCTTCTTTATCAATGACCTTTTGTGGCTTATCCTCCTTGTGGAGTGTGTGAATGACTGCCTTCTGGACATCTGTCAAGTCAGCAGTCTTCCCCATGATTGTGAAGCCTACTGAAACAGACTAAGAGACCTTTCTAAACACTTAGGAAGCCTTTGCAGGTGTTTTTTGTGAATTATTCTAATTTATTGAGATTGGATTTTCATTGGCTGTAAGCTATAATCATCAACATTAACAGAAATAAACACTTGAAATAGATCACTCTGTTTGTAATTACTCTATATAATATATGAATTTCACTTTTTCTATTGAAGAACTGAATAAATTAACTTTTTGATGATATTCTAATTTTATGAGAAGCACCTGTATGTATTTTCTTGAAGGGCAGCAGATATATTTTATATACGTTCCCATGATAAGTTTTCGGTGAGTTTTTGATGCTGCATGTTTTTTAAAAAATGCAAGTAATCTAATTTACAGTACTTAGTTGGGTGCAGAAATGGTCAAAATAATCTGCAACATAAAATAAACTCACCAAAATCTCATCATGGGAGCGTAGCCTAAAAGTTCGTCTGGGTGGTACAGGTCAAGAATTTGATAGCTATGCCCATCCAACACCCTTTTAAAGGGACTCTGTCAGGAGATGTTTTGATATGAAATCTGACAGAAGCATGATGTAGGGATAGCGACCCCGATTCCAACTATGTATCACTTGGAACACTGGGCTCAGCAATTGTAGAATCACAGTTTTCTCTGCTACAGATCTAGCAGAGCTCTGAATGCTGAGCCCTGTCTAACCATGCCCACACCACTGATTAGCAGTCATCTGTCACTATACAGTGTACACAAAATTCTGCCAATCAGTGGTTGAGGTAGGATTGCATAAAACAGTTGACTAGGAGGCAAGAGACGCCTAGTCCTGTAATGATAACTTTCTGCTGATAAAACCTTAATTTTATTTAAATAGTAACACACAGACCAGTAAGTGACACATCACTGGAATCTCGGTCTTTGCCCCTACATCGTGCTGCTCTTAAATCACATAGCAAAACCAGCTGACAGATTCTCTTTAAGGACATTCTCCTCAAAGCTAAAGAGTTAGATATCAGGATTACATTATGAAAATGTGCCTAGCTGAATTCATAAAGCAATAATACTATATACAGAATTAGAAAAGTGAGTCCTGGATCTGTGATGTGCGCACATACTAATAATAGGTTGATGATATCTTCTCTCCGTGGCATCCTTCTTTCTCTTAATTACTGAACTATTTGAGGAATATAATTGCATTAGTCTACTGACCCAGTTACCTTAAATAATATAATGTAAAGTGTAAAAGGAAAAAGAAGACTCCGTCATAAGTGTCGGATAAAAAGGGGCCTTCGGATAATTTACGTGCAATAACAGAGGTATCCATTGAAGCTTGCGTAGATGTCAGGCGCCACATATCCTGAATACTGTTCCATCAAGGTTCCTGCTCTTGTTTCTCACTGCTTCAGCTACAGAACAAGGAGAAGCATAATGCACTTAGTGTCTGAATAATTTATAAGGTGAGTCCATGCTGCAAACGAGACTATTCCCTTTTTGTCTGGCACTAGACCTTACAATGCATGGAAGTCTCCTGCTGTCAGCAAAATCAAATGCAAGCCCATCTCGGCAATGATACAAATCTATTTAATACTATTTCAATGCCATGCATACGCCAGTTTGAGATAAATTAGGATTCCCGCCTCATTAATCTTGCACACAATGTAAACTCTTTCTTTTATCGACAAACTCTTAAATTTGTATTTTATGTCATACTTTGATCTCTGTTTTGTGTTTATACTTTCAGCATTTGTCTATTAGTTAAAGACGAACTGTCATCATCTCTGACATGACAGTTTTGGTAAATGCCTCTATTCTTCATTAAATATTCTGCAGCATTTTTTTTATAACTCTGCATTGTGTTATTCTTCTGTTATTCCTCCTTGACATTTATACGTATGTTGATGTGACGTTACAAACTGTGAGGCAGTGTAGTCAAGACGTTTGGGGCCAGATACCAAGACAGCTGGTTGAAAACTAAGGGGAAAGGCAGAGGAGTAGTCAGGTCACAGTTCGAGTTCAGAATTTCAAGAAGGTAGGCGATCAAGACAAAAGGGGCTAGGTAAACTGATGGTCAAAGGCAAATCCAAGATCAGGCAACAAAGATTAGCATATAAGAGCTCGGAGCACAGACCAAACACACATCACTTGAGCTAAGCTACAACTAGCAGCAATCAGATATAGACAGCCAGCTAAATATTCAGGTAATAACCCAGAACGGGAGACGCCTGGAGGAAACTCAGCATGCCCCAGCCCTAATTGGACGGATGAACTGTGACAACACTGAGAACTCAGCACTCCCCGGCCCCAGATTGGACGACTGAACTGTCACTCACTGTGTCTGCCTCTTATTATATACAGTAAGATTAAATAAATGATCTAGCATTAGGATTGTGGAATTATGAGCTCTAAAACACTGGCCAATATCTATTGCATCCACTCAGCAACAAATTAATAAAGAGAGAAACTAACCATGTATTGTTTTGGGAACAACATGAACCTAATAACAAGTTCGAGAAGAACTATACAGTTTGTAGAAGTTTGTATGTGATGTTACATGTCAAGAAATGACTGCAATGTGAATGCTGTATACAAACATAGACCTTAAACAGAACAGAAAAGGTGGACTGGCCATTAACTGTCTGTGTGGCTTAAAGGGAATCTGTCACCCACGGAACGTATATGCCCTATTAACATGGGCATACAGGTGAGAGAAATGTTACACTAGTTCTACCTCAATACCTCTTATCTGTGGTCTTGTTGTTGAGAAATCTTATTTTTTTTATGCTAATGAATGGCTCCGGGGCGTGCGGTGTCATGATTCCAATGGCAGGGAATCACAAAAGGACAAGCACCAACGAGCTCTAGGGTGATGGAACCTGAGCTGACCGCGACCCTAAACCTGAACACACAAATAACAATAGCCGGGGAACGTGCCTACGTTGATCCTAGACGTCTCGCACCAGCCGAAGATCTAACTTTCCCAATTAGAAGAAACACAGACCTCTCTTGCCTCCAGAGAAATACCCCACAGAAATAGCAGCCCCCCACATATAATGACGGTGAAATGAGAGGAAGGCACATACACAGTATGAAAACAGATTCAGCAAAATGAGGCCCGCTAAAACTAGATAGCAGAGGATACAAAAGTAAACTGCGCGGTCAGCAAAAAACCCTTCAAAAAACCATCCTGTAATTATTTGAACTCATGTTCCAACTCATGGAACATGAGGAGCAATTACAGCCCACTAAAGCAACCAGCAGCAAAGAGACAATTATATGCAAGCTGGACAAGACAAAAAATAAAGCAAAACGTGGAACAAGAAAATCAAAACTTAGCTTGTCCTGAAGATTACTGAAGCCAGAAGCTGAGGTAACAAAACACTCTGATAACCTTGAGAGCCGGCGGGGAAATGACAAGAAAGCCCGGTTAAATAGGAAACTCCCAAATCCTAATAGAACAGGTGGACACCAGAGACAGCAGAACACAAATCACCCAGTACCATCAGTAACCACCAGAGGGAGCCCAAAAACAGAACTCACAACAGTACCCCCCCCTTGAGGAGGGGTCACCGAACCCTCACGAGAACCACCAGGGCGACCAGGATGAGCCCTATGAAAAGCGCGGACCAAATCATCAGCATGAACATCAGAGGCAACCACCCAAGAATTATCCTCCTGACCATAACCCTTCCACTTGACCAAATATTGGAGTTTCCGTCTGGAAACACGAGAATCCAAGATCTTCTCCACAACATACTCCAATTCTCCCTCCACCAGCACCGGAGCAGGAGGCTCAAGCGAAGGAACAACAGGTACCTCATACCTCCGCAACAACGACCGATGGAACACATTATGAATAGCAAATGATGCCGGGAGATCCAAACGAAACGACACAGGGTTAAGAATTTCCAAGATCCTATAAGGACCGATGAACCGAGGCTTGAACTTAGGAGAAGAGACCTTCATAGGAACAAAACGAGAAGACAACCACACCAAGTCCCCAACACGAAGTCGAGGACCCACGCGGCGACGGCGATTAGCAAACTGCTGAGCCTTCTCCTGGGACAACTTCAAATTGTCCACCACATGACTCCAAATCCGATGCAACCCATCCACCACCATGTCCACTCCAGGATAATCAGAAGGCTCCACCTGACCAGAGGAAAAACGAGGATGAAACCCCGAATTACAAAAGAAAGGAGAAACCAAGGTAGCAGAACTAGCCCGATTATTAAGGGCAAACTCGGCCAGCGGCAAAAAGGTAACCCAGTCATCCTGATCAGCAGAAACAAAACACCTCAAATAAGTTTCCAAGGTCTGATTAGTTCGCTCCGTCTGGCCATTCGTCTGAGGATGGAATGCAGACGAAAAGGACAAATCAATGCCCATCTTAGCACAGAACGTCCGCCAAAATCTAGACACAAACTGGGATCCCCTGTCAGAAACGATGTTCTCCGGAATCCCATGCAAACGAACCACGTTCTGGAAAAACAGAGGGACCAACTCAGAGGAGGAAGGCAACTTAGGCAAGGGTACAAGATGAACCATTTTAGAAAAGCGGTCACACACAACCCAGATGACAGACATTTTTTGAGAGACAGGGAGATCCGAAATAAAGTCCATGGAAATGTGCGTCCAAGGCCTCTTCGGGATAGGCAAAGGTGACAACAATCCACTGGCTCGAGAACAGCAAGGCTTAGCCCGAGCACAAACCTCACAAGACTGCACAAAAGAACGCACATCCCTCGACAAGGAAGGCCACCAAAAAGACCTGGCCACCAAGTCTCTAGTACCAAATATTCCAGGATGACCTGCCAACGCAGAAGAATGGACCTCGGAGATGACTCTACTGGTCCAACTATCCGGAACAAACAGTCTCTCAGGCGGACAACGATCAGGTTTACCCGCCTGAAACTCCTGCAAAGCACGTCGCAAGTCTGGGAAGACGGCCGACAAAATCACCCCATCCCTAAGGATACCAGTGGGCTCAGAATTTCCAGGGGAGTCAGGCACAAAACTCCTAGAAAGAGCATCCGCCTTCACATTCTTTGAACCTGGCAGGTATGAAACCACAAAATTGAAACGAGAGAAAAACAGTGACCAACGAGCCTGTCTAGGATTCAGACGCCTGGCAGACTCAAGGTAAATCAGATTTTTGTGATCAGTCAAGACCACCACACGATGTCTAGCACCCTCCAGCCAATGACGCCACTCCTCAAATGCCCACTTCATGGCCAAAAGTTCCCGATTACCCACATCATAATTCCGCTCAGCGGGCGAAAATTTTCTAGAAAAGAACGCACATGGCTTCATCACCGAGCAATCGGAGCTTCTCTGTGACAAAACCGCCCCCGCTCCAATCTCGGAAGCATCAACCTCAACTTGGAAAGGAAGCAAAACATCAGGCTGACGCAACACAGGAGCAGAAGAAAACCGGCGTTTAAGTTCCCGAAAGGCCTCCACAGCCGCAGGAGACCAATCAGCAACATCAGCACCCTTCTTAGTCAAATCCGTCAAAGGCTTAAAAAAACTAGAAAAATTAGTTATAAAACGACGATAGAAATTAGCAAAGCCTAAGAACTTCTGCAGACTCTTAAGAGATGCAGGCTGCGTCCAGTCACAAATAGCTCGAACCTTGATGAGATCCATCTCAATAGTAGAAGGGGAAAAAATATACCCCAAGAAAGAAATCTTCTGGACTCCAAAGAGACACTTTGAGCCCTTTACAAACAAGGAATTAGCCCGCAGGACCTGAAACACCTTCCTGACCTGCTGAACATGAGACTCGCAGTCATCAGAAAAAACCAAAATATCATCCAAATACACAATCATAAATTTATCAAGATATTCACGGAAAATATCGTGCATAAAGGACTGGAAGACTGAAGGAGCATTAGAAAGTCTGAAAGGCATTACCAAATACTCAAAATGGCCCTCAGGCGTATTAAATGCGGTTTTCCACTCATCACCTTGCTTTATTCGTATAAGATTATACGCACCCCGAAGATCAATCTTAGTGAACCATTTAGCCCCCTTAATGCGAGCAAACAAATCAGTCAACAAAGGCAAAGGATACTGATATTTTACGGTAATCTTATTCAAGAGACGATAATCTATACAAGGCCTCAAGGACCCATCTTTTTTGGCCACGAAAAAAAAACCTGCTCCCAAAGGGGACGAAGATGGACGGATATGTCCCTTTTCCAAGGACTCCTTAACATAATCCCGCATAGCAGTATGCTCTGGCACTGACAGATTGAACAAACGACCTTTAGGAAATTTACTACCAGGAATTAAATCTATAGCACAATCGCAATCCCTGTGAGGAGGAAGCGAACTGAGCTTAGGCTCCTCAAAAACATCCCGATAATCAGACAAAAATACAGGAACCTCAGAAGGAGTAGATGAAGCGATAGAAATCGGAGGTGCATCATCATGAGCCCCCTGACATCCCCAGCTTAACACAGACATTGTTTTCCAGTCAAGGACTGGATTATGAGTTTGTAACCATGGCAGACCAAGTACTAGAACATCATGTAAATTATACAATACCAGGAAGCGAATCACCTCCTGATGAACGGGAGTCATACGCATGGTCACTTGTGTCCAGTACTGAGGTTTATTCATAGCTAAAGGTGTAGAGTCAATTCCCTTCAAAGGAATAGGGACTTCCAGAGGCTCCAGACTAAACCCACAGCGGTTGGCAAATGACCAATCCATAAGACTCAGGGCAGCGCCTGAATCTACATAGGCATCGACGGAAATGGATGATAATGAGCAAATCAGAGTCACAGACAGAATGAACTTAGACTGTAACGTACTAATGGCAACAGACTTATCAACCTTTTTTGTGCGTTTAGAGCATGCTGATATAACATGAGCTGAATCACCACAATAAAAGCACAACCCATTTTTCCGCCTATAGTTTTGCCGTTCACTTCTAGACTGAACTCTATCACATTGCATTGTCTCAAGTGCCTGTTCAGAAGACACCGCCAAATGGTGCACAGGTTTGCGCTCCCGTAAACGCCGATCAATCTGAATAGCCATAGTCATAGACTCATTCAGACCCGTAGGCGCAGGGAACCCCACCATAACATCTTTAATGGCCTCAGAAAGGCCATCTCTGAACTTTGCAGCCAGGGCGCACTCATTCCACTGAGTAAGCACTGACCATTTCCGAAATTTTTGACAATATATTTCTGCTTCATCTTGCCCCTGAGAGAGAGCTAATAAAGCTTTTTCAGCCTGAATCTCCTGGTTAGGTTCCTCATAGAGCAAACCCAATGCCAGAAAAAACGCATCCACATTAAGCAACGCAGGATCCCCTGGTGCCAATGCAAATGCCCAATTTTGAGGGTCACCCCGCAGGAAAGATATAATAATCTTAACCTGCTGAGCAGGGTCTCCAGAAGAGCGAGATTTCAAAGAAAGGAACAGCTTGCAATTGTTCCTAAAATTCAGAAAACTAAATCTATCTCCAGCAAAGAACTCTGGAATAGGAATTCTAGGTTCAGACATAGGAGCATGTACAACAAAATCTTGTATATTTTGAACCTTAGCAGCAAGATTATTCAAGCTGGAAGCTAAACTCTGGACGTCCATGATAAACAGCTAAGGTCAGAGCCATTCAAGGATTAAGAGGAGGGGAAAAAAAAAAAAAAAAAAAATCAGCCTGGCTGCAATTAAGGCTAGGCAGCAACCTCAGAGGAGAGAGAAAAAAAAAAAAAAACTTCCTCAGACTACTTTTCCTCCTACTTCAGCCCAAACATTTTTGCCGGCTATACAATCATGATTCCAATGGCAGGGAATCACAAAAGGACAAGCACCAACGAGCTCTAGGGTGATGGTACCTGAGCTGACCGCGACCCTAAACCTGAACACACAAATAACAATAGCCGGGGAACATGCCTACGTTGATCCTAGACGTCTCGCACCAGCCGAAGATCTAACTTCCCCTATTAGAAGAAACACAGACCTCTCTTGCCTCCAGAGAAATACCCCACAGAAATAGCAGCCCCCCACATATAATGACGGTGAAATGAGAGGAAGGCACATACACAGTATGAAAACAGATTCAGCAAAATGAGGCCCGCTAAAACTAGATAGCAGAGGATACAAAAGTAAACTGCGCGGTCAGCAAAAAACCCTTCAAAAAACCATCCTGTAATTACTTGAACTCATGTTCCAACTCATGGAACATGAGGAGCAATTACAGCCCACTAAAGCAACCAGCAGCAAAGAGACAATTATATGCAAGCTGGACAAGACAAAAAATAAAGCAAAACGTGGAACAAGAAAATCAAAACTTAGCTTGTCCTGAAGATTACTGAAGCCAGAAGCTGAGGTAACAAAACACTCTGATAACCTTGATAGCCGGCGGGGAAATGACAAGAAAGCCCGGTTAAATAGGAAACTCCCAAATCCTAATAGAACAGGTGGACACCAGAGACAGCAGAACACAAATCACCCAGTACCATCAGTAACCACCAGAGGGAGCCCAAAAACAGAACTCACAACAGTACCCCCCCCTTGAGGAGGGGTCACCGAACCCTCACGAGAACCACCAGGGCGACCAGGATGAGCCCTATGAAAAGCGCGGACCAAATCATCAGCATGAACATCAGAGGCAACCACCCAAGAATTATCCTCCTGACCATAACCCTTCCACTTGACCAAATATTGGAGTTTCCGTCTGGAAACACGAGAATCCAAGATCTTCTCCACAACATACTCCAATTCTCCCTCCACCAGCACCGGAGCAGGAGGCTCAATCGAAGGAACAACAGGTACCTCATACCTCCGCAACAACGACCGATGGAACACATTATGAATAGCAAACGATGCCGGGAGATCCAAACGAAACGACACAGGGTTAAGAATTTCCAAGATCCTATAAGGACCGATGAACCGAGGCTTGAACTTAGGAGAAGAGACCTTCATAGGAACAAAACGAGAAGACAACCACACCAAGTCCCCAACACGAAGTCGAGGACCCACGCGGCGACGGCGATTAGCAAACTGCTGAGCCTTCTCCTGGGACAACTTCAAATTGTCCACCACATGACTCCAAATCCGATGCAACCCATCCACCACCATGTCCACTCCAGGATAATCAGAAGGCTCCACCTGACCAGAGGAAAAACGAGGATGAAACCCCGAATTACAAAAGAAAGGAGAAACCAAGGTAGCAGAACTAGCCCGATTATTAAGGGCAAACTCGGCCAGCGGCAAAAAGGTAACCCAGTCATCCTGATCAGCAGAAACAAAACACCTCAAATAAGTTTCCAAGGTCTGATTAGTTCGCTCCGTCTGGCCATTCGTCTGAGGATGGAATGCAGACGAAAAGGACAAATCAATGCCCATCTTAGCACAGAACGTCCGCCAAAATCTAGACACAAACTGGGATCCCCTGTCAGAAACGATGTTCTCTGGAATCCCATGCAAACGAACCACGTTCTGGAAAAACAGAGGGACCAACTCAGAGGAGGAAGGCAACTTAGGCAAGGGTACAAGATGAACCATTTTAGAAAAGCGGTCACACACAACCCAGATGACAGACATTTTTTGAGAGACAGGGAGATCCGAAATAAAGTCCATGGAAATGTGCGTCCAAGGCCTCTTCGGGATAGGCAAAGGTGACAACAATCCACTGGCTCGAGAACAGCAAGGCTTAGCCCGAGCACAAACCTCACAAGACTGCACAAAAGAACGCACATCCCTCGACAAGGAAGGCCACCAAAAAGACCTGGCCACCAAGTCTCTAGTACCAAATATTCCAGGATGACCTGCCAACACAGAAGAATGGACCTCGGAGATGACTCTACTGGTCCAACTATCCGGAACAAACAGTCTCTCAGGCGGACAACGATCAGGTTTACCCGCCTGAAACTCCTGCAAAGCACGTCGCAAGTCTGGGAAGACGGCCGACAAAATCACCCCATCCCTAAGGATACCAGTGGGCTCAGAATTTCCAGGGGAGTCAGGCACAAAACTCCTAGAAAGAGCATCCGCCTTCACATTCTTTGAACCTGGCAGGTATGAAACCACAAAATTGAAACGAGAGAAAAACAGTGACCAACGAGCCTGTCTAGGATTCAGACGCCTGGCAGACTCAAGGTAAATCAGATTTTTGTGATCAGTCAAGACCACCACACGATGTCTAGCACCCTCCAGCCAATGACGCCACTCCTCAAATGCTCACTTCATGGCCAAAAGTTCCCGATTACCCACATCATAATTCCGCTCAGCGGGCGAAAATTTTCTAGAAAAGAACGCACATGGCTTCATCACCGAGCAATCGGAGCTTCTCTGTGACAAAACCGCCCCCGCTCCAATCTCGGAAGCATCAACCTCAACTTGGAAAGGAAGCAAAACATCAGGCTGACGCAACACAGGAGCAGAAGAAAACCGGCGTTTAAGTTCCCGAAAGGCCTCCACAGCCGCAGGAGACCAATCAGCAACATCAGCACCCTTCTTAGTCAAATCCGTCAAAGGCTTAAAAAAAACTAGAAAAATTAGTTATAAAACGACGATAGAAATTAGCAAAGCCTAAGAACTTCTGCAGACTCTTAAGAGATGCAGGCTGCGTCCAGTCACAAATAGCCCGAACCTTGACGGGATCCATCTCAATAGTAGAAGGGGAAAAAATATACCCCAAGAAAGAAATCTTCTGGACTCCAAAGAGACACTTTGAGCCCTTTACAAACAAGGAATTAGCCCGCAGGACCTGAAACACCTTCCTGACCTGCTGAACATGAGACTCCCAGTCATCAGAAAAAACCAAAATATCATCCAAATACACAATCATAAATTTATCCAGATATTCACGGAAAATATCGTGCATAAAGGACTGGAAGACTGAAGGAGCATTAGAAAGTCTGAAAGGCATTACCAAATACTCAAAATGGCCCTCAGGCGTATTAAATGCGGTTTTCCACTCATCACCTTGCTTTATTCGTATAAGATTATACGCACCCCGAAGATCAATCTTAGTGAACCATTTAGCCCCCTTAATGCGAGCAAACAAATCAGTCAACAAAGGCAAAGGATACTGATATTTTACGGTAATCTTATTCAAAAGACGATAATCTATACAAGGCCTCAAGGACCCATCTTTTTTGGCCACGAAAAAAAAACCTGCTCCCAAAGGGGACGAAGATGGACGGATATGTCCCTTTTCCAAGGACTCCTTAACATAATCCCGCATAGCAGTATGCTCTGGCACTGACAGATTGAACAAACAACCTTTAGGAAATTTACTACCAGGAATTAAATCTATAGCACAATCGCAATCCCTGTGAGGAGGAAGCGAACTGAGCTTAGGCTCCTCAAAAACATCCCGATAATCAGACAAAAATACAGGAACCTCAGAAGGAGTAGATGAAGCGATAGAAATCGGAGGTGCATCATCATGAACCCCCTGACATCCCCAGCTTAACACAGACATTGTTTTCCAGTCAAGGACTGGATTATGAGTTTGTAACCATGGCAGACCAAGTACTAGAACATCATGTAAATTATACAATACCAGGAAGCGAATCACCTCCTGATGAACGGGAGTCATACGCATGGTCACTTGTGTCCAGTACTGAGGTTTATTCATAGCTAAAGGTGTAGAGTCAATTCCCTTCAAAGGAATAGGGACTTCCAGAGGCTCCAGACTAAACCCACAGCGGTTGGCAAATGACCAATCAATAAGACTCAGGGCAGCGCCTGAATCTACATAGGCATCGACGGAAATGGATGATAATGAGCAAATCAGAGTCACAGACAGAATGAACTTAGACTGTAACGTACTAATGGCAACAGACTTATCAACCTTTTTTGTGCGTTTAGAGCATGCTGATATAACATGAGCTGAATCACCACAATAAAAGCACAACCCATTTTTCCGCCTATAGTTTTGCCGTTCACTTCTAGACTGAACTCTATCACATTGCATTGTCTCAAGTGCCTGTTCAGAAGACACCGCCAAATGGTGCACAGGTTTGCGCTCCCGTAAACGCCGATCAATCTGAATAGCCATAGTCATAGACTCATTCAGACCCGTAGGCGCAGGGAACCCCACCATAACATCTTTAATGGCCTCAGAAAGGCCATCTCTGAACTTTGCAGCCAGGGCGCACTCATTCCACTGAGTAAGCACTGACCATTTCCGAAATTTTTGACAATATATTTCTGCTTCATCTTGCCCCTGAGAGAGAGCTAATAAAGCTTTTTCAGCCTGAATCTCCTGGTTAGGTTCCTCATAGAGCAAACCCAATGCCAGAAAAAACGCATCCACATTAAGCAACGCAGGATCCCCTGGTGCCAATGCAAATGCCCAATTTTGAGGGTCACCCCGCAGGAAAGATATAATAATCTTAACCTGCTGAGCAGGGTCTCCAGAAGAGCGAGATTTCAAAGAAAGGAACAGCTTGCAATTGTTCCTAAAATTCAGAAAACTAAATCTATCTCCAGCAAAGAACTCTGGAATAGGAATTCTAGGTTCAGACATAGGAGCATGTACAACAAAATCTTGTATATTTTGAACCTTAGCAGCAAGATTATTCAAGCTGGAAGCTAAACTCTGGACGTCCATGATAAACAGCTAAGGTCAGAGCCATTCAAGGATTAAGAGGAGGGGAAAAAAAAAAAAAAAAAAAATCAGCCTGGCTGCAATTAAGGCTAGGCAGCAACCTCAGAGGAGAGAGAAAAAAAAAAAAAAACTTCCTCAGACTACTTTTCCTCCTACTTCAGCCCAAACATTTTTGCCGGCTATACAATCATGATTCCAATGGCAGGGAATCACAAAAGGACAAGCACCAACGAGCTCTAGGGTGATGGTACCTGAGCTGACCGCGACCCTAAACCTGAACACACAAATAACAATAGCCGGGGAACATGCCTACGTTGATCCTAGACGTCTCGCACCAGCCGAAGATCTAACTTCCCCTATTAGAAGAAACACAGACCTCTCTTGCCTCCAGAGAAATACCCCACAGAAATAGCAGCCCCCCACATATAATGACGGTGAAATGAGAGGAAGGCACATACACAGTATGAAAACAGATTCAGCAAAATGAGGCCCGCTAAAACTAGATAGCAGAGGATACAAAAGTAAACTGCGCGGTCAGCAAAAAACCCTTCAAAAAACCATCCTGTAATTACTTGAACTCATGTTCCAACTCATGGAACATGAGGAGCAATTACAGCCCACTAAAGCAACCAGCAGCAAAGAGACAATTATATGCAAGCTGGACAAGACAAAAAATAAAGCAAAACGTGGAACAAGAAAATCAAAACTTAGCTTGTCCTGAAGATTACTGAAGCCAGAAGCTGAGGTAACAAAACACTCTGATAACCTTGATAGCCGGCGGGGAAATGACAAGAAAGCCCGGTTAAATAGGAAACTCCCAAATCCTAATAGAACAGGTGGACACCAGAGACAGCAGAACACAAATCACCCAGTACCATCAGTAACCACCAGAGGGAGCCCAAAAACAGAACTCACAACAGTGCGGTGCTTGGAAGAAATCCCTGCCTCCTGTCTTAATTTATTACTACCACCCTCCCATGCACATCAATTATGGCCCCAGAATCCTGCCCCTGCACCCTGCACTCCCTCTACAATCCGTACCTTTTCCTCCTTTCTATGGGCAGTGTATTCAGGGATCTTCTGCACAGGCTCCGGCTAGTCACCGTGACCTCCGGCATGTGCAACAATGAGGTGCTCTCCCCTCTTCCTCCCTACACAGTTATCGCTAGGAACCATGTGTACATAGCAATGACTATACAGGGAGGAAGTGGGGAGAGCACCTTATCGTCACGGATGCCGGAGGTCACTGGAGCGGAGGTCACCTGCGCAGAAGATCCCTGAATGCAGTACCGATAGAAGGGAGCAAAAGGTATAGTTTGTGGAGGGAGCGCAGGGCACAGGTGCGAGATTCCTGCGCCACAAGTGACATGAATGGGAGAGGGTAGTATTAAAATGTAGACAGGAGGCAGGGATGGATTTCTTACAGGCACTTCACGCCCCGAAGCCTGGAAGAAATCTTTAGCATAAAGAAAGAAAATAAGATTTTGGAACAATAAGACCGCAGATGTGAGGCATACAGGTAGGACTAGTGTAACATTTTTCTCACCTGTATGCCCATATTAATAGGTCATATACGTCCCAGGGGTGACAGACTCCTTTTAAAGCGGTTGATTAAATTTCTTAAAAAATCAAAATTACAAAATGTTTGATAAAGCAAGTTATTATTAAAAAACCCACTCCGCTCTCCACAGATCTGGATACTAGCCATCAGCTACTTAGGCAAGCAAGAAGCATGCGGTTCTTTCAGAATCTATGCTACCACTTGTGCCGCTCTGAAGCTCGACAATATTTTCTTAAATCCAGCTACTACCAGGCTATGAGCACACAGTTCAGAATGGGAAACTAGGTGCCGTCATAAAGATACAAACTTGACTAAACTCCTTTAAGATATACAGTATAAAATTAGCTTCTAAGTAACGGCAGGGGCAGACGGTTGTAGATCGTAGATTCTCAGAGAATCGGACAATTATGCAAATGACTCTCTGAACAAACTCTGATCAGCATGTGATCTGATCTCTTGGATGAGGAGAAGGTGGGCAAAAAAGTCTCCCTCTTCTCCATTCTGTGGGGCCATGGAAATCAGACAGCACTTAAGGTACCTTCACACATAACGATTTCGTTAACGATATCATTGCTTTTTGTGAAGTAGCAACGATATCGTTAACAAAATCGTTATGCGTGACAGCGACCAACGATCAGGCCCCTGCTGGGAGATCGTTGGTCGCTGGGAATGATTAGGACCTTTTTTTGGTCGCTGATCACCCGCTGTCATCGCTGAATCGGTGTGTGTGACGCCGATCCAGCGATGTGTTCACTGGTAACCAGGGTAAATATTGGGTTACTAAGCGCAGGGCCGCGCTTAGTAACCCGATATTTACCCTGGTTACCATTGTAAAAGTTTTAAAAAAAACAGTACATACTCACATTCCGATGTCTGTCACGTCCCCCGGCGTCAGCTTCCCGCACTGACTGTGTCAGCGCCGGCCGGTTGTAAAGCAGAGCACAGCGGTGACGTCACCGCTGTGCTCTGCTTTACGGCTGGCGCTGACAATGTAAGTGCGGGAAGCTGACGCCGGGGGACGTGACAGACATCGGAATGTGAGTATGTACTGTTTTTTTTTTTTTTAACTTTTACAATGGTAACCAGGGTAAATATCGGGTCACTAAGAGCGGCCCTGCGCTTAGTAACCCGATATTTACCCTGGTTACCTGGGGACTTCGGCATCGTCGAAAACAGTTTCAATGACGCCGAAGTCTTTCCCCTGATCGTTGGTCGCTGGAGAGAGCTGTCTGTGTGACAGCTCCCCAGCGACCACACAACGACTTACCAACGATCACGGCCAGGTCGTATCGCTGGTCGTGATCGTTGGTAAGTCGTTTAGTGTAACGGTACCTTTAGATGTCATCCTAGTGAGTCTGATGGTTTCCACAAACTCATTGCATTGCATGGCCGAGTGTTATCTGAACAGGGAATCAAACTTGGACATGCAGAGATTTTTTAATTGGACCATCTGTTAGGTGTCGAGTTCCTGCTGCTGCACAGGAGAAATCTTGAGCCATGTCCGTTGCGGTCTCCCATTCTTCTCCAGCCGCAGTGGAGCCTGCTCGGTGGAGACATCGGTCCCAGCGCCTGACCAGGACAGATACTGCATGTTTGGTTACTGCTGCCCTTCCAGGTTCAGCCATTTTAACTAGTGATGTTCGGCGGCGAGCAGGCACTCCTGAGACTAAGTCCTGCTTTTCCCCTCCTGAGCATGCCCAGGGGAAGACCTCTCATTGGACACACGCTCAGGTCCTGTAGCAGTTCCTATTGGTCCACTAGGAAGGTCCTGAACTGCTACAGCTATAAAAGATACGGCCATGCGATAGTATCATTTGTGTTTGGTAGTTGCCAGTGGATACTCTGCCACACTGTATATAAGTGATGTGAGTCTGTTTAGCCTTGGGGCAGTACACTCAGGCAGGCAGCTAGCGTCAGTGGGGGCAATTAGCCTTGGCTTAGCATCTGCTTCCTTCATGTGTGCGGTTAGCACAGAAGAGTTCCAGAGCAAGCACACGTGTGAGCTCAGTGTCCATCCGCCGTTATTTGCAGCAGGTATCTCTGCACGGTGGACCCCGAGCTGTGAAGGCACCTCGTATCTATCACCCTATTACTTGATGCGTTCCGCTTGCCCTAACACCGTCTCTGTCCACGGAAAAAATGGGACATGTGCACGGCCCCATAGACTAACATTGGTCAGAGTGTGATATGATGTTCTGTCAGATTGCACTTCGACTGAAAATACAGGCGTCTTCACCTTCCCTCACAGTAATTAATACTGTTCAACAATCCTGAGACATATCTAGGAAGGGTGTGGTGCCATTTAAAAAAAGGCAGAATAAACATTGTATTTCACTTGGTACATTTATTTGAAAAATCAGTGGGGTGTCATCAAATGCGGCACCACGGATCAGACATGGATACCACGCCAAATCCTGTCGATATTTCATCAGTACATATTGTAGTGAAACCTCTTAACCTGTAATAAGCCACTGCATTATATAATAAAGTGAAATGTTCACTGCGGCTTTCCTACCTGGAAGGGTTTTCATCCTTCTCTTTTCATTCTGCTCTTAGATCTGTTCTCCCGATAACTTTGTTACATCTCTTCACAATGCCGGGCATGATCTCTGCAGTGGCTTGGCTATTCTTGGCACTGTTTGACTGTACATTGTGAAGAAATATGACTGCTTATGAATGTTTAATTAGCAATAGAAGCAGCTCAGAACTTTTCAAGCTTATTTTAGATGTCCGATAGGTCTATAATTTTAAAGGAGCAGCCGCCTCTTAGATAAGATCTCTACAAATACTATTAGATGGGTACAATAATTTACAATACATAAGACGCTCGTGTATCTGTTTACTTGGTATAAAGATGTAGAAGGTTCAAAAAAATCATGTCACAATGAGTTGGCCCATAATGTAAAATCCAACAATATCATTTGTTAACTGTATATATAGTGTTAACATAGTCTTCACCTTTCTGCACAAATCGTAACTGCTTTCCATTTACACACACACACACACACATTAGGGACAACTTCATAGAAACACAGTAAGGCCGGATTCAGACATTCATTAATCACTTACGAGTTCTATCCGTGGTTTTACCACATGGGACTTGTACCTACTGTATTATAGTCTAAGCGGCTGTTCAGATATCCTGGATATGATATCCAATTTTGTGTGGTCTGCACAAAAGCACAGAAACATGTCTTTTTTTTATCCAAGTATTGCATCAAAATCGGCAATGCAATTCTATAGGTTCATTAAAATATTGGACAGCACTCGGATACCATCTGTAAGGTCCATTGAAGGTGGCCCCACATGGTTTCCCTGTAGTTCTGTGTACTTTATACGTTACCCTGAAGCCATTTCCCGACACCTGTGTGTCCATGCCTGTCCCAAATGGCCATCCTGTCTGCTTTCCAGAGCTGTACAGTCTGTTCCTCACAAGTGGCCGTCTTGCACTGTGTAGGACTCTATCCAAATTAACGTCTCTGACCATTGGAGACAGCTGATACTGCCGGATGCTGCCCTGGACTGGCACTTGGCAGCTACCTACTGCACAAGCCTGATCTCACTACCAGAAGCTCCTGTGAACACCAAGGTAGTTGCTTAGCTATGCTCCTCAAAGGTAAGTCCAGGACATTGCACAGTTGTTCCATGAACCATATTCGCTACCTGTGGGTGTGACATTTTCTTCAGGTCATGGATCCCGCTGATCCCAAGATTCCCCAGGCCTCGAATCTGTATCAAGAGCAGACCAGCCTGCAAAATCAGCAAGAAATAATGTTGTCGTATCTATGAATTGAGAAAATCTGTCTAGATGCTCTGACCATGGCTGCTTCATCCGCTCCAGCTCAAGTTGCCACAGTTATGGCTGACCATACTCAGCCTGCAAACCATGATACCAGAGTTAATCCTTGTTTATCGGCTCCATCACGATTCAACGGAGATTCCAAGCAGTGCCATGCATTCTTGAACCAGTGCACCTTGCACTGTGAGCTTTTGGCCCAGCAGTTCCTGTCTGATGGGGTTAAAGTGGGATTTCTGATGTAACACCTTACAGGAGATACCCTGGTATGGATTAACCCTTTGTGAGTGAGAGGGTATCCTGTGACCATGGACCTACAGGCCTTCATGGTGGCTTTCCGAACGGTCTTTGACAAACCTGGTTGTGCTTTCTCCACTGCATCTTCCCATCTCAAACTACGTCAAGGAGATTTATCCAACAGCCAGTATGCCATCCGGTACTGTACCTTGTTTTCCGAACTAGGTTGTAACAAAGAAGCACTCGTAGCCGCCTTCTGGGAGGGAAGATCAAGGACAAATCGTCTGGTCTAACCCTGCCACTCTAGATGAATTAATCTCCCTAGCATTTTGGATCAACTCAGGTTTCAAGAATGGACCAGAGAAGTGACGCGTGAAAGGAAACTGACACATTTGGCTCCTGCTTTCCAGAGACCGCTTGTTCCCCAGCTACCTGAGATATGCGTCTACACTGAGCTCAATCAGGTTGATCACGTTAGGCTGGCAGAGCAGCAGAAGGAACGTGCTCGTGTCTTGGGAGTGTACTTTGGCTGCGGTAGCGCCAACAACTTAATTCGTTGCTGTCCTCAAAGACCTGAAAAATTCCAAAGCCTAGGGCCTGTAGGTGGAGCTTCCCCAGGTGAGAGTGGAGATTCTTCACCACTGACTTTGAACGCATCCGTGACCTGTGGAGGTATCCTGTTCAAATAAACCGCTTATCTTGACCCCAGTTCAGCGGGAAATTTCTTACAGCAGGCTGTGGTAGATCAGTGTCAAATTCCCGTTCGATGCCTCCAGAATCCGCTGAGTATAACATCCGTCGAAGTGAAGGACCTACCACAAGTAGTTCAAGTAGTCACAGAACCTCTAGAGCTCCAGATAGTAGTACTCCATTCAGAGAAAATTGCTTTCTATGTGCTGTCTGATATCTTTCACCAACTTCTCTTAGGTCTTCCTTGGCTAAGAACTAATGAGCCTGTGCTAGACTGGAGGTCCGGTGAAGTACTTCATTGGGGACAGTAGTGTGGCAACAAGTGTCTGGTCCCTACACTACCAGTTGGGCCTCCAGTGATGCGATCTTCTCCACCAGGCAGTTGTTCTAATGAACTGTTTCCTGAAATCCCCCTGCCTCAAGGACAAATCCTCGGTGAGACCAATTTGAAGATTGACCCTGAGATGGTACCTTCTGCTTCCAGGTGGTCAAAGGATGAGAACGTCAAGGCAGAGACATCCTTTGAGTCTCTATTATCTAGCAACCAGGAGGAAGAATCCCAGTCCATCTTCATTTCTTCCAAGGGAATAGTCAGCCTTGCCGGGCTAAGAGAGACTGAGCAATTTAAGGTTCCTGTTTCCAAACCCACTCTGTTTTGCTCCTGCATGTCCAGTTGGTGAGAAGCATCCTGACCAAGAAGAAGGTGGGAGACATAATCTTTCTGCCAGTGGCTTGGAGAGATCGTGGTGCTGCTGAGAGGTTGTGGGAGCTTAGGAGGAAGAATCTGGCTCCATCTTCTCTGCAGGGAGTCCTCACGGGCTTGAAGATGAGGTGTAAAGGGGGGTTACTGTAACGTCCATTGCTGGCTCCCCCGCAAGGTTTCCCTGCTCTCTTCATGCGGGGATGACTACATACTCATCTCTCTGGCCGCGTCCTCGTACTCCTCCTTCCTTAAACTCCCCCCATTACTTACCTGTCCCGCTGCCTGGTCCTCAGTGCATCATCTTTTTCTCCTCCCCCATCTTTCATATTTCCTTCGGCCTGGTCAATCAGACATATGAATGAAAAGAAACCAAGCAGAGTGTCCACGCTGAGGAACCAACATCGGTAGTCAGCGTGTATGGCGTGTCATGTAAGGTTAATACAGGTTTATATTATCAGACTAAAACGTCAATTTTATATTATTTTAGATTTCTACAAAAAAAAGTTAGCATTATTCATTTCAAAGTTTGAGATATAACCGTTATTGTTTTTTCTATAAAAAAAAAACAGGATTTTTTTCAGTAAATTAAACTGAACTGATTTTTAGACTATCTGTGATAGTGTAGTATGACTGTCAGTATAAAACTAATAGGCATCCTATCAAGCCCTGTCTTTTACATCCACATAAACCCAACGGCACCCAGTAATAACATTTGAGGTGTGTGAGAGGGTGAGCTCCATTGCAATGTCTAACCCTTTGGGCCTCAATCAGATGTCTGTGTTGCACGTACTTGTTGTATCTGTTCTCTTCATGGATACAGTACGTACCCATTATTATTATTATTATTATTATTATTTATTTATATAGCACCATTGATTCCATGGTGCTGTACATGAGAAGGGGTTACATACAAGTTACAAATATCACATACAGTAAACAAACTAACAATGACGGACTGATACAGAGGGGCGAGGACCCTGCCCTTGCGGGCTTACATTCTACAGGATTATGGGGAAGGAGACAGTAGGTTGAGGGTTGCAGGAGCTCCGGTGTTGGTGAGGCGGTAGCTCCGGTGTTGGTGAGGCGGTAGCTCCGGTGTTGGTGAGGCGGTAGCTTCGTTGGTGATGAGGCAGCAGCGGTGTCAGTGCAGGCCGTAGGCTTTCCATTATAACATTATAATCCATGGTCCTATTTACATGTCCGTGTTTTTTCCAGTAGACAGGGACAAGGACCAAAACAGGGCTATGGGTCTGGGGAAAACATGTACAGCACACAAATGGCATCAGTGAGGAATCTATGTGTTGTACTTGATTGAAAAGTATAGTAGAAGTGTTCTGTCTTCCTCCACGTAGGATGCTGTGTGGATTCCAACATACGGCTAAACCTTCATCCACATCCCAGTAAACAGACTGTGTTGATGCTTAAGTCTTATTTATTAGGGTGATGATAACCAAAACTATAACGTTGAACAACAATGGTGGACAGTATTCATAGTAGATGATCGAATAGTGAATGATGTTGATGTACAAAGTGGATGTTCAGTGAATAATCATAGTGGATGACTGATCATAGTGGATGACTAATCATAGTGGATGACTGGTGAAAAACTGTAAAGAATAACAGCATTTCAGTATATGCACATACAGGGTGCAATTACATAAATAACTGGGACATAACAGCAAGAATTATACAGAGTGCATTACACAGTAATTCTAACAGCACTGCCCTATTCTATACAAGAATGCATCTATCTAAATGCAGAGTACACATTAACCTAACTGCAAGCTGCAAAGCACATCTGCCTAACTATATCTGACTATAGGAGCTGCATAAGGCTTAAATACTAACACAAACATAAGATGCATTAAACCTTTATAAACGTACCGAGATCCGTTAGGACAGGGGTAAGGAAGTAAGCGAGACAGGAGCACGTGTGCCTCTCTGCAGATCTGAGGAAAAATGGCTACTGAAGCTTGTCTTCACAAGAAGAATGTGGGCGGAACTAACCCATAAGACATTGCTCTTAGGAGGGAAAGGTTGGTAAACAACATGAAAAGTAGGCAACTGATGACCTCCAGTGGTCACAACTTGAATAACATGATAATTAACTCTCTGCACATTAAGATGGGAAGAACACTCCCCGCTTGGCGTCAACAGATGCCACAATTAGGTTCTTTTGGGGAAAATAATAATACAAGCTCGGTAACGGGCCTGAGGAACAGTTTGTTTTCTCCAAGCTTGCACACTCTGACCTCTACTTTCCGCACTTTCCCATCTTTACTGGGAAGGGTCTTAATGACTAGGCCGAGTGGCCACTCGTTCCGATGTGACTGACTGTCTTTGACGAGTACAACATCACCAGATTGAATGTTTGGGCGGTCTATCTGCCACTTTGTCCTGGTTTGCAGAGTGGAGAGATACTGTTTCCTCCATCTATTCCAGAAGACGTTGGACACGCTTTGTACTTGCCTCCATTGTCGTCTGTAGAGGTCTTTGTCATTGAATTCTCCGAGCGGAGCTTTCGGGACACAGGTTTTCTGTGTGAGTAACATTGCAGGAGTAAGGATGGATGGATCTCCAGAATCACTAGAAAGTGTTGTCTTGTAGGACTGGGTTACATGAAATAGACAAGCTATAGCTCGAACGAGTGACTTCCAGGTGGAGAACCTGCTGAACCGGTGAGATTCGAGGTGGCAACTTGAAATCTCTGTATGTAGAGCAGACACTTGAGGTCGGATCTCTTCGTCTGTGTCTGGACCCACAAGTTCGAAAGTTTCAGGCCTGCTGATGTGGGGCATCGAACGGTACAAAGAGGTAGGACCTGTGAACCATGAAGTGTCCTTCAGATAACTGGGAGCAACGGATCTAGTCGCGTGGTCCGCAGGATTGTGGTGAGTAGGTATGTATTGCCACTGATTAGGGTCGGTGGATCTTCTTACCCGAAGTACCCGGTTGCTGACGTAGACGTAGAAGCGTCGTGTCTCGTTACAAATGTACCCCAGTACCACCTTGCTATCGGTGTAGAACTCTGCATCTTTGATCTTCAGACTCATCGCATCCGAGATCAGTTCAGCTAACTTAACTGCAAGGACAGCAGCACAAAGTTCCAGTCTGGGTATCGTGTGTTCCTGAAGTGGCGCCAATTTCGTCCGTCTCATAACGAACCCGACATGGCATTGTCCGCTTACGTCTGTGGATTTGAGGTACGCTACTGCTGCAATCGCTTTGACTGATGCATCATAGAAAATACAAAGTGTTTGCGTTTTGACCTCTGTGGATGGCACAGGAGCATACGGTCGTTTCACACGAAGGTTGGTCAGGGCTTCAAGAGACTTCCTCCACTTTGCCCACAGGTCAGCCTTTCCCGCTGGAAGTGGATCATCCCAATCAGTAGTGTCTTGGGTGAAGTCCCTGAGCATCAGCTTTCCTTGGATGGTTACTGGAGCTACGAACCCCAAGGGGTCGTATAAACTATTCACGAAGGAAAGAACTCCTCTGCGCGTGAAGGGTTTCTCATCCTTGCTGATCTGAAAGGTGAAGGTATCTGTCTTCAGGTCCCACAGCAATCCAAGGCTCCGCTGCATAGGAAGGGGGTCGATGCTGAGGTCTAAATCCTTTAGATCGCTGGAATAGTCTTCAGAGGGAAAGCCTTCCATCAACTCTCGGCTGTTGGAAGAAATCTTGTGTAACCTTAGGTTAGACTGAGCGAGCATGTCACGAGTCCTCTTTAGTAGACTGATTGCGGCCTCACTTGTCGGTGTGGACTTCAAACAGTCATCCACGTAAAAATCCTTTTCCACAAAGGACCTGACGTCCGAACCATACTCTTCTTCACCCTTTTTGGCAGAATGTTGGAGGCCGTAGATTGTGACCGCTGGGGAAGGACTGTTCCCAAAGATGTGTACCCGCATCCGGTACTCTGCGATGTCTTCGTCCGGGTCGTTGTCACGGTGCCAGAAGAACCTCAGGTAGTTTCTGTGTTCCTCTTTGACGAGAAAACAGTGGAACATCTGTTGTATGTCGGCCATAAATGCCACTGAATCTCTACGGAAACAGAGTAATACTTCCAGAAGTCTATTGTTGAGGTCTGGGCCCGACAGTAAGACATCATTCAATGACACGTCTTCGCATTTGGCACTTGAGTCGAATACCACTCTAATTTGACCTGGCTTCTTAGGATGGTACACTCCGAAGATGGGCAGGTACCAACACTCCTCTCCGTGTCGAAGTGCAGGTGCAATCTCTGCGTGGTTGTTCTGGAATATCTTTCCCATGAAGGTAAAGAAATGTTCCTTCGTCTCAGGTGACTTCTGAAGCTTGTGTCTTAGGGAGATGAATCTGCTGTAGACCAATTCCTTGTTGTTGGGTAGGCGTCTCCTCTGAGGTCGAAATGGTAGAGGTGCGACCCAACTATTCGCCGTATCCTTGACTATTTGTTCGTCCATGATGTCCAGGAATATCTTGTCTTCTATAGACATCGCTACCTTGTTGTCTTCCTTCATCCTGTGGAAGACTGTACATCCTATGTGGTCTTGTTCACCTTCACAGGCGTGGTCTTCGTTGATAGGAACTGAGAAAGGGCAAGGTAGAGGAGTGCTGCTCGGTAGTTCCTTTACCAGCAGACTATTGTGACACGGCTGGAAGAGAGATGGACGTCCATTTTCTAGTGTGCTGGTAAGCATACTGTTGACTGAGACCGGCTTGTGTGCTCCTCCTAGACAGACATCTCCTACAATGACCCATCCAAGGTCTTGCCTCTGTGCGTATGGAGCATTCAGTGAGCCGTTGATATATTCTCTAGTCTTGTGGACTCATAGTATATCTCTTCCCAGAAGTAAAGCTATTGGCGCTTCTGGTTCCAACTTAGGTATCAGGTGGGCTATACGCTTCAGGTGGGGGTGATACGTTGCCACCTCTGGTGAAGGTATCTCAGACCTGTTGTCAGGAATCTGGTTGCACTCCAGGATGGTCGGTAGTGACAGACAGGTCTGGCCATCCATGGACTCCACTTTGTATCCGGTTGCTTTCCTCCCCGCCGTCTCGACGGTACCTGAACATGTCCTAAGGGAGTAGGGAGAACTGGGGCCTACAATGATGAAGTTGTCAAAGAAGATGGACCTGGCTTAAGACCTATTACTTTGGTCATCTAGGATTGCATATATCTTGAGCGCTTTGTCTCTGTGGCCTGTTGGATAGACTTGGACAAGGCAGATTTTTGAGCAGGATCTTCCTCCCTTGAGTCCCTTACAGATCTCCGTACATTGAGAGGTGACCGCAGGGGTGTCTTCGTCGGTGTTCTTCTGTTTCTCATCGTGCTCCTCTGCTTGTGACAACACTCCTGGAGGTGGTCCAGGATGCAAGGCTGCATTGTGATCCGTGCTGCTGCATTCTGCACATTTCACGCTAGCTCCACAGTTCCTGGCGAAGTGAGAGGTCGTAGCACAGCATTTGAAGCAGATGTTGTTTTCCTTGAGGAAACCTTTGCGATCCTCTAAAGTCTTCTCCCTGAAGGCTCTGCACTTTAGTAGAGGATGTGGTTTCCTGTGTAGAGGACACTGCTTACTGACATCCTGAGGTTTGCTCTATTCCGTAGGGGGCTTAGTTGTCTTGTGTGGAGGACCTGTGGAATCAATATCAGTTTTATGG
Source organism: Ranitomeya imitator (assembly GCF_032444005.1). Classification (NCBI taxonomy): domain Eukaryota; kingdom Metazoa; phylum Chordata; class Amphibia; order Anura; family Dendrobatidae; genus Ranitomeya; species Ranitomeya imitator. The sequence goes on along the minus strand of NC_091286.1, from coordinate 81,735,660 downwards.
ACTGCCACGGGTGTCTTACTGGGTTTGACACCAGGGGTAGTGGAACATGACAGAGTGAAATCAAAACTAGGGTCATTTCTGATCTTGGCTTGCTGGGTGACAAACTCAACAAATACAGTAAAAGGAGGGAATGGTACGTTATGAATTTGTTTATACCGTGAACCATGTATAATCCACCTTTCTTGAAGATTGTAAGGAAGTTTTTGTACTATTGGATTGACACCCCTAGCAGTGTCTAAGAATGCCAATCCAGCCAAGTGACCTTCCTTCTGGGCGACCTGTAACTCTATCAATAAATCATTCAATTCTCTAAGTCTTTGATAACCCTTGGGCCCTATCTTAGGGAAATCATCAATTCTTTTGAATAAAGCATTCTCTATTACTTCTACGGACCCATAGCATTCGTCAAGTCTTTCCCACACTTTACGTAAACCTATGTGTGGGTATTCTATGTTAATGTCTCTTAGTCTTTTAGCATACTCGACCGATTCAGTTCCAAGCCACTTTACCAGGAGATCTAACTCCTCACTACTAGAAAGGTCCAGTCCCTGAATGGCGTTCTGGAACGAAGCTCGCCACGACCTGTAGTTTTCGGCTTTGTCAGTGAACTTTACAAGTCCTTTTGTTACCAGTTCTCGGCGGGCAAAGAACTTTGCCAAGTCTATGGTGGCTTGATCAGTGTTGGTACGAGCCGGTATGTTATAGCCATGTCTAGTGTGTGGTGCGTCACCATACCTGTGAGATGCTCTTGGCTTCGGACAGTCTGCATAGTACCTTTCTGGTGAAGATGTATCTTTAAGGTGAGGTGGGAGCTGTACCTTCTTCTCAGTGGAACGGTAGCTGTGGTCGACTCCTCTGTGTTGGACGTCTTCTTGTTTGTAGTAGCGAAGTTCGGGGTTGGATCGATGATAATCGACGTAGGCTGATCGTTGTAGTCTGTTGAGGGTGTTGTCCATGCTGGAGTGTCGATGAACGTACTCTGCGACGCGCTGAGCTGGATCTTGCTGCTCTAGATCTGTTCCAAGAACGTTGCTGCGTCTCTCATAATCAGGATCCTTCATGGCTTCCAAGTACTCTGCCTTAGCTATTGCAGCTGCTGCCTCTTTGTCTACCATAAGTCTTTCTAGAGACACTTGCAGGCGCGCACCTTCTGCTTCTTGCTCTGCCCGCAAACGTGCGGTTTCAGCCTGCAAACGTGCGGTTTCGGCTTGCAGGCGTGCAGTTTGTTCTGCCTGCAAACGTGCATTTTCTGCTGCGTGCTCTGCTTGTCTCAGCTTTAGATGCATTTCTTTCTCGGCGAAGGAGGACCTCGCTTTGGCTGCTTCAGCTTCAGCACGAGCGACAGCAGCCAGCTCTGCTAATGATGACCTGTTAGAGCTTGCTCGTGACCTCGTCTTGAGTGAGGATGTGCTGTTTCGAGACATTGTGCGCTTAGCTGCGTACTGCTGAGTGTTTTGGCGGGAAACTGAGTCTAGGTGCGGTGAACTTCCGCGTGGCGGGAATGATGTAGCTCCTCTTGGCGGGCTGCAGTATAGTCCCGCGGCTGTATGGCGGCTGCTGTGATACCCGAATGCGGAGCAGTGTGGGTGTTAGCGGTTCCATACAGTCTGAACAACTACAGCCTGCGACCGGCTATCAGTTTCACTGAAGGCAGCTAATCTGTTCTTACTTTACAATCACCGCCTGCGACTGGCGGTCTCGTTTTTTCACTGTTCTGTCTTCCTCCACGTAGGATGCTGTGTGGATTCCAACATACGGCTAAACCTTCATCCACATCCCAGTAAACAGACTGTGTTGATGCTTAAGTCTTATTTATTAGGGTGATGATAACCAAAACTATAACGTTGAACAACAATGGTGGACAGTATTCATAGTAGATGATCGAATAGTGAATGATGTTGATGTACAAAGTGGATGTTCAGTGAATAATCATAGTGGATGACTGATCATAGTGGATGACTAATCATAGTGGATGACTGGTGAAAAACTGTAAAGAATAACAGCATTTCAGTATATGCACATACAGGGTGCAATCACATAAATAACTGGGACATAACAGCAAGAATTATACAGAGTGCATTACACAGTAATTCTAACAGCACTGCCCTATTCTATACAAGAATGCATCTATCTAAATGCAGAGTACACATTAACCTAACTGCAAGCTGCAAAGCACATTTGCCTAACTATATCTGACTATAGGAGCTGCATAAGGCTTAAATACTAACACAAACATAAGATGCATTAAACCTTTATAAACGTACCGAGATCCGTTAGGACAGGGGTAAGGAAGTAAGCGAGACAGGAGCACGTGTGCCTCTCTGCAGATCTGAGGAAAAATGGCTACTGAAGCTTGTCTTCACAAGAAGAATGTGGGCGGAACTAACCCATAAGACATTGCTCTTAGGAGGGAAAGGTTGGTAAACAACATGAAAAGTAGGCAACTGATGACCTCCAGTGGCCACAACTTGAATAACATGATAATTAACTCTCTGCACATTAAGATGGGCAGAACAAGAAGCTTTGTAACTTATTTCTTTCTCCACCTTTGAAAAATACTGATGACACAATGATGGCAAAAATGGGCACACTGATACAAAACACTGATGACAGTGGTAACACTTTTTTCATGTAAGTGTTTAAAAAATATATATATATATAAATATACTAGATAGTGTCCCGATTATAACGCATCGGGTATTCTAGAATATGTATGTAGTTTATTTATGAAATTTGCAGAATGATGCAATTTATACACAGGATTCGGCCTGCCGGGCGCGACCAATTATCGATGCGTGGTTAAAATTCCGTGCCAATTCGCGGCCGGACTGCGCCAGTCGCTGATTGGTCACGCCCGGCTGCGAACAGTCAGTAAAGCCAGGGCCGGCTCCAGGTTTTTGAGGGCCCCAGGCGAAAGAGTCTCATTGGGCCCCCCTCTTTAACACATACGATGATTCATGATGCACAGATACAGCAGAGAAATATAGCACAGCCAAGTAGCATACAGCCCACGTAGTATATAACACAGCACACGTAGTATATAACACAGCCCACGTAGTATATAACACACCCCACGTAGTATATAGCACAGCCCACGTAGTATATTGCCCAGCCACGTAGTATATAGCACAGCCACGTAGTATATAGCACAGAGACGTAGTATATAACACAGCCCATGCAGTATATAACACAGTCCACTTAGTATATTGCCCAGCCACGTAATATATTGCACAGCCACGTAATATATTACACAGCCACGTAGTATATAGTACAGCCATGTAATATATAGCACAGAGACGTAGTACATAACACAGCCCATGCAGTATATAACACAGGCCACGTAGTATAGAGCACAGCAATGTAGTATATTGCCAAGCCACGTAATATATACCACAGCCATGTACGGTAGTATATAACACAGAGACATAGTATATAATACAGCCCACGCAGTATATAACACAGGCCACGTAGTATAGAGCACAGCGATGTCGTATATTGCCCAGCCACGTAATATATACCACAGCCACGTAGTATATAGCACAGAGATGTAGTATATAACACAGCCCATGCAGTATATAACACACCCCATGCAGTATATAACATAGCTCATGTAGTATCTAACACAGCCCACGCAGTATATAGCAATGTGGGCACCATATCACTGTTAAAAAAAAAGAATTAAAATTAAAAATAGTTATATACTCACCTTCCGTCGGCCCCACGGATCCCAGAATGGTCCCAAGAATGCAATGCGGTCTCGCGAGATGATGACGTAGCGCTCTCACGAGACCGCTACATCATGATCTCGCGAGACTGCAATGCATGAACTGGAGCGTCGCGAGGAACAGCGGGAAAGGCGACGGAAGGTGAGAATATAATGATTTTTTATTTTGTTTATTATTTTTAACATTAGATCTTTTTACTATTGATGCTGCATAGGCAACATCAATAGTAAAAAGTTGGTCACACAGGGTTAATAGCAGCGTTAACGGACTGTGTTACACCGCGGTGTAACGCAGCCATTAACCCTGTGTGAGCGCTGACTGAAGGGGGCACTGACAGAGAGTAGAAAAGGGCGAATTCGTGGCCGGACTGTGTCCGTCGCTGATTGGTCCTGGCCTGCCGGCCGCGACCAATCAGCGACGCGGATTTCCGTGACAGACAGACTGACAGACAAACAGACGGAAGTGTCCCTTAGACGATTATATATATAGATGACAAAGGGAACAGAATGAGAACATAACAGTCGTAAGCTACGTTTCAACAATGAATATTTGGTGAGTTTTTGATGTAACAGATTTTCTGCATCATTTCTGCACATATTCCCTAAGGTAGGTTTCTTACGTTTTTTTGTACATTTTTTACATGAGGTTTTTATGGTGTTTTTGACCCTACAGTTTTTGGTCTCTTTTTGAGATGTCATGCTATAAATAAAACTGTTTCATTTTTTATATTTCCTGGTGTTTGACTTTGACAAATCTTTTTTGACGCTGTCATGTACAGATTAGGCTGGTTTCACATTTGGGAAGGAGGGCTTTGCAGAGGACTGCCTAGTTCCTCCATTAAGCCCTGCCCACTGCCGCGCCTCTTCCTTCAGCTCCGCCTACGTCGGCATGTGTCCTGCATACCCTATCTTTAACATTGGGTACGCAGGCCATGCGGATGTATGCAGATGCCTCCGCATGCATCGTTTTCACGCTACGCCGACCGTAACTTGTTGGATTTTGTTGCGGTCAGTGCAGCGTGAAAACAACACATGTGGAGGCATCTGCATACATCCGCATGGCCTGTGTACCCAATGTTAAAGATAGGGTACGCAGGACGCATGCAGCCGTAAGCGGAGCTGAAGGAAGAGGCGCGGCAGTGGGCGGGGCTTCACGGAGGAAGTCTGCAGCCCTGCCAAACGCTAGTGTGAAACTAGCCTTACCTGCAACTTTCACACATTTCTGCAGCAAAAATATACTAAACACATATATTTTTTGAACTTTGGATTTTCCACATTTAATGCAGTTCTATCGAGAAAATCTGCACATAAAAAAAAAAGAAAAGAAAAATTGACATGTTGTGGATTTCAAAAACACACCGCAGGTCAATTTATACAACACAAAAAAAGCACAATGGGCATGAGATTTCTATAAATTCCATCAAAAATTCTGGAGCTGTAAAGACTCAATAGTGGGAAATGAACCTTACAGACACATGTAGTGTTTTACAGAAAATCCACATAATTTAAAATTACGACAGTGGAAATGTGAGGGGGTATATACTTTTTTTTTAAAGCGCACTTGGAATTAAAATCTACTTGGAAGTGCGTTTCCCTGGATACACCCTCCACATAGACAAATAAGTGCCATGATTCTGACCTGCCGTTACGTGTAGCCGCTCACTGGCACGGCCTTTCTATCCTGCTTAGTGTATGCTCCAGTTCTTCTGCTGGTGCTAATGGAATCATTGAGTAACAATGTGACCGGAAGTCTGTAGCGAGGAAAACATAACAGAGTCACAATGCTTAATGTAGACAAAGGGAAGCAGAGTTGATAGAAGTTTACATTGCGATGACAGAAAGCAGAATAACATAACGCAGCCTGAGAATCCCACCACCAGGCTTCCTTATCGAACACGCAGAATGAGTGCTTTTAATCCCAGGCTATTTCTGTCATTTAGTTAATTCACTTTGTTTAATATTAATCCTTGCAATCCGCAGGCATTGGATGGCATAATCTTTCTTGGGGCACGTCCCTTCTTTATTTATATTCTGTCCCCACGTAACCTCGGGATATCCTCTAACTTCTATATGACCTTGTGGAAATAATAGATGAATGTGTTTTACTATCGAGACCCCGTACCTACATTCCAGACTTGTCCTGAAAACGTATCCTGAATGGACTTCTGCCATGTCAAACAACCGTTAGGGTTCACACAATTCCTTCCATCCTCAGACCCCCCTCAGGTCTCATTGTACATACAGTACTAATATATCCTATGACTATAGGACTGTACTTAATAGTAAAGATTAGAAAATGTGCATGACTGGAGGCAAAAAAATAGAATATTGTAATTTTTAGAGGATTTTCAGTCCTCTTTTGTGGCTTTGCTACTAGTTTAATTTCAAATACACTTTATCCATTGTTCTCTTATTTGTTATGTCATGTGAATTGAAGCACAACCTTCGTTTTTATGCCATATCTTTGCGATTGATTTTTTTTTTTTGTTTTATTATTTTGAAACCTATAGAAAATGAAAAGAAGATGAGCTTTGAAGAGTCTCCATTACAAATATACCATTGTTCACCACGGTGCCTTGCGAAAGTATTCAGCCTCCTGAAACTTTTCAACCTTTTCCCACATATCATGCTTCAAACATAAAGATACCAAATGTAAATTTTTGGTGAAGAATCAACAAGTGGAGCACAATTGTGAAGTTCAACTAAATTTATTGGTTATTTTAAATTTTTGTGGATATTCAAAAACTGAAAAGTGGGGCGTGCAATATTATTCGGCCCCTTTAACTTAATGCTTTGTTGCGCCACCTTTTGCTGCGATTACAGCTGCAAGTCTCTTGGGGTATGTCTCCATCAGTTTTGTACATCGAGAGACTGAAATTCTTGCCCATTCTTCCTTGGCAAACAGCTCGAGCTCAGTGAGGTTTGATGGAGATCGTTTGTGAACAGCAGTTTTCAGCTCTTTCCACAGATTCTTGATTGGATTGAGGTCTGGACTTTGACTTGGCCATTCTAACACCTGGATACGTTTATTTGTGAACCATTCCATTGTAGATTTTGCTTTATGTTTGGGATCATTGTCTTGTTGGAAGACAAATCTCCATCCCAGTCTCAGGTCTTTTGCAGACTCCAACAGGTTTTCTTCAAGAATGGTCCTGTATTTGGCTCCATCCATCTTCCCATCAATTTTAACCATCTTCCCTGTCCCTGCTGAAGAAAAGCAGGCCCAAACCATGATGCTGCCACCACCATGTTTGACAGTGGGGATGGTGTGTTCAGGGTGATGAGCTGTGTTGCCTTTACGCCAAACATATCGTTTGGTATTGTTGCCATAAAGTTCGATTTTGGTTTCATCTGACCAGAGCACCTTCTTCCACATGTTTGGTGTGTCTCCCAGGTGGCTTCTTGCAAACTTTAAGGCAATTTTGCCTTGCGCAGGCATGTGGAGGACAGAACTTCAATCCAATATTGCAGCCAGCATGCAGCCAGCGGGTAAGGAAAGGGTGAATCAAACACCCAAAAACCCCACCCGTATGGCTGAAAATTGTTCCCTCCAAATTCAGGTGACAGAGTCCCTTTAACTAGTGACGAGCGAACGTGTTCGGATTAGGTGTTATCGGAGCATGCTCGGGTACTAACCCAGTGTTTTTGGCATGCTCGGATATTATGTTTGAGTCCCCACGGCTGCATGTCTCACTGTTTGTTAGATAATCCCTGCATATGTTGTGGCTGTCGAACAGCCGTGAGACACTAGAACATATTACTCGAACACTTTATCTGGGCACGTTCGCTCATCACTATTGTTTACTTTTTAAATCAGGACAACCTAATTTGCTTTTTCTTTCTATGAGGCTCAGATAATACATCGCTCTTTGCCCAATGTGGGAAATTAGGTCCATAGCTAGATATATCTTTTACAGCTGAGCACTCACTCTACATGTGGTGGCATACTCCTGACCCTCTGAAACAAACACAAAAATGTCCAACTGGAGACTAGTAGGTCTCATACCATCAAATAGATACCATCAGTTCCTTCATATGGGATCCCCCCATCTCAAGTGCACATCTTAAGCCACCCAGTTATGATTTAAAGATGACCTTTCCCCAGGTCAAAAGTAGCCAAATTTTGCTCTTACTTTATTCCTCCTGTTCCCCTGAGATATTTGCTTTTTGCTTCTTTTAAATCCACCATACGGTTTCAGAGATTTGGGCCTTTTTTTTTAGTGCAAATTTTTATGGGCTTTGTAAAGCGTCATTGGTCACATGGTAATTATGCAGAGCAGTCTAAAGACACGCCAAGAGAATCTGTGGGTCATTCCTTCTTGATAAAAAAACATTAACATTTGTGTTAAATAAAAGGGTCAATATCTCTGGAACCGTATGGCGGATTTAAAAAAACCCAGAATGGTCTGGGGGGCAATGGGAACAAATTAAGAGGACAAACTGGACAGTTTTGACCCTGTGACAAATCCTCTTTAAGCCCAGCACCTGGATTGATTGAGGACAACACATTTAGGAAAGGATTGAGAATGTCAGGCTTCGCTACCAAACCTACCCAACTTTTCATAAAAATCCAGGCCTCGACAACAGCAGTTAACAATGCCCTTAGCAAATTATGCCTCGATAGCAATATCTAGCTGTCTTGGGTATATCTTATCTCATCCCACTTATATCAGTGTGTAACCACATGAGAATAGCAATAAATCTCCATTCTTTCCTATGTATTTCTGTATAGATATAAAGTGCTTTGGTTGTTTCCAAAACGAATGTGGCTTTATAATGGTCATGTAACGATAACTTGTGTAATATCTTTAGCATGTCTTTGTACTATTCAATAAATTTATGCTAATTTGTTATCGAGTATAAATAGAGGCTTTGTGCTGTAGAATCTCATATTTGTATTGCAGCAAATCCATTCATCATTGTTCTGTGCACCTGTTAGCGGTCTACACTTACTGCACTGCCACACACCAACCATGGATGCATGGGTACTTGTGCATTATACAGCTTACAGTGACAATATCCTTTTATCTGTTCAGTTTTACAACATAATGACATTTTTTATTTGCAAGTTTGGAAACATTTTAGAAATACGCATACAAGAAAAGTATGACAAATTGGTTTGTTTTTTTATTCACAAGGAATTCTAGGTAAAATTTACATATAATCAAGATAAAACATGACTCCTATAGAAAAGTGGTGCTGTTGTGTGCTTTATAAATGTCATTTGTATATGTATATCTGAATCTGCTGAAGTGCCATAAGGACATTGTGTCGCGGATCCCTTACTCCGTGGTGTCACTAATTCGTCACGTGCCTGCTCTCACACGTGACATGGGGTTGTGCCTGCAAGGATTAATCTATCTCCCCACTCTCAGTCCAGCATTCAACCTCTGTCCTATGCTCTAAAGGGAGCATAAATCACACACTGACCCAGGCCGCACACCCGCTCATACACACTGCCACCACTCATCGAACACACGGGGGATGAGTCTCGGAAATATTAATACTAATAATGTCTACCACTCATAAGGCTCACACACCTTAGGCTCTGGATTCGTTAGAACATTCAAGATTCAACTTGTTAAAGTTTTATACTTTAATACAAAAAGGTTCAGTGCTTACAGTAAGAAAAAGGTATAAAAATATGATAATAAAAATACATAAAACTTATGCAAAACAGTATAAAATAACAGGAGAAAACTTACAGAAATCATCTAACTTGGTAGTCTGCTTTCTGCTCCCTGAGGGTAGAATGAATGTAGATTGGATCCCACCAGCTCGGCCGCCCCCATTATGTGAACACGATTCTAGGTATACAGGTCTAATTTATAGCTTTGGTCTGGAGGTCAGATTTCTAGAACAGCCCCTCAGGTTAATATCATAATTGCTTGTTTTTTGATTGGACCACGGCCAAGCTGCCAATGAATATATTATTTTCTCTTGAGATCCTTTCTGTAAACGTTCTCACAGACATACTATCAGGCTGTAATTGACATCTCTCTTCCAAGAGTTTGGTGGTGTCAAATGTTCCCTTTCTTCTTGGTCCTAGCTAGACCCCCTGGTGAGATTTGGAGACAGAAGTCTGCTTGTCTCAGGAAAATACATATTAACACCTGGGTGAGAACCTGCAGCCTTCAGGACAGATGTTCCTAGTCACACAATACCTACAGTATACATAGGTCACTGCACACATATATATATACACACACACACACACATATTTCACCACACATTGTATAACAGTCATCTTAAGCCCAAGGATTTGTAACACGGCCAACATGGATTTGCAATACGGCCAACATGGATGTGTAGAACAGTCAACATGGATGTGCAGCACGGCCAACATGGATGTGCAGAACGGCCAACATGGATGTGCAGAATGGCCAACATGGATGTGCAGAACGGTCAACATGGATGTGCAGCACGGCCAACATGGATGTGCAGAATGGCCAACATGGATGTGGAGAACGGTAAACATGGATGTACAGAACAGCCAACATGGATGTGCAGAACGGCCAACATAGATGTGCAGCATGGCCAACATGGATGCGTAGCACGGCCAACATGGATCTGTAATACGGCCAACCTGGATCTGTAACACGGCCAACATGGATCTCTAACACGGCCAACATGGATCTCTAACAGGACCAACATGGATCTCTAATATGGCCAACATGGATGTGCAACACGGCCAACATGGATGTGCAACACGCCCAACATGGATGTGCAACACGGCCAACATGGATGTGCAACACGGCCAACATTGATGTGTAACACGGCCAACATGGATGTGCAACACGGCCAACATGGATGTGCAACACGGCCAACATGAATGTGTAACACGGCCAACATGGATTCGCAACACGGCCAACAAGGATTTGCAACACGGCCAACATAGATGTGCAGCACGGCCAACATGGATGTGCAACACGGCCAACATGGATGTGTAACACAGCCAACATGGATGGGTAGCATGGCCAACATGGATGTGCAACACGGCTAACATGGATTTGCAACACGGCCAACATGGATTTGCAACACGGCCAACATGGATTTGCAACACGGCCAACATGGATGTGTAACATGGCCAACAGGGAGTTTAGATAACTTTGGACTGATTTATTTTGAACAGTGCTGCGTATGTCACCCTCTTAATGAGGGTGATGCGTTGAATTCATTAAGAGGTGCACGTCGCTTAAAGGGAACCTGTCACCCCCTCAGGCGTTTTTAACTAAAAGAGCCACCTTGTGCAGCACTAATGCTGCATTCTGTGAAGGTGGCTCTTTTTTGGGGGGTCCCTTCCAACACTGCAATATTACTTTTTATAATTTACCCCTGATACCTGTAGTCTGTCCGGGGGGCATGTATTTTCCCCCCTGGACACAAACGCCTCCCACCCACCCCTCAGCCCCTCTGTGCGCCGGGCGGCGCCTCCTCTGCCTTCATTAACATCCCCGGCACCTGCGCTGTACGTTCCTTTTTTGGGTATGCACAGTTTGCGCTGCCCTTCGACTCACATGTTGGGAACTTACAGCGTGGGCTCCGTGGACGTTAATGAAGGCAGAGGAGGCGGCGCACGGAGGGGCTGAGTGATGGCTGGCAGGCATTTGTGTCCGGGGGGGAGTAGACGTGCCCCCTGACAGACTAAAGGTATGGCGGTCAAATTGTAAAAAGTTATATTGCATCGTTGGAAGGGACCCCCAAAAAAAGAGACACCTTCACAGAATGCAGCATTAGTGCTTAACAAGGTGGCTCTTTTAGTTAAAAATACCAGGGGGGGGGGTTGGAGGCGACAGGTTCCCTTTAATCAATTCAGCACATTTTATTAGCGGTGTGCACTTCTCCACATATGTTACTCCAGCCAGAAGCTAGACTAATATTTCAGGAGTAAGAAGTAAGCTTCCCATATCTTCTCAATTTAGTGAAGCTGCTTGAAACACGCATAAAAACGTGAAAAGTTGCAACATTTTTTAAACTTTTCCAAGTGTTTTATGCCAGCTTTCTGGTGAAATCACTTTGAGGAATTGCTGTTTTTGTTTCTTTGAGAAATTGAAATTAAAGAGATGGTCCAAGCAGGGCATGTGTGAGAATAAATTGTAGTCCATAAATTTTTTTGGGCTACAGTGGTTCCTCTGTAAATCAGGTGTCTAAACCATTATAACTTGATAAAGTAATTGAGTAAGTGCAACCAAGATTTAAAAATCATGGAGAACAATTGGTCGGCCATGTAAAGGGAAACAGGAGGCGTTTAACAGGTAATAAAGATGTAACCTTTTTAAAGTAGAGAGACAATGTCGCATCTTATGCTCACCGTGAATCCTCAGGACACAATTGGCCAATTGCCTTCATTATGTGCTGTAATACAAAGCCAGCATTAAGCTAGTGGCCCAGGACAATTCCTGGAAGTGTATCAACCATATCTGTTACCGTTTCAGCATTTTATATTTTGGCAATTATACTCAATCTCATTGAGTCTAACTTCAAAAGAAAGTACAGATGGGCAATTTAAGACATTTTATGGAAGAAAGAGGGACTTAAAGTCTAAATTTCCTTAAAGGGTATCGGTCAACAGGTTTTTGCTACCTCATCTGAGAGCAGCATAATGCAGAAAGACAGACCCTGATTCCAGCGATGTATCACTTAGTTTACTGGGTGTAGCAGTTCTGACACAATCAGATTATTCAGCTGTAGTGTGAAGCAGAGCTGAGACAGGGGGGAGAAACAGGGATTTAACCACTCCCATTTGACCAGCGTGATTGACAGGCGAAAACGGCGACTTTAGTAAGGTATTTCAACAGAATAGGTGGGGATTCAGGGGACAAAAAATACACTATTGCACTATTGTAAAGCACAGCTCAGGCCCTATTTATCTGTATTTTTATCTCATATTGAAAAAGCGGGGTGACAGGTTCCCTTTAATATTTCATCCAGCGTGAGATAGCTTAAAAGCCGGTAATTCAATTGCCGGCTTTTGCTATCTCCTTCCTAAACCCAACATGATATGAGGCATGGTTTACATACAGTAAACCATCTCATATCCCCATTTTTTTGCATAATCCACACTACTAATGTTAGTAGTGTGTATGTGCAAAATTTGGGCTGTCTAGCTATTAAATTAAAGGGTTAAATGGCGAAAAAATTGGCATGGGCTCCCGCGCAATTTTCTCCGCCAGAATGATAAAGCCAGTGACTGAGGGCAGATATTAATAGCCTGGAGAGGGTCCATGGTTATTGGCCCCCCCTGGCTAATACCACAGCTATACGGGAATGGGAAGAGAGTGGCCAAGTGCCAGAATAGGCGCATCTTCCAGATGTGCCTTTTCTGGGGTGGCTGGGGGCAGGTGTTTTTAGCCAGGGGGGGGGGGCAATAACCATGGACCCTCTCCAGGCTATTAATATCTACCCTCAGTCACTGGCTTTACTACTCTGGCGGAGAAAATTGCGCGGGAGCCCACACCAATTTTTTCCGCTATTTAACCCTTTAATTTAATAGCTAGACAGCCCAAATTTTGCACATACACACTACTAACATTAGTAGTGTGGATTATGCAAAAAAAGGTGATATGAGATGGTTTACTGTATGTAAACCATGTCTCATATCATGTCGGGTTTGATAAGGAGATACCAAAAGCCGGCAACTGAATTACCGGCTTTTAAGCTATCTCGCGCTGGATGAAATATTAATATATATATATATATATGTGTCTCAATGACACATATATATATATATATATACCTATTCTATGTGTACACATTTATTCTACCTATTCTATTCTAACCTGTCAGAGTGATTTTACTGTACACCGCACTGAATTGCCGGCTTTTCTCTCTAACACCGCTGCTTATTTCTCGCAAGTTACACTGTTGGTGCGTGTGTAATCCATATTTTTCTCGCCCCCATAGACTTTCATTGGCGTATTTTTTGCGCAATACGGTGACAAACGCAGCATGCTGCGATTTTCTACGGCTGTAGAAGACCGTATAATACGGATCAGTAAAATACAGCTGATAGGAGCTGGGGCATAGAGATGCATTGTACCGTATGCAATCCGTATTTTCAGCACCTCTCTTACGTCCGTAAAACACGGTAGTGTGACGCCGGCCTAATAAGGCAAGAAATCCCACTTATTAAACCTGACAGGGCACACCTGTGAAGTGAAAACCATTCGCGGTGACTACCTCTTGAAGCTCATCAAGAGAATGCCAAGAGTGTGCAAAGCAGTCATCAAAGCAAAAGTTGGCTACTTTGAAGAACCTAGAATATAAGACATATTTTCAGTTGTTTCACACTTTTTTGTTAAGTATATAATTCCACATGTGTTAATTCATAGTTTGATGCCTTCAGTGTGAATGTACAATTTTCATAGTCATGAAAATACAGAAAAATCTTTAAATGAGAAGTTGTGTCCAAACTTTTGGACTGTACTATATATATATATATATATATATATATATATATACTGTGTATATATATATATATATATATATATATATATATATATATATAGTATATACACATATATATATTCTACAATGTATCCTTATGGTGGACAGACAGATCTCTAAGTATCCATCCTGACACCGTCCACCTGTGTATGAGCCCGACAGTGGGCACAGAAAAGCAGAATATGAATATTCTCAGAATCCATTTTCTTCTTTATCACTCATTCATATTACTATGACTATTCTTTTTCTTTCTTTTTTTTTTCAGGAAAGCCTGGCTGAGTAAAGTAGGAAGTCCCAGCTCAAGGATTGACCGTACTGACTTTTCTAACGAGAAGGAGATTCCTAGTCTTCAATTCACAGGATTCAGTACTAAATACTAAGAAAGAAGATACGAAAAATAATAAATATGCTTCTGTAAAGTATATACGTAGTGCGATAGAACCTTAATGTTTTACCGACTATTAACTCTCCAAAATTAACAAAATAAATTATTTTAGTAATATTCCAGGTTAAATTGTCACTGAACATTCAGGCATTGATGGAATTGTCTCTTATACCGAGGTTTCTAATGAAATACAGAGTTATGACTGTATAGAGACTACACTTTTATTATTATTATACATTATTATTATACATTTTTATAGCGCCATTTATTCCATGGCGCTTTACATGTGAATACGGGGCAAATATTATTATTATTATTATTATACATTTTTATAGCGCCATTTATTCCATGGCGCTTTACATGTGAATACGGGGCAAATATAGACAATTACATTAAACATAAGCAGATAACAGGCACACGAGTACATAAGGAGGGAGGGCCCTGCCCGCGAGGGCTCACAGTCTGCAGGGGGTGGGTGAGGATACACTAGGAGAGAGAAGAGCTGGCTGTGCGGCTGTTCAGTAGGTTGAGGATCACTTTGGTCATTCTCAGCTTGTTAGTGGGATCCATTGCTGGGATCCCTGGGGATCGGCTGAATATGTGGGACAACCTGGTAGTAAATGTTTAATTGCCAGGTAGCGCCACCACAGGTGGAAACTGAGCACTGCACAGAGAAGTTTCAGATCAATAGGTTTTCTGTGCAAGGCAGGACAGTTCCTCAGTAGCGGCAGAGACTTTCGGTATCCGCTCTCCACCCTGGCGAATGACCCATCTGAGTTAATAGGATCCATGTCGACTAATTCAAAAATTTCCTAATTGGATATTGAATAGAAAAATGCATTTTCTAAGCTAGACAACCCATGTAAGTCATATAAAAGACTCCATACAATATTTGGAACAAAAGGTTGTTTTCTTTTGAGTGCCATTTCTCTGGTAAGTGCTTTGCAGGAGAAATAATCATTTACACTGAGGTTTTTCCTTTAATATCAGCAGATAATAGGGAAGGATTAACATAAAGTGATGGACACCTCAGTGGAGCCTAATGGACAACATTTAAAGTCAATGTGGTGTATCGTTCACTTGAGGTGTCGTGTGACAGATCTTGTACTACTTTATGGTTTTCCTCATAAATGGAGAGCATGATGCCAATGTGAATACAGCCTTAAGGCCCTTCCTATACTGCATGGACTCTACGCGATGATTGCCAACACCGCTCCTTGCAGGCAATTTATCAGCCTACTTAATGAAGAGAAAAAAAAGTATTGCTGCACAGCCTGAATGTAACGTACTGGTAAGAACACAGTCACTTGTGGGTGTAGGGCTTCAGTAACTGGAGGTGCTCGCATACGAAAAAACAAACAATCCAGTATAAATATGAAAAAAGAAGAACTGCGGCAGCACTCACCAGATTGCGTAGATCAAACCTTTATTGAAGGTAAAAAATCCATCATGACGTGTTCACGGCTCGGGGGAGTGCGGACATAGTGGAAGTGAGCAGGGGAAGACAACAGCTGTTTCGCGCTCTACCAGCGCTTCTACAGGACCTGTAGAAGCGCTGGTAGAGCGCGAAACAGCTGTTGTCTTCCCCTGCTCACTTCCACTATGTCCGCACTCCCCCGAGCCGTGAACACGTCATGATGGATTTTTTACCTTCAATAAAGGTTTGATCTACGCAATCTGGTGAGTGCTGCCGCAGTTCTTCTTTTTTCATATTTATCAGCCTACTTATTTTGCATGATTGAAATCAAAATAGTTCACCTCCATGAAAAATTAAGTTTATTAGCAAAATGTTAAAACTTTCTGTCGTTTATGATATACCAATATCACAAGACCAATTTATATCTCAGTGGTTAGCACTGTTGCCTTGCAGTGCTGGGGTCCTGGGTTCAAATCCCACCAAGGACAACATCTGCAAGGAGTTTGTATGTTTGCGTGGGTTTCATCCGGTTACTCCGTTTTCCTCACACACTCCAAAGACACAATGATAGGGAATCTTGATTGTGATAGGGACAGTGATGATGTCTGTAAAACGCTGCGGAATTACTAGCGCTATATAAGTAAATAAAATAAATAAATAAATGTAACTCAACACAACTAATATAACAAGTGGTTTCTCCAAATAACATAGTAACATAGTTAGTAAGGCCGAAAAAAGACATTTGTCCATCCAGTTCAGCCTATATTCCATCATAATAAATCCCCAGATCTACGTCCTTCTACAGAACCTAATAATTGTATGATACAATATTGTTCTGCTCCAGGAAGACATCCAGGCCTCTCTTGAACCCCTCGACTGAGTTCGCCATCACCACCTCCTCAGGCAAGCAATTCCAGATTCTCACTGCCCTAACAGTAAAGAATCCTCTTCTATGTTGGTGGAAAAACCTTCTCTCCTCCAGACGCAAAGAATGCCCCCTTGTGCCCGTCACCTTCCTTGGTATAAACAGATCCTCAGCGACATATTTGAATTGTCCCCTTATACACTTATACATGGTTATTAGATCGCCCCTCAGTCGTCTTTTTTCTAGACTAAATAATCCTAATTTCACTAATCTATCTGGGTATTGTAGTTCTCCCATCCCCTTTATTAAATGACTCCTATAGTCTTAAAATTATGGTATTCAACCACTTCATGACCAGCGTCTTTAGTACTCTTATGACTTCTGCAAACATGATGCATAGCCAGATACCATTTTTTTCCTGAGGAATCTTATCCCAATCCTCCATGGCACTGGACTCCATTTAACTAATATTGTTCGGTTTACGAGCTGCAATCGGCTTCTTCAAATCTGACCAATGGTTTTCTATAAGGTTCAAGTCAGGCACTTGTGACAGCTGCTCCAGAATCTTTTAGGACGTCTTCCGAAACCAAGGGTCGGAGGACTTAGAGCTATGCTGGGAAGCATCCTGTTGAAATGTCAAATGAGGCCTAAGCTTCAACTTTCTCCTAAGATTTGCTGATACTTGATTGAGTCCATCTTGCTCTTTACATGCTACAGGTTAACAATGCAACAGGAAACAAAGCAGTTCAAACACATCACCAGCTAAAGCAGCCCCAGACCAATATCAAGCCACCACCATGCTTCATTGTAGGCATCATTGATCTACTGCCATGCTTCACTGTAGGCATCACTGAGACAATGCCATGCTTCACTGTAGGCATCACCAAGCTACCACCATGCTTCACCATAGGCATTACCAAGTCACTACCATTCTTCACTGTAGGCCCTGAGCCACCGATGTGCTTCGCTGTAGACATTACCAAGCCTCAGTCATGCTTCACTGTAGGCAGCACCGAGCCAGCGCCATGCTTAAAGTGATTCTGCCAGGTCCAATAATGCTATTAACCTGCAGATATAGCCTTAATATGCAAGTTAACAGTATTATCAAGGTGCCCGGCCACTGTACTGAAAGTGCTGCATCCAGGAGATAAATAACTTTATCCCTTCCTTAAGCCTCTGGCTTTCAGTCATGCAGTAGTTACTGTCACCACTCATAGCACTGAGAACGGTGGCTGTAAGCACAACTATCTGTCACTGGAGTCTGCTTACAACTACCGCTCTCAATGCTGTGCACGGTGACTCTAATTGCTCTGAGCATGCCTGCATGACTGAAAGCTGGTGGCTCCCAGGAGGAATAAAGTTAATTATCTCCCAGGTCTAACACTGTAGCCAGTGACCTTCATAACACTACTAACCTGCAGATTAACTCTATATCTGCAGGTTAATTGCATTATTGGACCTGATAAGTTACCTTTAACTGTTGGCAGGGTGTTTTTATTAACGTATGCTTCATTCTTCCTCCTATAGGCCTACCACTGATCCATAGATCCAAAAAGTTCCAGTTTTGTTTCATTGCTCCACAGGAAAGAATCTGCAAACTCCTCTGTTTTATTTATATGGTTTTGAAACTTATCGAAGTCAACTTTTCTTGTATTTTTGGGCTGATAGAGGTGTATGCCTTGGTGTTAGAGTTTGACCATGGAGACTTTCAGTATTTAGTGTTTACCTTGCAGTGCAAATCTGGCTGCAATACATATCTTTTACATTCATGCAATGTATTTTGACCACCTACCTCCTTAGGAATGCGGTGGCAGCTGATGATAGCTTTTTTTTGCCACATTCAGGTTACCTTAGCCAGTGTTCCTGTAATGCTGAACTTGTGGAATGTATTTCCTTCAGTATCACTAGGAATAATCAATGCTTTTGTATCTTTGTGTTCCTTATTTGTGCAAGACAGTGATATGTTCTTGTATCATTTTGGACCGCTCTCTTGATAAGTCAAGAACATTAATAAGCTAGAGGTCATTGCTCATGAGGATTGGGATAAGATTCGTTAGGAACATTGTTAGATGCTGGTGTCTGGCTATACATCACATTTTCAACAGGTCATAACAGCCTATGGGACTTTACTAGGTACTACAGATGCCAGTCATTAAAGGTCTGAATAATTCTAGGACTGCAGTAGAATCATAGAATGTTTGAGTTGGAAAGAGCCTCCAGGGTCATCATGTCCAGCCGCCTACACAATGCAGGATTCACTAAACCATCTCAGACAGATCTCTGTCCAGCCTTTGTTTGAAGACTTCAATTGACGGAGCACTCACCACCTCTCGTAGCAGCCTGTTCCACTCATTGATCACCCGCATTGTCAAAAAGATTTTTCTAATCTGTATCTTCTCCCTTTCAGCTTCATTCCATTTCTTCTTGTGTTTCCATGATCAAATTAGAATAAGGATGATCCTTCTACCCTACGAGTAGTCAGTAAAGGTACCATTTTGTGTTGAATAGAGAAATGCCACTTGTTATATCAGTTGTGTTGAGCTCATAAAATTGCTCTTGTTCCATTGATTTAATGCAAACTACAGAAATTTTGCTAATAAATCAAAATTGCAATGGGGGAGCTGAATAATTTTAATTGCAACTTTAAACGATCAGATTTCCTCAGTTTGACATCATGGGACAGATATATGTCACATTTTTTTTTAAAGAAAAACTACCGTACATTTCTTTCACTCTGTCTTTCTTTACCATAGCAAATAAATTGCAAATCATTTACTGTGCAGCATTCATTTTGCAAGTGCAGAATGCGGAAAAAAAGCTGCACCGTGATTGATAGCTTTGGGTAAACCAAGCAGTTTTTCTTTTAGAAGGTTTTATTAATATTCTCCATTCTTCACATATCTGATCTACATGGTCTGTTGTAGAGGCAACTGGTCTACGGATCCTATAATCCAACCCTTCTGCATCATGATTTCCATCCTGTGCGCCCATATAGGTTCATCACTGGATTACGGAGGCCCACTGCAGAGCAGAACTAGTAGCAAGAAGGCTGATGTGTGAATGTTCCCCCTTGAATGTACATTTATTTTATTGTATCACTAAAATTTTATATGTTTTCAGTCAACATGTAAAAATTGCCAAGTATTTTTGCATAATATAAAAGTCATGATCAATATTATTAAATCACAATGACACTTGGCTTGTTGCACAGCATAACTTGTTGTTTACATCTTCAATGTTCATCTTTGCTGTTTTTTTAGTTTTTCCTTATAGACGACTGATATAAAATGTAGTAAATTGCTTGCAAAGTCATGGGCCCTGACTCATCCTTTTTTTTAAAGTCTCTTTTCTTTTTTTGTCTTGTGGTATTAATTACTGTCAAAAATTTGCTTTTGCTTTTATCTTTAACCTTTATCGGGACTTTTCAGTGCAAAAGTCACACATTTTACAAAATGCAAAATTACATAAAATCACTCTAGAGAGAGAGTACACTGCATTTGTGCAAAGAAAGTTGTGACTTTAAAAAAAAAAAAACACATGTGATAAATCAGGCGAAAACATCTGAAGACCCTAAACCCCACTTTCAATGGTGAATGAAAAAAAATAATATGCAAACACAATAAAAAGTGATTGTGAAAAAGGCACAAAAGCAGGCAGGTGATTACAAGTATGAAAATCGCATAAGAATGGTCATGCGATGACCACTGGAACCAGTAAGCAGGGTCAGACCCTGAAAGTGAGTATTTTACACACTGTTAGGATTTCACAGGCTACAGGGCAAATAGAAAAAATTGGAGTCCGGCTCAACAGGACTGGATTTTACTTTTCTTTTTCAAAAGAAAATATAGTGCATACAAAAGGCTACAGGGCACCTAATATAATTATATCATATGTAGTAATCCTTGACTTGTCAGACACCACAAAACTTTGCAACCGTAGCTATGTATCACGTTATCTGACAAGTTATGGATTGTTAGATGTGTATAGGATCAGAACCAAGCACAGAAATACATCACCAGAACCACTACAAACAACACCAATACAGATATACAGCACCAGAACTACTATCAGTACATAAATACATCACTAGAAGTACCATCAGTACAGGAATATATCACTAGAACCACAAACAGAACTGAACTGAAATACATAATCAAAATCACCATTTAGTTGTACTCGTACCAGAAAGACGCGAGTACAATTTAATTCAGGGATCCAGCGGTTTACATCTTTTGAGTTGGCTGTCAGTTTGACAACTGGCTTGGAGAATGGCAGAATCCCACTGAGAGGCACCTCGGACCACTGCAAATGCTCTGCCTACCCCCCTTAGATATGCCACTGTCAGTAACACTCAGCTCTAACAGCTGTAAAAATATAATAAGAAATGAATAGACTTGGAATTGTAGTCGAAAAATCTCCATTATGATAAAAGGTGGGAAATAAAGGGGGGTTGTCTAATCACAAGATATGGAGTGCGCTGGGGGTCTGACCCCCACTGATCTGATAAATAAAAAAATTAATAAATCTTTATTTTTATATAGTGCTAACATATTCCGCAGCGCTTTACAGTTTGCACACATTATCATCGCTGTCCCCGATGGGGCTCACAGTCTAGAATCCCTATCTGTATGTCTTTGAATTGTGGGAGGAAACCGGAGTACCCGGAGGAAACCCACGCAAACACGGAGAGAACATACAAACTCTTTGCAGATGTTGTCGTGGGTAGGATTAGAACCCAGGACTCCAGCGCTGCAATGCTGCTGTGCTAAACACTGAGCCACCATGCTGCCCTGATCAGCTGTTACAGGCTCTAGCTGTGGCTGTATGATTACAATGAATAGAGCTGTACTGTGCATGTCCATTCAATGTGTAGCAGCAGTTGCAGAGTACTACAGAACAATTCTTATTCATAACAATTCAAGGGTATAGGAACCATTCTACAGTTCCCTGATATCTTTTGTGCATAACCAGCCTAAATTTAAAGGAGATGTTCAGTCACCAGATACTGATGAACTATCATGGTGACAGATCATCAATATCAGATTGGTGTGGGTCCAGCGCCTGGCACCCCACTGATCCGCTGCTACAGACTCTGGCAGGAAGTAAACAATGGATGAAGCTACATTGTCCAACTCCATTCGATGCTTAACGGCCAACACAGGACGTTCCTACTGAAGAGAACACACAGAAAGGAGCTAAACAGTGGAGCTTCGCTCAATGGTTACACCTGGGCTGCCGCCGGAGCCTGTGACAGCTGATCGGTGGGGTGCCAGGACTTGGACTCACCCCGATCTGATATTGATGATCTAGCCTGAGGACCGTTCTAAAAAAATGCGAAAAAATAAAAATGGTAGGATAACGAAATGTATAAGTTTCAGTCCGCCCCACCACAAAGAAGAAATTATGCTGTACATAGTACTCCTTGTGGTCCAAAATAGACAAGGCCTTCTGGAACATCAGACACTCTGTAGCGGTTCTTGCACTTGCTAAAAGATAAGGATCCTAAGCCGATTACTCCCATCTATTAACTCAAAATTCCCTACTTTCCATTTTCAGAGGACTTGTCCCCACGTGGTTTGGTTTAAGAAACAAACTGAGCTTTTATCACCCTTCCCAGGTCCAATGCTGAGTCTCCAATACTACCACAGTGTCTGTATTAATGTGCCTTTTTTGTGTTTCACAATGTCTGTATTGTCTGCAACATATGGACGGTGCTGCAGCCAATCATTGGCACTGTGCAGCTCACTCGTGCCATATACACAAGCAAAGGCGGTGAGATCAGTGATTTGCTGAGATCACTGGGGAGACTTAGACTCAGTGTTGGACCGAGGATGGATGAGTAAAGGTAGGTTTGTTTGTTTTTTTTTTATATACCAAACTGTGCCTTGGGACATAACTTTACTGAAAATGGAAAATCCTTTAATATTTCTATATTCATTTTCTAAACCAAATAAGTCTTTTAAAAATATCACAACTATGTAGATGACAGAAGCAAAGTGACGGGGAATTTAATTAAAGAACTGTCAGACATCCAAGAAATTTAACACAGTTGCAGCAAAAAGTCACTCCTCCTGACATGTACCTTACAAAATGCTGGATGATACCGCTCACATAATGAATTTAGGCAATCAGCACTCCAGTGATCAGGCAGAGGATTAACACTGACAAATGCTGCATTTAGGCCTATTCATCTCCTCTATCAGTCATTGTTATGAGAGCGCAGTAGTCACTAGTCATCACTTTGTTTTTATAGAGTCAGCAATGCATACCCATCTCTTAGAGGGACAGTGTCAGATATGGAGAAGGCTGTTCATCCAGATCTGCAGAAACCTTGTCTGGATGTCTGGAAGCAGTGAGCCGAAGGAACCAAGATCACAACGTTCGGATCATCGGAGAACATGAAATATTATGATTATATTGGAATTATTCTGACGCTTTGACGGCTTCAGGTGTGGAAATGAAAAGGCTAGGCTTACAAGCATACAATGCTCTCCTCTGATAAATATATTGAGTTTCTGTATGAATCCATACAAAACAAGGATCCAATGGGAGCTCCAACACAGCCCAAATGGATCTATGTTTTTGTGCATTTCTGAAAAGACCTAATGGTCTAAGAACGGTCTAAGACCGGACGCCAGACAGTGTCCACAGCAACTCCGTGGGCTTCATAGAAGTGAATGGCTTCATTGGGGCTCCTGTCGGTATCCTGTTTTTTGGTGGATTCCGACAGAAGACCCAAAGTAGTGTTCAACGGAGAACACAGTATTAATGTGCACGCAGGTCGAATCCACAGAGGATCTTTTATACAGATTTGCCGGTTGGAAAATACATATGTATTACAGTTGCAGCAATTTAGTTAGCCTTGAAATCACATCCACACAAGGCAGATGTGTAAATGAACTGGAATTGGGGATATTAAATGTACAAAGCAAGGGGAGAAAGCTGCGGACTGTCGGCCAATCAAGCGTTTGAATACGGGCAGGTGCAGACAGGCGTATTATAAGTCCAAGTGTAATATGACAAAACATCAGATCTCACTCGGACTATGGGGTGCTATGGGGCTGTGCACATGTCACCACTTTTCCCGGTTCAGGGGGAAAAAAATTGCGGCATGCCAGGGTTTGACCCGTTATTTGAATCGCAATTGGCCATGCAATGCAATTTCCTCGTATTGACAGAATGGAGAAGATGGAGAAAATTTTTTCAACATCTTCTCTTCACCCAGGAGAATTGGAGCACACTATGATCACACTATGCTGACACTGACCAGAGTTTGGGCAGAGTGTGATTTGCATAATCGACTGGATTTTCTCAGATGAGAGAATCTACGGTCGTCTTTACCTAACCTAAAGGGACAGTTACACTGCAAGATAACAAGTGTGGTTAAAAAGGCTCTTGTTACATATATTCAGACGTGCCGATCATCCAATGAACTAGGAAAAGGCTCTTCGATTGGGTGAAGTGATCATTTGTGCAGCATAAAATATCATCATTCCTTCCGGGCTAACCAAGAATGGAAAACATTGTACTATTCTGAAGTGGCCTTCTATGAGCCCTGACCTAAATCCTATTGAGCATCCATGGAAAGAGCTGAAACATGCCGTCTGGAAAAGGCAACCTTCAAACACGAGACAACTGGAGCAGTTTGCTCTTGAGGAGTGGGCCAAAATACCTGTTGAGAGGTGCAGAAGTCTCATTGACAGTTACAGGAATCGTTTGATTGCAGTGATTGCCTCAAAAGGTTGTGCAACAAAATATTAAGTTAAGGGTACCATCATTTCTGTCCAGGCCTATTTCATGAGATTTGTTTTTAAAATATTCTGTGGAAGCATGGTTTAAAAGCAATGTCTGACTTTCATTTATTCATTGTCATAGATTTTTACTTATTATTTTTGTCAGATTCAAGTTATTTCTCTGACCATTGTGGGCTTTTCTGTCATTAAATGAGGGGTACCAACAATTTTGATCAAGTGTGTAGATTCACATATATTTTAATATTGCTTTTGATCATGAGGGTTAACGTGCGCGAACTATGTTACCTCCAATCCCGTTATAAGGGAGAAGGTACTTTATTTTGTATTATGCCCGAAGAAGGAGTAAGTTCTTCTCCGAAACGCATAGCAGTAATAAAACGGTTTTTTATCATCATGCACCCTTTCCCTTTCTCAACAAGGTAAAAATGTGTCACCAATCGACAGAATAGAAGTATGTGTGAGAGCTAAGGGTCCCACAGATAACGAGGAGGGGGGTTCTGTGTACCCTAATTGAATGGAGCGCCAATAAAGCATGTGCGCTACTGCTTCATTCAAAGTCTATGAGGATGGTGACAGCTGAATACTCTACTTGGCTTTCTTTTTCATTTCCATAGATTTTGAAAATAAGCCAATACATACGAGCAACCACTGCTCCATTTAATTAGGTGACTCAGCGATAGAGTTAAGCAAATTTTTAAAAATTTGGTTCTGATTAAGATCGGAGCAGAATATTGTTTTGGCAATAGTCGCCGAACACCGTCGTAGTCGTATGTCATTGGAGTCAATGGAAGTAGAAATGAACGAATATGTTTGGAACAGATCATGAAACATAAATTCGGCGCGAATATGGTACAAATATGGCACGAATATGGCACATTCGGGAATAATTTTCCAAACAAATTCGCTCATCTCTACTCAAGACCCCTTTTATCATTGTCAGTGTGACCCTGTCATCAGACACATATCATCTATTCATAGGTTTTACACCTTTTTTAGAAGTTTGCAACTATGTGATACTGAACTGGGATGAATAATATAAGCATTGAGTATCCAAAGCTCAAGGGATTACGTACCACCAGGAAGAAGCGCATCGGGGCTAGGAGTTTCAGCGTGCCACTTGGCAGAGCACTTTTGGGGAGCGACACGGACCCAGGTAATATGTATATGGCATGGGGTGGTTGGAATCTACATGTTTTGGATTGCAATAATAGTGTGAAACATTGAGTGCACTTAAATTATGACAGATCTATGGTCCAGTTTTTGTGCTAGCCCTGCCACTGCATTTGGAAGATTGCATTGAAGCACATGCATCCATTTTGACATAGCTGGCTTAATACACTTGCTTTGCCTCCTCATTGCATAACAGGAATATTTAATTTTTTATATACAGTACAGACCTAAAGTTTGGACACACCTTCTCATTGAAAGATTTTTCTGCATTTTCTTGACTATGAAAATTGTAAATTCACACTGAAGGCATCAAAACTATGAATTAACACATGTGGAATTATATACTTAACAAAAAAAGTGTGAAACAACTGAAATTGTATCTTATATTCTAGGTTCTTTAAAGTAGCCACCTTTTGTTTGGATGACTGCTTTGCACACTCTTGGCATTCTCTTGACGAGCTTCAAGAGGTAGTCACCGGGAATGGTTTTCCAACAATCTTGAAGGAGTTCCCAGAGATGCTTAGCACTTGTTGGCCCTTTTGCCTGCACTCTGCGGTCCAGCTCACCCCAAACCATCTCGATTGGGTTCAGGTCTGGTGACTGTGGAGGCCAGGTCATCTGGCATAGCACCCCATCACTCTCCTTCTTGGTCAAATAGCATTTACACAGCCTGGAGGTGTGTTTGGGGTCATTGTCCTGTTGAAAAATAAATGATGGTCCAACTAAACGCAAACCGGATGGAATAGCATGCCGCTGCAAGATGCTGTGGTAGCTATGCTGGTTCAGTATGCCTTCAATTTTGAATAAATCCCCAATAGTGTCACCAGCAAAGCACCCCCACACCATCACACCTCCTCCTCCATGCTTCACGGTGGGAACGAGACATGTAGTGTCCATCCGCTCACCTTTACTGCGTCGCACAAAGACACGGTGGTTGGAACCAAAGATCTCAAATTTGGACTCATCAGACCAAAGCACAGATTTCCACTGGTCTAATGTCCATTCCTTGTGTTCTTTAGCCCAATCAGGTCTCTTATGCTTGTTGCCTGTCCTTAGCAGTGGTTTCCTAGCAGCTATTTTACCATGAAGGCCTGCTGCACAAAGTCTCCTCTTAATAGTTGTTGTAGAGATGTGTTTGCTGCTAGAACACTGTGTGGCATTGACCTGGTCTCTAATCTGAGCTGCTGTTAACCTGTGATTTCTGAGGCTGGTGACTCGGATAAACTTATCCTCAGAAGCAGAGGTGACTCTTCGTCTTCCTTTCCTGGGGCAGTCCTCATGTGAGCCAGTTTCTTTGTAGCACTTGATGGTTATTTCCACTGCACTTGGGGACACTTTCAAAGTTTTCCCAATTTTTCGGACTGACTGACCTTCATTTCTTAAAGTAATGATGGCCACTCATTTTTCTTTACTTAGATGCTTTTTTCTTGCCATAATACAAATTCTAACAGTCTATTCAGTAGGACTATCAGCTGTGTATCTGCCAGACCTCTGCACAACCCAACCCCATTTATAAGGTAAGAAATCCCACTTATTAAACCTGACAGGGAACACCTGTGAAGTGAAAACCATTCCCGGTGACTACCTCTTGAAGCTCATCAAGAGAATGCCAAGAGTGTGCACAGCAGTCATCAAAGCAAAGGTGGCTACTTTGAAGAACCTAGAATATAAGACATGATTTCAGTTGTTTCACACTTTTTGTTACGTATATAATTCCACATGTGTTAATTCATAGTTTTGATGCCTTTAGTGTGAATGAACAATTTTCATAGTCATGAAAATACAGAAAAATCTTTAAATGAGAAGGTGTGTCCAAACTTTTGGTCTGTACTGTATATACATTCTGATTGAGAATATTGAGAGATGGCAATATCGATTAATTCTATTATTTTGTTTTTACGGCTATTTGGCTCATGGCAGTATACCATCTTAGCTTTAATAGCTCATGATTATTTTTCAATAATCCAACACCCCTGCATGTGTATTGCTCATATAGATTATTCCTTGTGTATTTATTATGTGTCCTGCTCTAGTTTACCTCATTTGGATTTTTTGGTTTGTTTGAGGCTCCTTGTCTATTGTTTATTTATTTATTCATATGCATTTTAACCATCTATAATATAATGCTGGGAGCGTCACTTTGTCCGAAGCCTTTATAGACTGCGGAAGCGCAAGCGCCGGCGCAGTCTGGACCCCACAGAGTGACGCTCCCAGGAGATCGCGGTATGCGTAAGCACTGAACGCATACCGCGATCTCCAACGGATAGCAGGGACGCGCCAGGAGGGTAAGTATAAGCTATATTCACCTGTCCCGTTCCAGCGCTGCGTGCGGCTCCGTGTTCCGGGTCCTCTGCCTGTGACGTTCACAGTTCAGAGGGCGCGATGACATGCTTAATGCGCGCCGCCCTCTGACTGAACAGTCACAGCCAGAGGACCCGGAAGAAGCGGCATGCAGTGCTGGATCAGGGCCAGGTGAATATAGCAAGTGTCGGGGGCCTGAGCTAACGGCGACTCCGGCACCTGACCCCCACAGCGCGCCGGTGTCCCCGCCTGCTCAGGCCCCCCAGCACTCTGCGCCCAGCGACGATAGGTATGTTATTTTTTTTTTATATATCGCAGCAGCATACGGGGCATATAATACTATGGAGCATGTTATGGGGGCCATAAACCTTTATGGAGCAGTGTACGGGGCATATACTATGGAGCATTTTATGGGGGCCATCAACCTTTATGGAGCAGTGTACGGGGCATATGGATGGGAGCAGCAAATTACAGAACGGGGGCGCAGGATGGGAGCAGCACCTGACAGAACGGGGGTGCAGGATGGGAGCAGCACATGACAGAACGGGGGTGCAGGATGGGAGCAGCACATGACAGAACGGGGGTGCAGGATGGGAGCAGCACATGACAGAACGGGGTGCAGGATGGGAGCAGCACATGACAGGATGGGGGAGCAGGATGGGAGCAGCACATGACAGAACGGGGGCGCAGGATGGGAGCAGCACATGACAGAACGGGGGCGCAGGATGGGAGCAGCACATGACAGAACGGGGGCGCAGGATGGCAGCAGCACATGACAGAACGGGGGCGCAGGATGGGAGCAGCACATGACAGAAGGGCGGCGCAGGATGGCAGCAGCACATGACAGAACGGGGGCGCAGGATGGGAGCAGCACATGACAGAAGGGCGGCGCAGGATGGGAGCAGCACATGACAGGATGGGGGCGCAGGATGGGTGCAGCACATGACAGGATGGAGGCGCAGGATGGGTGCAGCACATGCCAGAATGGGGGCGCAGGATGGGAGCAGCACATGTCAGAATGGGGGCGCAGGATGGGAGCAGCGCATGTCAGAATGGGGGCGCAGGATGGAGCAGCACATGACAGAACGGGGGCGCAGGATGGCAGCAGCACATGACAGAACGGGGACGCAGGATGGCAGCAGCACATGACAGAAGGGCGGCGGAGGATGGGAGCAGCACATGACAGAACGGGGGTGCAGGATGGCAGCAGCACATGACAGAACAGGGCGCAGGATGGGAGCAGCACATGACAGGATGGGGGCGCAGGATGGGAGCAGCACATGACAGAACGGGGGCGCAGGATGGGAGCAGCACATGACAGAACGGGGGCGCAGGATGGGAGCAGCACATGACAGAACGGGGGCGCAGGATGGCAGCAGCACATAACAGAACGGGGGCGCAGGATGGCAGCAGCACATGACAGAAGGGCGGTGCAGGATGGGAGCAGCACATGACAGGATGGGGGCGCAGGATGGGTGCAGCACATGTCAGAATGGAGGCGCAGGATGGGTGCAGCACATGTCAGAATGGGGGCGCAGGATGGGAGCAGCACATGTCAGAATGGGGGCGCAGGATGGGAGCAGCACATGACAGAATGGGGGCGCAGAATGGAGCAGCACATGACAGGATGGGGGCGCAGAATGGAGCAGCTCATGACAGGATGGGGACGCAGGATGGAGCAGCACATGACAGGATGGGGACGCAGGATGGAGCAGCACATGACAGGATGGGGACGCAGGATGGAGCAGCACATGACAGGATGGAGACCATATACCAATATAAATGCTCGCCACCCGGGCGTAGAACGGGTTCAATAGCTAGTTTATAATAAAGATATTCAGTTTTTTAAATATATCTATGTGACACGTCTTTGAGCACAGTATATTCAACCGACTGATTAGTATGTTGTAGTATTTTTTATTCAAAGTTAATTTTTATCCCATTTATTTTGCGTTATCTAATCTAATTTATTATTAGTGGGCTCTAATCTGTACGTACATTTGGACATTTACTAAATTGATTTTCTGAAATACCGCAGCGTTCAGAGTCAAACATAAATGTATATGGCTGAAATCCTGCAGCCAGTACCTGATACGTGAGGCCCGTGGATTGTGCAGCATGTGTCCTGACATTTAATATAAATCTTTATAACCCAGAAATGAATAAATGTAGATTAACAGATAAATATGGCATGAGATAATAGATAGATAGATAGATAGATACGGTAGGTAGATAGATAGATAGATAGAAGAAAAAAATGAAGGCAGCACTCCAATTGTTGTTTTGGCTCCTCCTGAGGCTTTATCAAGACTTGAAAAAGGCTCAGGAGGGGCCGAAACGTTGCCCAGGATGAGTGGGGCAGAATAAAGTTTTTTCACTTTTGTCCACCTGAAACAATTGAAGTGCTGCCTTCATTTTTTTCTTCTGTTTAGTTTGTCAAGTATTAGACTGTTTGCCTGGAGGCCTTGCACCCGCTGTGAACCATTGTGCTGTTCCTTTTTTACTATATAGATAGATAGATTCCACTAAGAACAACATTTGACAGATGTTCGCCCCGTGTTTGCGTGGGTTTACTCCGGGTTCTTCGGTTTCCTCCCACATTCCAAAGACCATACTGATAAGGAATTTAGATTGTGAGCCCCATTGGGGACAGAGATGATGTCTGTAAAGCGCTGCGGAATATGATGGTGCTATGCAATTGAGTAAAATAATTAGAGAGATGGATATACATTGATAGACAGACAGTGATGGACGGATGGACAGACAGAAAAACAGGATGGATAGACGGACAGACAGATAGACAAATAGATTACAGACAGATGGATGGATAAATGGACAGACATACTGTAGATGATGGATAGACAGATGAACAGATAGATGGATGGACGGACAGACAGATTACAGATAGGTAGATGGATGGATGGATAGACGGACAGACAGACCAATAGATCATGCACGGATGGATGGATGGATGGATGGATGGATAGACAGATAGACTACACGGACAGATGGACAGGTAGATAGACAAATAGATGACAGACAAATAGATGGATGAATAGACGGATGGACAGATAAATAGATGACAGACAGAAATACAGACGGATAGACGGACGGCTGGACAGATGACAGATACACATGCGCACACCCCCTCAGCCGCTCTGTGCATATGAAGGCTACAATACAATTCACAGCGCCAGGACAGACACACATTTGCGCATGCGCACCAAGTGGTTACCAAGCGACGAGAACGCGGCGTTCTATCCCTGA
Source organism: Ranitomeya imitator (assembly GCF_032444005.1). Lineage (NCBI taxonomy): Eukaryota > Metazoa > Chordata > Amphibia > Anura > Dendrobatidae > Ranitomeya > Ranitomeya imitator. Next base: position 81,704,331 of record NC_091286.1, on the reverse strand, counting down.
AGTGGCAGTGATTTCCCGGGAGTCTGCGCCGCGGCACAATGTACCAGACTATGGAGATGTACCTGGCCAGGAAGAAGAGAGCGCCCGGCCGCCTGCTGTAAGTGCGGCCCCTCCGGGGCTCCGGCCCGGGCTCCGTCACTATCTCTCTGCAGGTTGTGCGCTTTATGAGCTGAGTGAAGAAGTGGCTCCCATTGTCGGGAAACCAGTGTGAGGACAGAAGTGGCGAGAACCAGTCAGAGCCAGAGGGCAGGAATCATGGCTACAACGCAGATAACCTGTGCCCTCACAATTTCATCAAGACCCCATAAAAGGAAAAGTGCCCCCATAATCAGTGATTGAGCCCCCATAACAGCCAGGCTGCCCCCATAACAGACAGCGTGCCCCCATAATCAGTGATTGAGCCCCCATAACAACCAGACTGCCTCCATAACAGACAGCGTGCCCCCATAATCAGTGATTGAACCCCCATAACAGCCAGACTGCCCCCATAACAGACAGCGTGCCCCCATAATCAGTGATTGAACCCCCATAACAGCCAGACTGCCCCCATAACAGACAGCGTGCCCCCATAATCAGTGATTGAACCCCCATAACAGCCAGACTGCCCCCATAACAGACAGCGTGCCCCCATAATCAGTGATTGAACCCCCATAACAGCCAGACTGCCCCCATAACAGACAGCGTGCCCCCATAATCAGTGATTGAGCCCCCATAACAGCCAGACTCACCATAATCAGTGATTGAGCCCCCATAACAGCCAGACTCACCATAATCAGTGATTGAGCCCCCATAACAGCCAGACTGCCTCCATAACAGACAGCGTGCCCCCCATAATCAGTGATTGAGCCCCCATAACAGCCAGACTGCCTCCATAACAGACAGCGTGCCCCCATAACAGACAGCGTGCCCCCATAATGAGTGATTGAGCCCCCATAACAGCCAGACTCACCATAATCAGTGATTGAGCCCCCATAACAGCCAGACTGCCTCCATAACAGCGTGCCCCCATAATCAGTGATTGAGCCCCCATAACAGCCAGACTGCCCCCATAACAGACAGCGTGCCCCTCATAAACAGTGGTTGAGCCCCCATAACAACCAGACTGCCTCCATAACAGACAGCGTGCCCCCATAATCAGTGATTGAACCCCCATAACAGCCAGACTGCCTCCATAACAGACAGCGTGCCCCTATAACAGACAGCGTGCCCCCATAATCAGTGATTGAGCCCCCATAACAGCCAGACTCACCATAATCAGTGATTGAGCCCCCATAACAGCCAGACTGCCTCCATAACAGACAGGGTGCCCCCCATAATCAGTGATTGAGCCCCCATAACAGCCAGACTGCCTCCATAACAGACAGCGTGCCCCCATAACAGACAGCGTGCCCCCATAATCAGTGATTGAGCCCCCATAACAGCCAGACTCACCATAATCAGTGATTGAGCCCCCATAACAGTCAGACTGCCTCCATAACAGACAGCGTGCCCCCATAATCAGTGATTGAGCCCCCATAACAGCCAGACTGCCCCCATAACAGACAGCGTGCCCCTCATAATCAGTGATTGAGCCCCCATAACAGCCAGACTGCCTCCATAACAGACAGCGTGCCCCCATAATCAGTGGTTGAGCCCCCATAACAGCCAGACTGCCCCCATAACAGACAGCGCGCGTCCATAATCAGTGATTGAGCCCTCATTAGTGGAACTGGAGTGCCCACGTAAACAGCTAGAGTGCCACCATATAAAGAGCCATAGTGTTCCCCTAAATAAAGCTAAAGTGCCCCCTGTAGAGTCAAAGTGTTCAAAAAATGTATATGACTATTGAGCAGTTTCAGCAGCGGCTGAGAGGAGAAGGGAAAAGAAGGAACAAGACATCCTGCTCCTCCTGAGGGGTGCACATTTTATTAGGGGTTCCCATCTCCACATACAGTAACATTAGCAAATTAGGAAGGAAGGGAACTGATCCAAGGGTCATATTGATGTTCTGCACTACGAGGTGTGGGGTGGGAGAGGCCAGGCGGTAACTATAATGGGTGCAGGGGATGCAGTCATACCCAGGCCCTGGAGCCTACGGGCCTCGAAAGGTCCCTCCTGACCAAGATCAATACTATTAATTACTGATACTTGAGGGCCTTGTTGGAGATTTTGCACTGTGGCCCCCCATCTTAGAGTGACACAAATGGGAGAAGGTGAAGTGAGCAAGTACTTGGAGAAAAGCCTCCTGTCAGGAAGGAAAAAAAGGGGAAGAAAGGAAAATAGCGCTTTTCTGCGCGCTGTAGGTGAGTATAGGTGTGAACATTAAGGCTATGTTCACACGCTGCGGATTTTGCTGCGGATTCGCAGCGTTTCCGCAGCTGCGGGTCCACAGCAGTTTCCCATGCGTTTACAGTACAATGTAAATCTATGGGAAACGCAATCCGCAGTGCACATGCTGGGGAAAAAAACGAGCGGAAACGCAGCGGTTTACATTCTGCAGCATGTTAATTGTTTGTGCAGAATCCGCAGCGGTTTACACCTGCTCCATAATAGAAAACCGCAGGTTTAAAACCGCAGTGGAATCAGCACAAAAACCGGGGTAAATCCGCAGGAAAAATGCAGTGTTTTTGCCCTGCGGATTTATCAAATCCGCTGCGGAAAAATCCACAGTGCACCATTCTACATGTGCACAAACCCTAAAATAAAACCATCTTACATGCTGGGGGTGTGCAGGTAGGGCACAGCGTCATATACCCTGTGAACAAATACAGAGGACTGCAGCTGACCTCCTGGGTTTGGAATAGACTTCCACAGAGAGTTCCTGCAGAGCATAATCAGGAGTAGAAAATCCAGGTGACCAGCGATGCCAAAGGCAAAGTGGATCATTCACCGGAATTGATAAAATAAAAATAGAAATGTATTTAAAAACCCAACGCGTTTCGCCTGTACCCAGCCATCCTCAGGTGTCTGTTCACATACTCTGCAGCAGACACAGACCTCTTTGATCACATCTCAACTTCCCACCTACAGAAAAACAACAGCTTCAAAGTCCACCCATACGCATCCAAAGGCTTTGAAGCTGTTGTTTTTCTTTAGGTGGGAAGTTGAGACGTGATCAAAGAGGTCTGTGTCTGCTGCAGAACAGACACCTGAGGAAGGCAGTGTACAGCCGAAATGCGTTGTTTTTTTATCAGTTTTTATTTTCTTTTGACCAATTCCGGTGAATGAACCATATTTTGCCTTTGGGAGTGCCAGTCACCTGGATTTTCTCCTCTTGACCTTGCAGATGACATTTTTGTACAGATTGTTTTTGAAAGCACAGTGTACTGTAGATGAAGATGTAGATAGTAGCAAAGCTTTTTAAGAGGTGAGGCCGAGCGCAGACATGACCTTATTACCAGGGCTGTGGAGTCGGAGCCCATTTTGGTGGAGTTGGAGTCGGTGTCATGGAAATTGAGGAGTCTGAATCGGCGGTTTGGCTTACCGACTCCACAGCCCTGGCTGGGCTGTGGAGTCGGAATCGGAGCCCATCTTGATGGAGTCAGAGTCGGTGTCATGGAAATTGAGGAGTCGGAGGTTTGGCTTACTAACTCCACAGCCCTGCTTATTACCCTGAGAAATACAATTTTAATTAATATTGAGTTAAGAGGCATCATGTCGCCTCCCGATCCAACTGTCATGTGAGGAGTAAACTACAACCAGGGCCGGACTGGGACTAAAATTCAGCCCTGGCATTTTAAGTTACACAGGCCCACTTGTCACATGGTGACTGTATAATATCTTTGTACACTTGTAGGCAAAATGGGGCCCTACGCCTAGGCAAAGTTTAAAATGTGGCCCCAAATGCTAACATATTGCACATCACACAAAAGCATTTCGGTTGTATTTACATGCGCTGATCTCAGGCCGCTAAATGTGTTTGATCGACAATACTGAAGTTGCTCAACGCTTGTTTCCCGGCCTCTTTTCACCAGCTGAGGAATAATGAAATAATGATGGGACAGAACGATCACTAACAGATTACCATACAGTATCATGTTATCAGCAGCACATCTACAGTTTACACTGGCAATGTGCTGCTGAGAACAATGATTTTTGTTCCAGCAAAAACAATATGAATATGCAGCATTTTACTTGTTTAGTAAAATACACCCCATAGTCCTCCATATATTATAATGTGCACCACAGTCCTCCACATAGTATAATACACTCCCTATAGTCCTCCATATATTAAAATACACTGTTCAGTCCTCCATATAGCATAATACACTTCTCATAGTCCTCCATATAGCATAATACACTCCTCATAGTGCTCCATTTAGTATAATGCACCGCCATAGTCATCCATGTAGTACAATTCACTTCCCATAGTATAATGCACCCCATAGTTCTTCATATAGTATAACGTATTCTCCATAGTCCTCGATACAGTATGATGCAGCCCACATATAGTATAATGCAACCACCACTCTACAGAATATAATGCAGCCACCCCAGAGTATAATGCAGCCACCCCATAGAATGTAATACAGCCCACCTCCCCATAACATATAGTGTAGCCTCCATAGACTATAATGCAGCCCCTCATAGTATATAACACAGCCTCCCCCATAGAATATAATATACCCCCACAATAGTATATAACAGCCACATAGTATATAGCACGGCCTGCCCCATAGAATATAATATACCCCCCATAGTATATAGCACAACCCACATAGCAGATAACACAGCCCACATAGCAGTATACAGCACAGCCCATGTAGCAGTATACAGCACAGCCCACTTACCAGTATACAGCACAGCCCACACAGTAGTATACAGCACAGCCCACACAGTAGTACACAGCACTGTCCACACAGTAGTATACAGCACAACCCACACAGTAGTATACAGCACTGCCCACACAGTAGTATACAGCACTGCCCACACAGAAGTATACAGCACAGCCCACACAGTAGTATACAGCACTGCCCACATAGTAGTACACAGCAGAGCCCACACACTAGTATATAGCACAGCCCACATAGTAGTATACAGCAGAGCCCACACACTAGTATATAGCACAGCCCACATAGTAGTATACAGCACAGCCACATAGTATACAGCACAACCCGCACAGTAGTATATAGCACAGCCCACATTGTAGTATACAGCAGAGCCCACACACTAGTATATAGCACAGCCCACATAGTAGTATACAGCACTGCCCACATAGTAGTATACAGCACAGCCCACATAGTAGTATATAGCACAGCCCACATAGTAGTATACAGCACAGCCACATAGTAGTATACAGCACTGCCCACATAGTAGTATACAGCACAGCCCACATAGTAGTATATAGCACAGTCCACATAGTAGTATATAGCACAGCCCACATAGTAGTATATAGCACAGCCCACATAGTAGTATGCAACAGAGCCCACACACTAGTATATAGCAGAGCCCACACACTAGTATATAGCACAGCCCACATAGTAGTATACAGCAGAGTCCACACAGTAGTATACAGCACAGCCCACATAGTAGTATACAGCACTGCCCACATAGTAGTATACAGCAGAGCCCACATCTCTCCTCCCTCCCTAGAATGGCCCCACAGTCCAGTAAAAAAAAACCAAGGAAACACAAGCTCCTCACCTTTCCTCTTGCCCGCGTTGCTCCGTGCTCCTGTCTCGGCGGCTGCCGCTGCACTGCCTGGAACACAGTAAGTGCGTGCGCACCCGCAGTGTCAGAGGCAGAGCGGGGAATGATGGGAGAGGGAGCGTCAGGTGACGCTCTCTCCTCCATCATTGCATTCAACTGTACCGGCGTCATAGACGCCCGCATAGGTGAATGCGGCGGCGTCGGCGCTGGGGGAGGGAAGGGTGAGTCGGCGCGCAGCGGCCCACTACTGGCACCGGCCCTTCTGGCATTTGCCAGAACTGCCCGATGGCCAGTCCGGCCCTGGCTACAAGCCATGTATCCTGCCAGATGGACTATAGCAAAAATTATCCAGCTTACAACCTGTGTTCTGATTGTCTAGTCTAGTGGATCTGAGGAGCATGACCACGGACACGAGAAAAACCAGATCAGAGAAGCAAAAGAACAAGCTGTGTAGCCATTTGTACGACAGTATGGTCTAAAGACAATTTCACACATCAGTAACTGATGATCCAAGTACGGACTCTGATGCACAGACCATGTGGGGATCCCCTGAACCGAACTCAACAGCCTCATAGCCATCTATGGAGCTGTTGAGTCCAGACTTGGAGACGCGCGTCCGGTCTGTGCATCATATAGTTAGTGTCGGATATGTGGTCAGCCTTAGACATGAGGGATGAGCAGTGACAGTCACTAAATGCAGCTATTATAGTACCCATAGGAGTCGTTACCCACCTACTTCCTGCACACATAACTAAGCGTCTGTTTCTGAAGTTCTGCATTCACCCTATGAACATGGAAACTCAGGATGAGCAGTGCTGCAGTGTATGGATTTGTGGAGGACAAGGAAAAATGTGACATTCAAAATGAATCCTTCTTCTGTGACTTCTGATTTATTATCTGGGATAACAATTGCTCTTGTCAACAGGCCAAATACAAACAGAATATTTAATGAAAATCTATTTGACGTCAGTTTGGATCAAAGTAAAATCATGCCTCCTATTCTGGTCAAGAAGTCTGATGACCCTCCACCACATCCCAGGTCACCAAATCGAAACAACATGCCACATTCATACAATGCTAGGTTCATCCGAGACAATGTCAGGTGGTTGAATGAACCTATAACGTACATGTTAACCTCAAACACCAAACACAAGCAGGTAAGTGCCGCCCAATACTGTGAGCCTGACCGGCGTCGTAGTCCTCTGCCACCTGCCACAACCTCAGCTTCTAACCATGCTCTCAGCCCTAAGGCCCCATACAAAGAAGACTAATGTCAGCAGAACCCTGGTGTGGCCAACGATCTAATGTGTATGGGGGCGCCGGGCGACTGATGGTGGGGGGAGATGTCAGGCATGCATTTCCGATTTCGGACTGCTGATCACATTCCATCCCAGAGATAAGCTACAAGCCGACATGTCAGTCAGCGGCTTCTCATAGAGAACACGGGAGCGCTCCTGTGTACGGGAGAGTCGGCTGAGATGGCTGCTGACTGAACGATCAGCTGAAGCATGGTTTAGCCAACAGCTATCTGAAGTGTATGGCCGCCTTAAGAAAGGGTGTAGCTGGGGGGAACCTTGGTGTTAGGTGCCAGGTGGGGGCCAAGATACAACTGTACCATGACCTGCTTATCTAGATTCAGGGCTAGGGCAGTGAGTCTACTTATATCACTGTCTAGGAATGGCTGGGGGTTTCAGATTCTGGATTCGTTTTTCTCGGGGGTGTAATGGAAATGGAATTGTTGGTCCAGCTTGGAGCCACCATATCCCATGGACAGTGTCTTTTAGTCTACATTTCATACAGGTAATACTTATACTGTGAAATCTACGTAAATGACCACCTCTGTGATAAGACCATCCCAATTCTAGATCACATTTTTCTGTGATGAGTTTTAGATCCTTTCTCTATCGGTCCAATATTTGACAGAACTACCTTTTTAAGGCTTTGCCCAAGTCTGGAAATAATGTGGATTTTACCTGTGGATTTGTGGAGCTAAAATCCACAGCACATTACAATAGCAGGCAAGTGGATGGGAATTTACAAAGTGTGAACAGGGCTTGACAAACCATCTTCAAAGAGAACCTGTCATCAGGATTTTATACCTCAAACTAATGGCATGTATGTAATTCATGCTGGTTACACCTTACCTTTTTTGTAGAAATCCGTCTTGCAGTTTTAGAGAAATAAATAGTTGAACTTGTTTGCTAATGAGTTGCAAGTGCAGTTGGCGGGCCCTGCACTACAGCTATCCTGCCTATCTGCCTTTTCCCCCCCAGAGCCTGCCTCCTGTCTCTGACTGACAGGTCACTGAAACATGATCTATGCCCTCTTTCTGATAAGCAATGCTTATCCAGTGGGGAAACTGTTTGTTCCTGATAGATGGACAAGTAAAGGTACCTTCACACTAAACGACGCTGCAGCGATCCAGACAACGATCCGGATCGCTGCAGCGTCCCTGTTTGGTCGCTGAAGAGCTGTCACACAGACCGCTCTCCAGCGACCAACGATGCCGGTAACCAGTGTAAACATCGGGTTACTAAGCGCAGGGCCGCGCTTAGTAACCCGATGTTTACCCTGGTTACCATCCTAAAAGTAAAAAAAACAAACGCTTCATACTTACCTTCCGCTGTCTGTCCCCGGCGCTGTGCTTCTCTGTACTGGCTGTGAGCACAGCGGCCGGAAAGCAGAGCGGTGACGTCACCGCTGTGATTTCCGGCCGCTGTGCTCACAGTGAGTGCCGGAAAGCACAGCGTCGGAGGACAGACAGCGGAAGGTAAGTATGAAGCGTTTGTTTTTTTTACTTTTAGGATGGTAACCAGGGTAAACATTGGGTTACTAAACGCAGCGGCCCTGCGCTTATTAACCCGATGTTTACCCTGGTTACCAGCGAAGACATCGCTGAATCGGTGTCACACACGCCGAGTCAGCGATGTCAGCGGGAGATCCAGCGACGAAATAAAGTTCTGGCCTTCTAGCCCCGACCAGCGACATCACAGCAGGATTCTGATCGCTGCTGCGTGTCAAACTGAACGATATCGCTAGCCAGGACGCTGCAACGTCACGGATCGCTAGCGATATCGTTTAGTGTGAAGGTACCTTAAGGTAATTTCTGAGGTTCATTGTTCAGTGTTGGCTGGTCATCCTGGGATTTTTGGTACCAGAGATTTGGTTGCTAGGTCCTTTTGGTGGCCTTCCTTGTCTCGCGATGTGCGTGCTTTTGTGCAGTCCTGTGGGACTTGCGCCCGGGCCAAGCCTTGCTGTTCCCGCACTAGTGGGTTGCTTTTGCCTTTGCCGGTCCCTGAGAGGCCCTGGACGCATATTTCCATGGATTTTATTTCGGATCTTCCTGTTTCCCAGAAGATGTCTGTTATCTGGGTTGTTTGTGACCGGTTCTCTAAAATGGTCCATCTGGTACCTTTGCCTAAGTTGCCTTCCTCCTCAGATCTGGTTCCATTGTTTTTTCAGCATATGGTTCGTTTGCATGGCATTCCGGAGAATATTGTGTCTGACAGAGGTTCTCAGTTTGTCTCTAGATTTTGGCGGGCCTTTTGTGCTAGGATGGGCATTGATTTGTCTTTTTCTTCGGCGTTTCATCCTCAGACTAATGGCCAAACTGAGCGAACTAATCAGACCTTGGAGACCTATTTGAGATGCTTTGTGTCTGCTGATCAGGATGATTGGGTGTCTTTCTTGCCGTTGGCCGAGTTTGCCCTTAATAATCGGGCTAGTTCGGCTACTTTGGTTTCACCTTTCTTTTGTAATTTTGGTTTTCATCCTCGTTTTTCTTCTGGGCAGGTTGAGCCTTCTGATTGTCCTGGTGTTGATTCTGTGGTGGACAGGCTGCAGCAGATTTGGACTCATGTGGTGGACAATTTGACGTTGTCTCAGTAAAGGGCTCAACGTTTTGCTAACCGCCGTCGGCGTGTTGGTCCCCGGCTTCGTGTGGGGGATTTGGTTTGGTTGTCTTCTCGTCATGTTCCTATGAAGGTTTCTTCTCCTAAGTTTAAGCCTCGGTTTATTGGTCCTTATAAAATTTCTGAAATTATTAATCCGGTGTCTTTTCGTTTGGCTCTTCCTGCCTCTTTTGCCATTCATGATGTTTTCCATAGATCTTTGTTGCGGAGATATGTGGTGCCCGTTGTTCCCTCGGTTGACCCTCTTGCCCTGGTGTTGGTTGAGGGAGAGTTGGAATATGAGGTTGAGAAGATTTTGGATTCTCGTTTTTCGAGGCGGAGGCTTCAGTATCTTGTCAAGTGGAAGGGTTATGGCCAGGAGGATAATTCTTGGGTTGTTGCCTCCGATGTCCATGCTACCGATTTCGTTCGTGCTTTTCACTTGGCTCGTCCTGATCGGCCTGGGGGCTCTGGTGAGGGTTCGCTGACCCCTCCTCAAGGGGGGGTACTGTTGTGAATTCCGCTCTTGGGCTCCCTCCGGTGGTTGTAAATGGCACTTTTGTGAGTTCTGCTCTTGGGCTCCCTCTTGTGGTTTCTAGTGGTATGACTGCTCCTTGGAGTTAGCTGTCATCAGCTGCCTCCACTTATTGTCCGCTATTTAAGTCTGGCTCTTTCTTCAGCCTCTGCCACTTGTCAATGTTCCTGGCTGGATTCACATCTCTGCTTGGATTCTCCTGGTTTCCTGACCAGTTCTGCAAAGATAAGTTCTGGCTTTGCTCATTTCAGTCCACATGTTGTGGACTTATTGTTCTGTGCATTCTATATTTGTCCAGCTTGTCAGTATGGATTATTTCTGTTAGCTGGAAGCTCTGGGAAGCAGATTTACCCTCCACACCTTTAGTCAGGTGTGGAGATTTTGTAAACTCTGTGTGGATTGTTTTGTAGTTTTTATACTGACCGCACAGTATCCTTTCCTGTCCTATCTATCAAGCTAGACTGGCCTCCTATGCTAAAATCTGATTTCATTTCTGCGTATGTTATTTTCCCCTCCTCTCACCGTCAATATTTGTGGGGAGCTTTCTTTCCTTTGGGGATTTTCTCTGAGGCAAGATAGGTTTCCTGTTTCCATCTTTAGGGGAAGTTAGATCTTAGGCTGTGCCGAGGGGTCTAGGGAGCGTCAGGTACCCTGTTGTGAATTCTGTGGCTGAATTCACTCCTGTGGTCACAAGTGGTACTGCAGCTTCTGGGCTTCCTCCCTCAGGTGTTCTGGTGAGCTCGTTGGCTGCCTTGTTATTTAACTCCACCTGATTCTGTCTTCCTTGCTCCTTGTCAATGTTCCAGTGTTGGATCTGAGCTTCTGGATCTTTCCTGTGGCCTGCTGCTCTGCTTAGATAAGTGCTTCTTTGCTTTTGTTGCTGTTTTTTCTGTCCAGCTTGTCTATTCGTTTTTGCTGGAAGCTCTGAGACGCAAAGGGTGTACCGCCGTGCCGTTAGTTCGGCACGGTGGGTCTTTTTGCCCCCTTTGCGTGGTTTTTTGCTTTAGGGTTTTTTGTAGACTGCAAAGTTCTCTTTGCTATCCTCGCTCTATCTAGAATATCGGGCCTCACTTTGCTGAATCTATTTCATCCCTACGTTTTGTCTTTTCATCTTGCTAACAGTCATTATATGTGGGGGGCTGCCTTTTCCTTTGGGGTATTTCTCTGAGGCAAGTCAGGCTTGTATTTCTCTCTTCAGGCTAGTCAGTTCCTCAGGCTGTGCCGAGTTGCATAGGTAGAGTCAGGCGCAATCCACAGCTGCCTTTAGTTGTGTTTAGGATAGGTTCAGGTATTGCGGTCTACAGAGATTCCACGTCTCAGAGCTCGTTCTATTGTTTTTGGGTTATTGTCAGATCACTGTATGTGCTCTGATTACTGCACACTGTGTTACTGGATTGCCTTCATAACAGTACAAGGAGCCAAACTAATGATTCTCAATAGAGGGAAAAAAGAAGTTGTGACATCATTTTTTTTTCTCGGCTCTGTGTTCAGTCTTTTTTTTCCCCTAGACATTAGGGTGCTTCAGGACACAGCTGTGGACATGGATATTCAGGCTCTGTGCTCTTCAATGGATAATCTCGTTATAAATGTACAAAAGATTCAAGATACAATTGATCAGAAATCTATGCTAGAACCAAGAATTCCTCTTCCTGATTTGTTTTTTTGGTGATAGAACTAAGTTTCTGAGCTTCAAAAATAATTGTAAGCTATTTCTGGCCTTGAAACCTCATTCTTCTGGTAATTCAGTTCAACAGGTTTTGATTATTATTTCTTTTTTGCGCGGCGACCCTCAGGACTGGGCATTTTCTCTTGCGCCAGGAGACCCTGCATTGAGTGGTGTCGATGCGTTTTTCCTGGCGCTCGGATTGCTGTACGATGAGCCTAATTCAGTGGATCAGGCTGAGAAAAATTTGCTGGCTTTGTGCCAGGGTCAGGATGATATAGAAGTATATTGTCAGAAATTTAGGAAGTGGTCAGTACTCACTCTGTGGAATGAATCTGCGCTGGCAGCTTTGTTCAGAAAGGGTCTCTCTGAGGCTCTTAAGGATGTCATGGTGGGTTTTCCTATGACTGCTGGTTTGAATGAGTCTATGTCTTTGGCCATTCAGATCGGTCGTCGCTTGCGCGAGCGTAAATCTGTGCACCATCTGGCGGTATTGTCTGAGATTAAACCTGAGCCTATGCAGTGCGATAGGACTATGACCAGAGTTGAACGGCAAGAACACAGACGTCTGAATGGGCTGTGTTTCTACTGTGGTGATTCCACTCATGCTATTTCTGATTGTCCTAAGCGCACTAAGCGGTTCGATAGGTCTGCCGTCATTGGTACTGTACAGTCCAAATTCCTTCTGTCCATTACCTTGATATGCTCTTTGTCATCGTATTCTGTCATGGCGTTTGTGGATTCAGGCGCTGCCCTGAATCTGATGGATTTGGATTATGCTAAACGTTGTGGGTTTTTCTTGGAGCCTTTGCGGTGTCCTATTCCGTTGAGAGGAATTGATGCTACACCTTTGGCCAAGAATAAACCTCAGTACTGGACCCAGCTGACCATGTGCATGGCTCTTGCACATCAGGAAGTTATTCGCTTTCTGGTGCTACATAATCTGCATGATGTGGTCGTGTTGGGGTTGCCATGGCTACAAACCCATAATCCAGTATTGGATTGGAACTCTATGTCGGTATCCAGCTGGGGTTGTCAGGGGGTACATGGTGATGTTCCAATTTTGTCTATTTCGTCATCCACTCCTTCTGAGGTCCCAGAGTTCTTGTCTGATTATCAGGATGTATTTGAAGAGCCCAAGTCCGATGCCCTACCTCCGCATAGGGATTGTGATTGTGCTATCAATTTGATTCCTGGTAGTAAATTCCCTAAAGGTCGTTTATTTAATTTATCCGTACCTGAACACACCGCTATGCGCAGTTATGTGAAGGAATCCCTGGAGAAGGGACATATTCGCCCATCGTCATCACCACTGGGAGCAGGGTTCTTTTTTGTAGCCAAGAAGGATGGTTCGCTGAGACCGTGTATTGATTACCGCCTTCTTAATAAGATCACGGTTAAATTTCAGTACCCCTTGCCATTGTTATCTGACTTGTTTGCTCGGATTAAGGGGGCTAGTTGGTTCACTAAGATAGATCTTCGTGGTGCGTATAATCTGGTGAGAATCAGGCAAGGAGATGAATGGAAAACGGCATTCAATACGCCCGAGGGTCATTTTGAGTATCTAGTGATGCCGTTCGGACTTGCCAATGCTCCATCTGTTTTTCAGTCTTTTATGCATGACATCTTCCGTGAGTATCTGGATAAATTCCTGATTGTTTACTTGGATGACATTTTGATTTTCTCAGATGATTGGGAGTCTCATGTGAAGCAGGTCAGAATGGTTTTCCAGGTCCTGCGTGCTAATTCTTTGTTCGTGAAGGGATCAAAGTGTCTCTTTGGTGTGCAGAAGGTTTCATTTTTGGGGTTCATCTTTTCCCCTTCTACTATCGAGATGGATCCGGTTAAGGTCCAAGCCATCCAGGATTGGACTCAGCCGACATCTCTGAAAAGTCTGCAAAAGTTCCTGGGCTTTGCTAATTTTTATCGTCGCTTCATCTGTAATTTTTCTAGCATTGCCAAACCATTGACCGATTTGACCAAGAAGGGTGCTGATTTGGTTAATTGGTCTTCTGCTGCTGTGGAAGCTTTTCAGGAGTTGAAGCGTCGTTTTTGTTCTGCCCCTGTGTTGTGTCAGCCAGATGTTTCTCTTCCGTTCCAGGTCGAGGTTGATGCTTCTGAGATTGGAGCAGGGGCGGTTTTGTCACAGAGAGGTTCTGATTGCTCAGTGATGAAACCATGTGCTTTCTTTTCCAGGAAGTTTTCGGCTGCTGAGCGTAATTATGATGTGGGCAACCGAGAGTTGCTGGCCATGAAGTGGGCATTCGAGGAGTGGCGTCATTGGCTTGAAGGAGCTAAGCATCGCGTGGTGGTATTGACTGATCATAAGAACTTGACTTATCTCGAGTCTGCCAAGCGCTTGAATCCTAGACAGGCCCGTTGGTCGTTATTTTTTGCCCGCTTCGACTTTGTGATTTCGTACCTTCCGGGCTCTAAAAATGTGAAGGCGGATGCTCTGTCTAGGAGTTTTGTGCCCGACTCTCTGGGTTTATCTGAGCCAGCGGGTATCCTCAAGGAAGGAGTCATTGTGTCTGCCATCTCCCCTGATTTGCGGCGGGTGCTGCAAAAATTTCAGGCGAATAAACCTGATCGTTGTCCAGCAGAGAAACTGTTCGTCCCTGATAGGTGGACTAATAAACTTATCTCTGAACTTCATTGTTCGGTGTTGGCTGGTCATCCTGGAATCTTTGGTACCAGAGAGTTAGTGGCTAGATCCTTCTGGTGGCCATCTCTGTCACGGGATGTACGTACTTTTGTGCAGTCCTGTGGGATTTGTGCTAGGGCTAAGCCCTGCTGTTCTCGTGCCAGTGGGTTGCTTTTGCCCTTGCCGGTCCCAAAGAGGCCTTGGACACCATGACAGAAAACGACGACAAAGAGCATATCAAGGTAATGGACAGAAGGAATTTGGACTGTACAGTACCAATGACGGCAGACCTAGCGGACCGCTTAGTGCGCTTAGGACAATCAGAAATAGCATGAGTGGAATCACCACAGTAGAAACACAGACCATTCAGACGTCTGTATTCCTGCCGTTCAACTCTAGTCATAGTCCTATCGCACTGCATAGGCTCAGGTTTAACCTCAGGCAGTACCGCCAAATGGTGCACAGATTTACGCTCGCGCAAGCGTCTACCGATCTGAATGGCCAAAGACAAAGACTCATTCAAACCAGCAGGCATAGGAAATCCCACCATGACATCCTTAAGAGCCTCAGAGAGACCCTTTCTGAACAAAGCTGCCAGCGCAGATTCATTCCACTGAGTGAGTACTGACCATTTCCTAAATTTCTGACAATATACTTCTATATCATCCTGACCCTGGCACAAAGCCAGCAAATTTTTCTCAGCCTGATCCACTGAATTAGGCTCATCGTACAGCAATCCGAGCGCCAGGAAAAACGCATCGACACTACTCAATGCAGGGTCTCCTGGCGCAAGAGAAAATGCCCAGTCTTGAGGGTCGCCGCGCAAAAAAGAAATAATAATCAAAACCTGTTGAATAGGATTACCAGAAGAATGAGGTTTCAAGGCCAGAAATAGCTTACAATTATTTTTGAAACTTAGAAACTTAGTTCTATCTCCAAAAAACAAATCAGGAATAGGAATTCTTGGTTCTAACATAGATTTCTGATCAATAGTATCTTGAATTTTTTGTACATTTATAACGAGATTATCCATTGAAGAGCACAGACCCTGAATATCCATGTCCACACCTGTGTCCAGAATCACCCAAATGTCTAGGGGGAAAAAAAAAAGTGAACACAGAGCTGAAAAAAAAAAAAAATGATGTCAGAACTTTTTCTTTCCCTCTATTGAGAATCATTAGTTGGCTCCTTGTACTGTTATGTTTGCTAATGACAGGTGTTATGAAGGCAATCCAGAAACACAGTGTGCTTAGCGATCAGAGCGCACACAGTGATCTGACAAATACCCAAAAATACAAGAACGAGCTCTGAGACGTGGAAACTCTGTAGACTGCACACCTGATCCTATCCTAAACACAACTAAAAGCGGCTGTGGATTGCGCCTACAACTACCTAGGCAACTCGGCACAGCCTAAGAAACTAGCTAGCCTGAAGATAGAAAAATAGGCCTGACTTGCCCCAGAGAAATTCCCCAAAGGAAAAGGCAGCCCCCCACATATAATGACTGTGAGTAAGATGAAAATGTCCTGGATGGACAAATGTCTTTTTTCGGCCTTACTAACTATGTTACTATCAATTATTAGGTTCTGTAGAAGGACGTAGATCTGGGTATTTATTATGATGGAATATAGGCTGAACTGGATGGACAAATGTCTTTTTTCGGCCTTACTAACTATGTTACTATGTTACTATCAAAAGACAAAACGTAGGGATGAAATAGATTCAGCAAAGTGGGGCCCGATATTCTAGGACAGAGCGAGGACAGTAAAGCGAACTTTGCAGTCTACAAAAAACCCTAAAGCAAAACCACGCAAAGGGGGCAAAAAAAACCCACCGTGCCGAATTAACGGCACGGCGGTACACCCTTTGCGTCTCAGAGCTTCCAGCAAAACAAAAGACAAGCTGGACAGAAAAAAAAGCAACAAAAAAGCAAAAAGCACTTAGCTATACAGAGCAGCAGGTCACAGGAACAATCAGGAGAAGCTCAGATCCAACACTGAAACATTGACAAGGAGCAAGGATAGCAGCATCAGGCGGAGTTAAGTAATGAAGCAGTTAACGAGCTCACCAGAACACCTGAGGGAGGAAGCTCAGAAGCTGCAGTACCACTTGTGACCACAGGAGTGAATTCAGCCACAGAATTCACAACAGTGGACAGGTTGCAGCAGATCTGGACTCAGGTAGTGGACAATTTGACCTTGTCCCAGGAGAAGGCTCAACTTTTCGCTAATCGCAGACGCCGTGTGGGTCCCCGACTTCGTGTTGGGGATCTGGTTTGGTTATCTTCTCGTCATATTCCTATGAAGGTTTCCTCTCCTAAATTTAAACCTCGTTTTATTGGTCCGTATAGGATTTCTGAGATTCTCAATCCTGTGTCCTTTCGTCTGACCCTCCCGGACTCCTTTTCCATACATAATGTATTCCATAGGTCGTTGTTGCGGAGATACGTGGCACCTATGGTTCCATCTGTTGAGCCTCCTGCCCCTGTTTTGGTGGAGGGGGAATTGGAGTATATTGTGGAGAAGATTTTGGATTCTCGTGTCTCTAGACGGAAACTCCAGTATCTGGTTAAATGGAAGGGTTATGCTCAGGAAGATAATTCCTGGGTTTTTGCCTCTGATGTCCATGCTCCAGATCTTGTTCGTGCCTTTCATGTGGCTCATCCTGGTCGGCCTGGGGGCTCTGGTGAGGGTTCGGTGACCCCTCCTCAAGGGGGGGGGGGGGTACTGTTGTGAATTCTGTGGCTGAATTCACTCCTGTGGTCACAAGTGGTACTGCAGCTTCTGGGCTTCCTCCCTCAGGTGTTCTGGTGAGCTCGTTGGCTGCCTTGTTATTTAACTCCACCTGATTCTGTCTTCCTTGCTCCTTGTCAATGTTCCAGTGTTGGATCTGAGCTTCTGGATCTTTCCTGTAGCCTGCTGCTCTGCTTAGATAAGTGCTTCTTTGCTTTTGTTGCTGTTTTTTCTGTCCAGCTTGTCTATTCGTTTTTGCTGGAAGCTCTGAGACGCAAAGGGTGTACCGCCGTGCCGTTAGTTCGGCACGGTGGGTCTTTTTGCCCCCTTTGCGTGGTTTTTTGCTTTAGGGTTTTTTGTAGACTGCAAAGTTCTCTTTGCTATCCTCGCTCTATCTAGAATATCGGGCCTCACTTTGCTGAATCTATTTCATCCCTACGTTTTGTCTTTTCATCTTGCTAACAGTCATTATATGTGGGGGGCTGCCTTTTCCTTTGGGGTATTTCTCTGAGGCAAGTCAGGCTTGTATTTCTCTCTTCAGGCTAGTCAGTTCCTCAGGCTGTGCCGAGTTGCATAGGTAGTGTCAGGCGCAATCCACAGCTGCCTTTAGTTGTGTTTAGGATAGGTTCAGGTATTGCGGTCTACAGAGATTCCACGTCTCAGAGCTCGTTCTATTGTTTTTGGGTTATTGTCAGATCACTGTATGTGCTCTGATTACTGCACACTGTGTTACTGGATTGCCTTCATAACAGTACCTCCCACGGCTATTTTTAGTTGCGCTGCTAGGTTCAGGGTTTGCGGTCAGTACAGATACCACCTCCTTCAGAGCTTGTCTCATGTTGTTCCTAAACCACCAGATCATAACACATACCCTCTTTTAGCCAATCAAAGTTATATACCTGTCCACTGTAATTCCATAATAATCCCACAGCGATCCCCAATGCTGCTACATCCAGAAGGTGTGTTGAGCGGTGACATCAGTGAGAGTAGCATGAGAAATCTCCAGCTGCAGTGATGAGTGGTGGCGTAATTAAGGTTACCGCAGGTGACAGGCAGCGGTTCTCATGGTAAGCTCTGTGTGAGCCAGCCTGTGAACTGTGGTTACCTTACTGATGTCACGGCTTGCAGCATAAGAATTTTCTCACACTGCAAGCAGTGACAACAGTAAGGTTAAAGCAGTTCACACAGAGCTTACCGTAAGAACCACTGCCTGTGACCTGCGGTAACTTTAATTACGTCACTGCTCATCACTGCAGCTGGAGATTTCTCACGGTACTCTCACTGTGTTCCGCTTGCCAATACACCAGGGCAAGTGGGAAGAGGTGAGGCTAAGTGCCATCTAGTGGATGCGCCACTTCTTGGGGCGGCTGAGGGCTGGTGTTATTAGTCTGGGAGGGAGCCTATTAATATCAGTCCGCAGCTGTCAGTTTAGCCTTTGCTGATTATTAAAAATAAGGGGAACTCGACTTCATTTTTTGGTGGGGTCCCCACTTTTTAATAACCAGTAAAGGCTACACAGACAGCTGTGAGTTGTTATTAATAAGCTGGGAAGATCAATGGATAGTGGCCCCTTCCCAGAATAATAACACCAGCTTGCAGTTGCAGCTGTCTGCTTTCCCTCAGCTGGTTATTAAAAAATAAGGGGAATCCCACGCCATTTTTTCAAATAAATTATTTATTTAATAGGTTTAAAAAGGATAAACACCCTTTAGTGCTACATGAAAGGCAATAAAGGGTGCTAGTTTATTATATGTAGGGGGCTTGTGACATTACATATCTACAGGACATCGTATTTATTTATTTATTTATTCAATCTATATTAAAGATTGCTTCATTACTTAAAAAACTAACTTTAAATTATAGAGAATAACTGTATGTAAAAGCTGATGTTAAAAACGCGTTGCATACGGACTGCGTACCGGTATCATATGGCCATCACACGGATGCTACTTGATAAAAATTGTATTGTACGGTACTTGCTTGATACTCGTCCTACTTTTTAGAAACAACATCAGGGCGATTTTATTTGCATGTGAGTGTGAGCCCTATAACACAAAATAACACAAAATAAATTGGATTAAAATGTGACAATTTACCGCGCCAAAGACGAGACAACACGCAATAGTAAATCAGTCCCATTATATTTTAAGTTGAGAATTTCAGCAGTTTTCTGTTGTGTTATGTCAATATTTTCTTGGTTGTTACATTCTCACATTTAGTTCGTTTAACAAAGTAAACATAAATAATGATTTTGGCCTTTTTCCTGATAGCACAAAAGAAACCAAGGCAGATAATCACATTTCATATGGCTTTTAATGTTTTTATCAAAGCTTACATTGGAAATATTCCAGATGTATCACACAGAACATTGGCCATTTTATTTGATTGCTGATTGTGCTTCCGTTACCAGTATACCAATACAATTAGCGTTACCGTTGTCCATATCGGAGGACAGTGAAGGTCTGTCTTCCAATAGGGATTTCTTCATTGTGTGCACCAGCACATCTCTTACTAAAATGTAATTCTGGAAAATGTAGTGATGTGCGATCATTTGCCCTTGACTTTCATAAAGAAATATTGGCTATATATCAGACAGGTCTGGCATCCGAACCCAGAGCAGGTGCCAGGGCCCAGGTTTCAACTTGCAAGATCCACAGTACATCATACAGTATGGGAGAATGTGAAGACCATCACATTGTTTGTGGGGTGCATCTTATTGTGTGGGGGAGGGCTTGGGAGTATCTTAGTTTGTGGGGGAGAGCTGTGTGGGGGCCATCAAACTGATGCGGGGACCTGTTGGGGGCATTATACTGTGTGGGGGTTGTGGTGTCATCATACTGTGTAGGGGTGACTGGAGGGAATCATATTGTGTTGGGGGTCACTGTGGCTACATCATAATGTGGGTGTGGGGACTTCATACTTTGGGGCCTAATGATGTGTGTGGGAAACTGTGGGGTTATACTGTGCTAGAGGGGCATTTTACTGTGTTGGGGGCATTGAGGGAGTGGGGGCAAATTTGTGGGGGAATCGTACTGTATGTGTGGGGGAAATTTAGAGGATTAATACTCTATGAAGTAATGAAAGAAAGTATAGTAGGGTTTGAGAAATCTAAGGGGCTTCAGTAGGGGCACAAGTACTGTGTACAAATGTCTCGCTCTTCCTTTCTTTACGGGCTCATTCAGACCTCAGTTTTCCGCAGGCCAGTTCTTTCCATGTTTGTATGGATAGAACGTGCTCCTATTATAGGGGCTGTTCAGATGTCCATGTAGATTTGCATACAGAGTCGTACACACAAATGCACAAAGAAATGTCCGACTTTGATCCAAGTCAATGATGAAACTTGGAATGCAAGTGTATAGGTCCGTGAAAAAAAATCGGACCGCACTCTGATGCCATCTGTGTGCTGTTCATTTTTCACTGACCAATTGGAGATACTTGAGATATTTCCATTAGTTAGTTGTTTTTTTTGCATATGAGAAAAAATCTGTCCAGTCAGTGATGGTGAAGACTGGCCTTGATTTCCAATGTCAGAGTTTGAATATTTTTTTAGGGTTATAAGGCAATTTTCAAATATAAGAGCTGCAGTGAGCGTTGCTTTGTGCTCGGTCACCCTTTGTCTATTAAAATGTCTGTTTAAAGTGATTATCTGGTTTAACAAAAAGGTATTCATTTGGTGAAACTTTGCAGTAATTGAAGGGTTCCCCCTAATTTAGGACCCTCACCTAGTAACCAACGTTGAGAGAGACTATGGAGAGCGTCTGTTAATTTGAAAGGGCCGATATAGATTTCAGTGAGAATTGTTTCATGCTTAAAGGAGTATTCAAACAATGTAAAGGTATTCACTATCCATAGGATAAGGGATAACTTACTGATATTTGGAGATCTGACCACTGGGACCCCGAGTGATGCTGAGATCTGGGTTCTGCAGTGCCCTGTCTGAATGGAGCAGAGGTACACCTGCACGACCACTGCTCCATTAATTGTCTATGGGACATCCAGAAATACCAAGGACAGCACAAGGCTATTTCTGGCAGTCATGAAGGGGGGCTCAGTCCCGGAGCTGTGGGTTGGTTCTGACTTCTCTTCACGCTGACACCCCTCTTGTACATGGATATTTTTCCCAGGTGTGTTGTGCTGTTGCATACACTCTGCTCTTGTAGGCCAGAAGCCTCTGCTACATCTCTGTCCTTGGGACCGGGATTAGTAACACACACACCAGGAGACCTCGGGTCCGGTTCAACAGGTTCAGTTTTACTATACAGTTCAGATACATTCGGCTGTGGCATAAAGTATGGGGCACAGCCCTCTCCGGCTTATGTTCCCATAAAACAGTACATTTCCAGGTCCTGACTCCAGTCTGCCCCAACGGTCCCCACCTCAACAGCTTCTGTTGGCACTAGGGACTCCCAGATTTCCAGAGGCCCACCACTATTTCCTTTTGCTCTTCCTCTTAGGAGAGAATGAGACATGGACTCCAATGCCTCTTCCGGGCCATACTCCCCAGACCATCCAGAGATCTACTCTAAACCCCCGGTGGACCCTCCTGCTGTTTGGAAGTTTGGGACTGTTGGGGCCCGTTGCAGCTTGTACTTAAACTGACCTTGAACCAACCCTGTTCGACACGTCCACCACCTCATTCAGGGAGTGCTTCACCTTTTTGTCTGTTACAACCTCTCCCATTTTGTGGACTATTCCCAAACATTTAACTGTGTCTTACACAGTGAGTACTAAATATATCCCTACAGCTTTCCACTGGTTCCCCTATTGGGCAGCCCTCCCCAATCCCCAGGACGGCCTTGAGGTTAAACTTCCAGGAAACCTAACACAAACCGACCATAAGGATAAAATTACTATTTTATATATAAATAACATAACACGAACACAAAACACTTTCATCAAATTTAACCCCTTAGTGACCGAGCCAATTACGACCTTAATGACCAGGCCAAATTTTTTAAAATCTGACCAGTGTCCCTTTATGAGGTTATAGCTCTGGAACGCTTCAACGGATCCCGGTGATTCTGAGACTGTTTTTTCGTGACATATTGTACTTCATAATTGTGGTCAAATTTGTTCAATATGACTTGTGTTTATATGTGAAAATATTGGAAATTTGGAGAAAATCTTGAAAATTACCGGTATGCAGTTTTCAAACTTTTAATTCTTATGCCTTTAAACCAGAGAGTTAGATCACACAAAATAGTTACTAAACATAATTTCCCACATGTCTACTTTACATTAGCACAATTTTTGAAACATATTTTTTTTGTTAGGAAATTTCAAGGGTTAAAAGTTGACCAACGATTTCTCATTTTTCCAACAAAATTTACAAAATCATTTTTTAGGGAACACATCACATTTGAAGTAACTTTGGGAGGCCTATGTGAAAAGAAAATACTCCAAAGTGGCACCATTCTATATACAACAGTCCTCAAAACCACATCCAAGCAGTTTTGTTAACCCTTCTAGTGCTTCACCACACCACCGAAAGTGCAAGAACAGCAGAAAAACCACAAAAGTGACCCCATTGTAGAAATTGCACCTCTTGATGAATTCACCTACACTGCAGTACGGCTTCATTTTGTAACATCCACTCCGGGCTTTTCTTCTGGAGAATTGCAACTATGCCATATTAGTGCCCATATTTTGTGCCCCCATATATTGTAGTGCCCCCATTCATTGTGCCCAGCTTGTGCTTCTGGCGAGAGGCACCCTGTAAATTGATAAGTGCTCTGTCCCCACTACAATAATGCCAAACATGTGGCCTCTTACTGTGGTTTAGGCACATTGGGGCTCAGAAGGAGAGGGGACATTTGGATTTGGGAATGTAGAATTCACTAAATTTTATTTGAGCGGGTGGGAGCCATATTTCTTTTTCAAAGTCTTTGTTGTAGCAGTAACGTGGAACCCCGATATTTCCAGTGACAGATTATGGACCTAAGTGGGGGCTGGTTTTATGCGGGATATTTAAGGTTTTTATTGGTGCCATTTTGGGGTACATAACATTTTTCAACTCCGTTTGCCATCTGCTCTGGTGGTACCCATCTTTTTAGCCGTGCACAGATCTGTGGTTGCCTACGTTTATGCACTAAAAAGATGCCTAAAATGATGGGACCCCGCCGTCACAGAGTCCAGTCCAAATTGACTCCATCAGCATCAGAAGTAAATGGTTCTGTTGGGGGTTTTTGTCTGAATCGCGGTTTTGGGGAATTTACACGGAAACCCTGATGTAAGTGCAGAATAAATGTGAGCCGAGCCTTGTTATGATTTTTGGGAGGAAGAATGAACAAATAATCAGCAGTATAATAATAGTTCTTATTTTTATGTTTGCGCTATTCACCGTGCAGTATAAGTAATGAGGTGGATTTATTCTTTGGGTCAGGGCGATTACAGCAATACCAGATTTATATCAGGGATTTTTTTCTAGGCTTTGCCGCTATCAGTAAACAATTTTTTTTTTTAATAAAAAGTAGGTTTTTTTGTCACAATATTTTGAGAGCTGTAATTTTTTTGGGGGGCTTATTATTTTGAAGGAGGAGTTGCAGATTTTTTTGGGTACCAGTTTGGGGCATGTAATATTTTTTTTATCACTTTTTAATCAGATTTTTCAAACACAGAATGAACAAAACCCAGCAATTCAAGATTTTTTTTATTCTTTATGCCGTTCACCATGCAGTAAAAATTATTAGACCAACATATTAGTCGGGTCGGTACAATTATAGCAATTATAGTGATTTACGGTATATCTTTTTTTATGCCTTGCAATTCATACACACTAAAGACAATATTTACCAAAAATGAATTTGTTTTTGCATCGTCATGTTCTGAGAGCTGTAACTTTTTTTTTATATTTGGTTGCCGAATTTATTTGCAAAAAGAGTATACTGACATTCTAGCATGGTATTAGTTATAAAATATGAGCCACATTTTCTACATTTACCTACTCTATTTATTAAAGATGGAATGGTGGCCAAGTCATGAAGAAAATGTAAATCTTCACAAACCTCCTTACGATCTGATGACTACGCAGAGAAGTGACTTCAGCCACTTGACTTCTTCTAGTCCTCAGACTCGACATGGCTGCAATCCTCACAAATGCCCAATGCGTGGAATAGGTAAGCCACGTATATCTACAGCATGGGAAGAATCTTTATAATATGTCTTAGACCTAACGTTCATTAGTTAGTTCTGTTCCACACCTGTTCACATCTCCTTGATCAGTGCTTGGTGTCGCACCTCCACTGATCTGATATTGATGAGCTATCTTAAGGATAGGCCATCAATATAAAAGTGCTGGACAACCCCTTTAAATATTTCCTCTATGGTTATCCTTAGACAGATTGTAGTCTCTGATGCGTCATTCCGCACTGATCACAAGATGTATTCTAATTGCCCTTCATTCATAAACCTCCATTTTTAGTATATCGTTTAGAATATTTCTAGAGCTTGCTGCACGTTTTTTTTTTAAACCATGTCACTTTTGTTTTATGGCAAAGTGCAGCTACAATGTGTCATAGACTGCAATAGAGCGATGCCCCACATGCTACCGCGTTAACGTCTGCAAGAAGGTCGGCACCCCATTCATGTAACTGTGGGGGTTCTATTTCTATTAATATGCTACAAAAATCTTTTGTGAAAAACACCTTATAAAAGAGACAAACTACATTGAAGACTTTTTTTTTTACTAAATATGATTTTTACAATTGGGTTTTATTATTATTATTATTATATATTTTTATAGCGCCATTTATTCCATGGCGCTTTACATGTGAATACGGGGCAAATATAGACAAATACATTAAACATGAGCAGATGACAAGGCACACGAGTACATAAGGAGGGAGGACCTTAAAACCTATTTCAGACTGTTTAGCTTCCAAAGCTTCCCTGCTTCACTGTACATCACAGACTGCAGAATGAGTTATAAGTGGATCTGTCAGTGAACTTGTTCTGACTACAGAGTTTGTAACACTTGTCTCTCTTCTCCTGGACTCTTCTAAGCTCATTTATAACCTCATGAAAGATGAACTGAGCTTTGATGTGGTCAGAAATCATCTTTGAGAACAGGAGAAGAAAGATAAGCGTTACAGTACAAACCCTGCTATCAGAACCAGCTCACTGACAGATTCAATGGTAACTCATTCTGCAGTCTGCCATGTACAGTGAAGCGTAGAGGCTGCAGAAACCAAATAGCTTAAAGTTTCAAATAAAACCCGTAGGTTAAAACTTGTTTAGAACCAAAAATGTATTTTATGGGAAAATGCTCTTGAAGGTGTTAATGCAGAAAAAACACACCCAGACTATGGTAAGGACAGGTTCACACGAGCATATAAAAGATCATTCAGAGTTACATCCAGAAAAGTGGGACTGTTTTCTCACTTGTCATACGTATACAATCGTTTTTTTTACAGCAGCTATTAACCATTTACGGGACTATTTACAGTTTCCTATGTTACAAAATTCTAATGTATCCGTAAAAATCGGATCCTATACTGCGGCTCCACACGGCATCTGACTTTGTTGCACACCCATACACAATCCAATTTACAGTGGAACTAGTGCAGGCTGTGATTATTAATCGCTCATATACATTGAATAACATTTATCCAACTGTGATCTGTTTTTCCAAAGACCACACTCTGACTGTAAATACTGTTGTGTGAACGAGCCCTTAAAGGAAAAAAAATGCTTCTTAATGTCTTACGAGTGCACCAAAATGTTTTGTATGAATAAATGTCAGGGGTCTACGGAAAGCTGGAATGGACCCCTGTAGGCTTTGTAGTGACCGGCATTACTGGAGGCTTTGGCTCCCAGACAGATCAATCATACGTTTCCCTCGCTTATTGCAGTTTGCACCTAACAAGGTTTGTTTCGTAGATTGATTATGTTTTTATGTATGAGCCATCCATTGTATCAATGATAAATTATATTATAATGGTTTGGATCTGATCGTTAGTCATTTTGTCTTTGGCTAGAAACACAAAAAACCAGTCAGATATTAAAATAAAAAAGTAAAAAAAAAGGAACAAACCCTTCCCACCAATGTAACATGTAAGTGACGCACCTTTCAGTTAGAATAGAGGAAGCCCCATCTCCCCCTGTTTCTTTCATATATATATATCTACTATATAATTGTCTAAGGGTCACTTCCGTCTGTCTGTCTATCTGTCTGTCACGGATATTCATTGGTCGCGGCCTCTGTCATGGAAATCCAAGTCGCTCATTGGTTGTGGCAAAACGCCCACGACCATTGCCACGACCAATCAGCGACGGCCATTGTCTGGCAGCAAAATGGCCGCTACTTTACTGCCCTGCAGTCAGCGCTTAGCGCTCACACAGGGTTAATGCCCGCACTCCGTTAACGCTGCTATATAGCCTGTGTGACCAACTTTTTACTATTGATGCTGCATATGCAGCATCAATAGTAAAACGATCTAATGTTAAAAATAATAATACGGTAATTAAAAAAAAAAGGTTATTCTCACCCTCCGACGTATACTGTATATATTCTATACACACCAGGTGATTATACATCTGTGTCCCTACAACTGCACCTTCCATGCTGAGTTTTCAGTCTTTGGATGTGAGCGGCTGTCAGGTAGAAATTCTCTTTTTATATTAACCTTTTAAGTGCATTAAAGGAAATCTCGCCTCTAATTTACCAATTGATGTGGTTCCCGGCAGCTTTAAAGGACTTCATGCAGCACAAACTAAACAGAAGGGATAAAAATCTGCTTTCTAAACCTAATCTCATTTGACATCTGATACGTGGGTGTCTTTTTATTGGGCAAAATAACATACTTTTATAATTACATTGAGAAATGTGACTTATTTTCTACTGTATTTGCCTGTTATGTGTATTAAACGATCTTATGTTGTACTTTGCTGTGGTATATTACAGGCTATGCTGCAAAGTATATGGTTATCTATCTGCGAGTGTTTCTTTTCGATGTATGTGTGAATATGCTGTAAAAGAACCCTTGTTACTACCCTAATTGTGCGTGACGCGTGACTTTATTCCATCTTTCCTAACCATGAGTTTGCTGTTTCACCTTACACTAGTGTGCATGTGTTTAATAGGCTGCGGACAGCGGGGTCTCAGACAGATAATTTGCAGTGGTCCTGGCTTCCAGTAAGAAGGTTGACTCTGCCATCGGTGTGGGCCAGGCAGAACCGGATGCTGGTGCTTTGGAGTCATATTTTTGATGTTTTTTTGATTTTGCGCATTTTCGCTGCATGAAAAGCACACTGTCTTAAGGCTCATTCACACGTGCGATTTTCCTGTGGAAGTTCTATCCACGATTTTTACAGATTGCACTTGTACATGATATTCAATGGAGCTGTGTTTATGTCCAATTTATGTCCGTGGAAAATAGCAAAGACATGTCCGATTTTAATCCAAGGGTCAGATCAAGATTGGCAATGCAAGTCTAATGGTTTATGAAGAAAATAAATTTGAACGGACTGTCAGAAAGGAAAAGGTGGAGAAACTTTTTTTCATTCTCCACGAGAAACACTTATGACACCGAGACCACACTCTGATCAAGGTCAGATCAGAATAATCAGTCTGATGGAAAATACTGATGTCTGAATGAGGCCTTAGGCTGGGGTCACACGAGCAGTATTTGGTCAGTATTTTACCTCAGTATTTTACCTCAGTACAAAACCAGGAGTGGGTGATAAATACAGAAGTGGTGCATATGTTTCTATTATACTTTTCCTCTAATTGTTCCACTCCTGGTTTTGGCTTACAAATACTGAGGTAAAATACTGACCAAATACTGCTAGTGTGACGGCAGCCTTACAGTTCCAGCAAAGTGGGATGTATAGAAATCTCAGGTCCATTTGAGGGTTTGCTGAGTTTTACGTGTAGGTTTTCTGTATAGACTTGCATTGAACACATAAAATCCGGAGGTTAAAAAGCGCATGAGTGCGGAAACGCACTAAAAATGCATGTAATCCGCACATAAAGATTTGTGAAAGCCAAATACATGTAAGTATAAAAAATAAAGCAGCTTTTTTAAACCATGACAAACCAAGAAGAGACAAAAATGCAGCTTAAAAAGGGCATTTTAGAAAAACGCATGTAATAAGTGTACTAAAAAAAGCAATTAAAAAAACACAAGTAATCTAATTTACTTAATAGTTGTAGAGAATCTTCCACATAAAAAACTCACTAACGTAAAGGTACCTTCACACTAAACGATATCGCTAGCGATCCGTGACGTTGCAGCGTCCTGGCTAGTGATATCGTTTAGTTTGACAGGCAGCAGCGATCAGGCCCCTGCTGTGATGTCGCCGGTCGTGGCTAGAGGGCCAGAACTTTCTTTGGTCGCTGGACATCCCGCTGACATCGCTGAATCGGCGTGTGTGACACCGATCCAGCGATGTCTTCGCTGGTAACCAGGGTAAACATCGGGTTACTAAGCGCAGGACCGCGCTTAGTAACCCGATGTTTACCCTGGATACCATCCTAAAAGTTAAAAAAACAAACACTTCATACTTACCTACCGCTGTCTGTCCCTCGGCGCTGTGCTTTTTCCTGCACTCACTGTGAGCACAGCAGCCGGAAAGCAGAGCGGTGACGTCACTGCTCTGCTTTCCGGCCGCTGTGCTCACAGCCAGAGCAGAGAAGCAGAGCGCCGAGGACAGACAGCGGTAGGTAAGTATGAAGCGTTTGTTTTTTTTACTTTTAGGATGGTATCCAGGGTAAACCCGATGTTTACCCTGGTTATCGGCATCGTTGGTCGCTGGAGAGCGGTCTGTGTGACAGCTCTCCAGCGACCAAACAGCGACGCTGCAGCGATCCGGATCGTTGTCTGGATCGCTGCAGCGTCGTTTAGTGTGAAGGTACCTTAAGGCTATGTTCCCACCATGAGTTTTTGGTGAGTTTTTTGTAATTAAAAATAATATTCCTCTTCTAATCTGTGTTTTGTTTCAAGTGTTTGAGCAGAAGTGTGTGCTGCAGAGCTGCCCTCTATACTGTTAATGAGATCTAGGACAATCTTCAGGAGTCCACCCATCCCCTGCCTCCCAGTGGGCGCTGCGCTCATGACTGACAGTTTGGACCAGCGCCATCTTGTGGCGGCTGGCCTGAAGTGGGCGCTCTCCGATACCGCCTCTGCAGTATAGCAGATTTGTGGCGCCTCTGAAGCAGGCCGGATTCAGCCAGCTTCATGGGATCAGAGCAGTGATTACAAGCTCTATAGAATTGTGCTCTTCGTCTTGTAGTCTGACCACCTCTGAAAAAAAGACAACATTTAAAATAATGGTTGCTTTTTAAGTATGAAACATTGTGACCCTGAGATAAGAATATCCACGTGACTGTCCACCGACTGAATGCAAAAACTATCTGAAAACAGCTAAATTAATAAATACATTTGATTAGTGCAGTCTGTGGTCCGTAGGCCTCATTCAGATGTCAATATAAATTGGTCCGAGCACGTCCACAATACATGGATCGGCCGCAGGTCTCCCGACCAGAGCATGACAGCTTCAGATATCTCTGGGGGTGGGAAACCTATGGCCGATCCATGTGTCGTGGTCCTTGTTTGGACTGATTTGCACGGACGTCTGAATGAGTCCTTATAGTTCACCATCCAATATACAGCTCTGCCAAAAATTAAGAGACTACCTCATGAAAACCCTGTCACGGGCAGCCCAATATCCAGACCTGAACCCCGTTGAAAACCTCTGGAATGTAATCAAGAGGATGATGGATAGTCACAAGCCATCAAACAAAGAAGAACTGCTTACATTTTTGTACCAGAAGCAGTGTGAAAGACGTGTGGAAAGCATGCCAAGATGCATGAAAGCTGTGATTAAAAATCATGGTTATTCCACAAAATATTAATATCTGAACTCTTCCTGAGTTAAAACATTAGTATTATTGTTTCTAAATGATTATGAACTTGTTTTCTTTGCATTATTTGAGGTCTGAAAGCACTGTTTTTTTTAATTTTTACCATTTTTCTTTGTCACAAAAAAAAATACAAAATGTATTGCTTGGAAATTCGGAGACATGTCAGAAGTTTAAAGAATAAAAGAACAATTTACATTTTACTCAAAAATATATCTATAAAGAGAAAAATCAGACAAACTGAACATTTTGCAGTGGTCTCTTAATTTTTGCCAGAGCTGTATAAGAATGTCAGCTTCTTTAAGCAGGTGCAGTTGCTAATTAATCTTGAGCATTTAAAGGGGTTGTCAGGACTTAGGGTACAAGTCTGCAGTTACTCTATGTCAATGCATCGGGAGTGGACGGTTAAGTGACCGCTAGTATGGGCTATGCATACTCCTGGCCAAATTCCGACTAGACTGTCCAGCCTCACTCAATACCTTTGCCGCGCCCATCTAGTCGTCATGTCACTTTCCTGTTCAAGTCACATACTTGTGGTCAGGTGACCTTCGCTCCCTGTGCCGGCACTGCAGAATCCTCACAGCGCACACGCACTGTGCACTGCGGGTATCACCGGTTTCTGACCCGGGACCGGAGGGTATGTATAAGTTATGCATACTCGTGGCCAGAGTCCGCCCAGTGGGCATAGCCATCCAGTGGGTGTGGCCTTACTACATACAAATGCATGGAAGCGAGGCTATGCCCACTGGCCGGGAGTATGTATAACTCATATATACCCTCCGGTCTCAGCTCAGAAACTAGCAAATCCCCGCGGTGCACAGTGCGGGCGCTGGGGAGATGCACAAGTCTGTAGTCACACAGAGTGACTGCAGACTTATTGATCTGAACTGGACAGCCCCTTTAAGCTGGATTGACATATGTAGCAAACATGATTGTTTTTTGTCCTGTTATAAGAGCAGAAAACACAAATTGACGGTGTCCCGGATGTGCCATACTATAAACAGCAGTGGTGCCCGATGAACCAAGGTCCGCCCCGTAGTGTGGGCCACCCTTACATGTTATTTGGCTCATTACCAAGTTGCCTCTGGGTTTGTGACAAATACACTACGACCAGTTGATGACAGAATATCACCAGTTTACCCTCAGAGGCTGATAAGTGGGCGCCATTCGGGTGCCGGTAGAAGGTGTCTCTGGTAGCTGGGACCCTCCCAGGCGCAGTGATGTAGGAGCCACGCATCCAAGACCGCAGTGCCACAACTTCCTCTACATCACCTCTAATACTGTACTAATAAGAACATTTTAAGGTGTAGATGTCATACTTTGGAATAATATTTTGCTTCTTCATTTACTAGCAAATGATATAGAATGAATCCTAAATGTCTCTGGAAACGTGCATTTCTATGTCATTAACACATGCACGGTTTTATAGTTCCTCTAGCATCTCCCAGGGGGTCAAATCGGCTGCCAAAACTATTACTGGAAGAGATTTCCTTTTTGCATCAATACGATTCAAGATTAACACCCAATGAACCAATTCGGGGGAAGGTAAGAAGATTCTTCTAGATTTATGCAGGAACCCTAAGCTCCTCGGTCCATTATAGTAAATCATATTATGCGTTCCTTTCGTTATTAATGTTGCAGTTTATAGTATATACGTTGAGTAAAGCCTCCAGGACCTGAAGTGAAAGCCCCTTCCTACACAGTGGGAGGAAGGTGGAAACGTAGGATTTACAAGACCATGCATTGGTCTCATGTTGATTTTACCAGAACGAGCCTCTGCATGAAGCTATGTTTGTTCATAGCAAATGAGTGAACGTAAAAAGTAATGGGTCTGACTGTTTTACAACGAACGCCTGATTGTGTTTCGGTATTAACTCCGTGTTGGTTTGCTAAGTTGATTTTCAACATGAGATCCAAAACAGCACAAAAAGAAGCTGTACAATTATTAGAGAATTTGGGGGGATACTTAGAGCAACACTAAACCTAGACATGAATGTATACATTTGTCAAGAGATACCGTTGACCTTGGTGTTGGTCTGGGCGTTGTTTGCATGATCCTGAAATAGTCAGACTTGTAGGAAATCGGGGGTTAATCGTCTGCTGGTCAGTTCTGATTGAAACTTCTCTAGACAAGTAGACAAGTCTTAGTGATCTACTGTAGAAATGGTGATAGGGGGAGGCTCCTGCTGCAGCCAGTAGTCTTACAGCCATACACAAGAAAGAAGGAAGCGAGGGACAGGACCGAGCTCCTGAGACAGACAGGAGCTTAACTTTAACTGTAATATAGACAAAATCAGAGCAAATTAAAAGAGGTGATTAAGGAGTTGCTGAGATATTTTTGGTGTCTTTCCTGTTTCTAACACAGGAATGTTCCTAAAGTAATAAAAACAGCCATATGATCTATATTTAAATAAACACTGCCCCTTTAATAGCCAAGATCTTGGGGCAGTCATGGATAGAGCGACTGTTCAGGGGTGGAAGGTGAAATATTAAAGGGAATCTGTGAGTAGGATCAACCCTCCTAAGAGATCTACATGGACATGCAGGTCGTAGGAAGCTGAATAATGATATCTGTGATTTGATGTCTAATTCCAGAGAAATCTGTGTTTTTCTTAAAAAGTAAATGAGCTGTTAAGATCTATGGTATAGATCTCCCTGGGAATCTGCCTCCAGAGCATATTTTATATGAAAGAGGGTGTTACCAGTGTGAGACATGTAATGACTGACACCCTGCATGTTTCATTGTAGTAATGCCCCCTTTCATTTGAAAAAAAAAAAAACTCTGGAGGCAGAATCTCAGATTTATGACTCGTGGTTCTGAACCGCTCATTTACATAAGAAAAATGTGGATTTCTTTTTAATATGACATTGGATTACAGATATCAAGGTATCATTTCAAGGTATTTAATTTCATTCAGCTTCCTATGACCTATATACCTGTCATAGATTTACCGCAACACAGAGGGTCCAGAAGACCCCAGCGTCTGATTTCACGTACTCCTGCACTGATTAGAATTATGTCTCCTTCATATTAAATGGTGCAGGTATCTGTTAGCAGTGCAGGAGTTAAACTGTTCAGGTTAGAGTCTATGAAGCCTCCCTGCTTGGATGATCTCAACTGTTTAGTATTGGCCACTGACCTCTCCTACATATTCTCGCCTCTGGCAATCTGGATTGCCAGTGTTAAGTCTTGTACTGATTGGTGAGGAGTTGGTTGTTGGTAGAGGCGTTTGGAGTATTGTTCTGTGACTGTAGCTTGAAGTTTTTTGGCTGTTTGCAAATCCTTTTCCTCTGCTGTTTGGTTTACATTCCTTTTCTCCCCAAGTGCATAATTGTATTATTGGCATTTTCCTTTATCCCTGTACATCCTTCCTTGTTTGTCTGGTTTATGTATATTCATGCACTATTACTCCCCACTTCCCTGGGTGTTGAGGGGTACAGATACAGAGCTGATTCAGATGCACAGCAAGGTACGTAGCCCTGGCATCTTCATCATCAGAGGTAATCCAGGGAGCAGGGATAACTAGGGCGCCCCTAGCGTTAGGGACAGCGAAGGAGCCCCTGACCCCTGGTAATCTGAAAACAGTTGTGACAATACTCAAAAAGACAGCTTAGGCAGGTTGATCCTACTGACAGATGCTAGTGTATGTATAAAGTATGAATAAGCATCACTTGTTGGAGATGCACCAGGGTATGTAAAGGTTAGACGTGTTGCTTTTTATTCTTGGCCTGCCTCAACCTACTATTGTTTTGTGTGATGAATTGTCGAAACTGAGTCTGTTCCAACTATTTCTGAACGGGGCCAAACCAATAGAGTCTGTGTTTTCATACAAAGTGTACAGGTCTGTGCTGTGACCCTTTTCCTCCTATATTTCTACTGTAGTCCATAAATGCTGTCTAAGAAATTAGTTGAAGTACCAGGAATAAAAAAGAGCCCTGATTATTTACCCACTGGACACTTAGATGTTGAGGGGGTGTGAGATCTCTAAAAACTCCCACTAAAAAGTTTGCCTGCACTTTGCTTTACCAGTCTCCTGGTATAATTTTCTTATGTAAGAAAGGGTTTCATACAACGGAAAAAATGTACCAATGGCCTTCATTGTATATTTCTAGTTTTCTGTTTGGAACCGTTGAATGTGGTTAGTGATCAGACTTTGATGACCCATCCTAAGGATAGCTCATCAGTGATAAAGTAGTGGACAACCTCTTTAAGTATCTCATTATCTCAGAGGTAATTTTAGAACCAGACCCTAGGGCTCTTATAAATTGGTAGATTCAGATATTGCTTCTAGGTATTGTGATGGATTTGGGGGGCTTCGTAGAATGGTCATTTTGTCATCACTACCTTCTAATGTCCAGGAAAGCCATATAACCATGTGTATGTTTGGCCGGTATTTCAGCCCGGTCCACAGCTGCATTTTCCTTCTGCCAGTGTTCCTCTGGCTAATGTCAACTCTATTTCCTTTTTCAGCGTCATGGAGGCTTTGTGTGGAGAGAGATAAAAACAGAGAGTGGTTCAGCCGTTCCTCAGGGAACTGGGCTGTTCCTAAATGCCACAGGGTCACATGCGCTCAATAGCTACAAACAGAAAGAGGAAACTCAGTGGAAAGCAGCATGACCTCACCCAATATCTGCCTGCATGGTTCCCAGCAGATGTTTCACTGCTGAAGCTCACTTATCAAAAACAGAATTCAGAGAAGCGGCCAAAACCGATCCCAAAATTACAGACATAGAACGGAGCAATTCCGGCAGTTCTCAGACATCCAGAAGAAAGTTCCTCTCCTCTACCGGTGATGTATGATCAATGGAGCCCTGGGACGATCAATGGGCTTTGACTTTGTCATCGGTGTTTTGACATTCCTGTTGAATTTGTAAAATAAAAACTGCGTTCTACTACTTTTGTGTGTTCTATTATTATATATCCAATAAAGGAATTCAGCATTAAAAGAGGGTTTTTAATGTTAAACATTTCTTTAAAAGTTACATTATATAGGAGAAAAGCTTCTGTGAAAATTTACACCTTCACCACCGGTTTGTTTCCTCTGCGGATTATTAATGCAGTATATGTATGGGAGTTGATAAGATACCATTTATATACCCCGCCGATTTTCAGTCTGAGAATCCAGATGGAAAAAAAACATATTTTGTATTATTTTGAAGCTTGTGCTATGAATATTAGTGAGCAGGAGTACAGTGTCAATGACATCTCCATTATAAATCTGGAGGCAGATGACACAAGGTACACACCACAATAGGTCATAGCCATAGCTCGGTTTATCTCCTGGCCTCCATCTCTGCACAGTGTCTCCTGCACATGATACAGAGCATGCCCACAATACTCTCCCATAGACGTCAAATAGTCATTTTGAGACTTAGTTTTGTGCCCATATTCTTCTGTATAGGAGAAAGAGAAGAAAACAAAAAATAAAATAAAGAGGAAATAAAAAGGATATGTTGCAGTATATATTTTAACTAATTAGTGCAACTCACCAAGGTCTTCTTGTAACACAGATGAAAGAATAACTTTACTCGCTCAAGCTGTAGCGTAATTGCTTTGGAGCTGTGTAAGGTAGACTTTATGGGGTTTGGCCTTTCTCCAGTCATGCACCATTTAGCATCATGCAGCATGTAGTATATGCCAAAAACCATCTGATCTAGCAGGAAAATTGAGGATAATATAGCAATGATATAGATATACTTTAAATGTGGGAACTGTACAGAACATGTGTTTTATATATTTACAGATCAAGATCTAATAATACATTTTAGGCTTTGTTCACCTCTGTGTTGGAGGCTTTGGTCAAGTCCGGTTCAGAGCCTTCATCACAAATCCTGTGAAAAACAACTGAGAATACAGCGTATACTGCAGTTTTCTGTCCAGTAAAATGGCCAACGATGTGATGGATCTGGCAGTACTCTTAATTTACTTGTTTTGGTCCTAAGCCAAGCAGAGTGATGGACTTAAAGGGGTTGTCCGGTCATAAACTGTACAAACTTATGAATCATAGGATGTGAGGATTCGCCAGATGTCATGTGACAGCAAGTATGCAATATGCATACTCCAGCCCATAATCTGACTAGATGGGCATGGCTTTGCTCAATGCAAGTGTATTGAGCAAGGCTGGAAACAATCTAGTCGGAATGTGGCCAGGATAATTCATATATTACGTACTTGTGGTCACATGACCATTCCTGGCTCCAGCACCGTAAAATCCTAACAGCGCATGGTGTGTGATGTGAGGATGCACAAGTCTGCAGTCGCTTGGTGGTGTGTGTGAACATGTTCTTACAGACTTGTTCAATGTACAAGTAGCCCATGTGTTTCTGGCTCTAGACTGCAGACTTTTAGGTTAAGACAGGGAAACCCCTTTACGGGTCTGTCAAGTTCAATATTTCTCTATAAATTCAACTTTAGACTTTATCATTACATTATTATGACCCACAATGCCATTTGTGAGAAAAGCATCTAGCCCCTTTTTAAACCTGGTATAGTATCTGCCATTACTACCTCTTGTGGTCGGGCATTCCATAGCCTGACTACTCTTACTGTAAAGAATCTGTCACGATCCATGTTTGGATCTGTGGCAGATCTGGTTTTCCTCTGATTAAAACCTTTTTTCCTTTCTAGTCATTGGGAGTTAATGCAGTTTTTTCCCTTCGGTGGCCGCTGGTGGTATTGCATTGTTTTGCTGCTGGGTCAGCTGATGTTGGTGGTGACCACTCCCACCATCCTTTATAAGGTCACCTGGTGCATCAGATGACTGTTGGTTATACAGGTCCTTCTGGAGATCAACCAAGCAGGTGGAAGAAGTTTTTTGAGTGCAGTGGTTCTTCTGAATATTCATACCTGGTGCATTACTCTGCTGTACTGTGCATTGCAGCAGAGAAAGCTAAGTGTTGTTTGCTTACCTTGTTTGTCTAAACTTTCCCTTTGTGTTTATTATTGCAGCGGTGGGACCAGTGTTCTCACTCGCCAATTCCCTACCCAGGGATAGGTGCAGGGCGAGTGAGGGCTAAGGTATCCAGCTCGGCGACAGGTTGAGAGAACCTGTATAGGGACGTCAGGAAGATTAGGGCACATCCTTAGGAGAGGGCAGGAGGTGTCCATTTCCCCATTCCCTATCACAGGGCCCACCGTTGTGTTCCCTTGTGAGTCTCGCCGCTTTGTGACCGACCACCCGTTGGGTCGTGTCACGCTTGGACAGTCACTCCGTGACAGAATCCTTTCCCATATAGATATCTAAATGGCCTTTCCTCCACACATAATGAGTATTTTCTTGTACTTTTGTATGATTTTTTGAAGGGGAAACGTCTCTACCTATGTCCCGATGACAACATTTCAAGTTCCAAAATGCTGCCAGTACAGTAATATCATAGGGTCAGTTGTTCTCATGGCAACTAATCAGA
Source organism: Ranitomeya imitator (assembly GCF_032444005.1). NCBI lineage: Eukaryota > Metazoa > Chordata > Amphibia > Anura > Dendrobatidae > Ranitomeya > Ranitomeya imitator. The sequence goes on along the minus strand of NC_091286.1, from coordinate 81,666,973 downwards.
ACACATATTTCATTTTTCTAGATACATGAAGTCGAACTGCCTCAGCATATGGTCAGGATGTATTGCCATGGGAGCACAGACAGAACAGTTTTCCTCGCTAAAGATTTTTCACTTTTGGTATTGACATAAAATAGATATTTTTAACATTTGTTCCTAGATTATATCTATAACAGACTAATGGGTCTTGCAGGATAAATCAGAGGGCTTTGTGCAAGCCTTACATTCAGTATTACTTTGTATCTATGGTGTCATGCATTACCTTAATCCTACCTCACTGTCTCATTTGCTGAAAAGATCACTTCTCTTTGAGCAGCACTATGTAAAATAGGTGCAGTGTAACCAAATGGACCCCCTCCTGTTTTCTTTTTCTCATGTAAGATCCAGCCTGGAGATCATTTATAGCTGTACTGATCTAAGCTGCAGTTCTTAACGGGGTTATCCAGTACTATGATTTGTTTTTTTTATCATGGGCCTAAAAAGTAATAGGCCGGTAGTTTCTAACTGCTCTTTCCAGCGATTCAGCTGCTCCACATCAACAGAGCAGATCTTCCTCTTCTGGGTAGCTGGGTCAAAAGGGTGTCACTGCTGAGGTCATGCTGATTGACAACTGGCTCCCTGCAGTTAGCCAGCAGTGAGAGGGCTGTGAATCAGCATAACGCCGACAGTCACGCCCCGTCAACAGAGCCACCCAGAACAGAATCTGCTGCTTGGTCCATGTGACGTCAGCGTATGCCACTGAATCGCCAGCAGGAGCGGTCTGTGATCACTCTGTGCAGAGATTGGCACAGATAGGTAGGTAGCAAATACATGCCTATTAGCTCTTAGGTCCATAGTAAAAAATAAAACTAGTCCTAGATAACCTTTTTAAAGATCATCCCCAAGCTAAAACTGAATTTTTCATTAACTGAATAATTATTAAAGGGATTAGCTAAAAGGGAAAAATTGTTAAAATAACAAGATTCATTCCTGATGTGATAAATCTCCCATCATTCCAGCCTTTCTGGGGCTCCCTGACGGTCTTTCTTTACTGAGCTGTAAAAATGATGTCACAACCAACCAATGCAGCAATGATCTGCCAGTCTACCCATGTGAACACTGCAGCCAGTCATTGGCATCAGCTGTGTATGGCACGAGACTGTTGAGTAAATAGCTGTAGTGGTCACAAGAGTAGATGGGCACCTAATCGCTGCAGTAAGGAAGCAAGACCTTTGAGGAGCATTGGAGTAAAGGGGATTTATCAGGTGATCAATTGTTCTTTTTATTTTATAGCATTTTAATAGCCAATTTCTTTCTTATCTAACAAAAATTTTTTTTAAAAGGACCCTGTAAGCGCATTCTGTATGTAAGATAGTAGTGGTATGGCTGTGTAGGTGCATTTCCACTAATTAAAATGATACCTTTTATTTGTAAAGAACTAATGTGCCAATCATTATAAATCTAGAGCAGAAGCCCTGTTATATCTGAAAACCATGTTATATATATAATAGTAATGTGGAAATATATATATATATATATATATATATATATATACATATCAGACCAAAAGTTTGGACACACCTTCTCATTTAAAGATTTTTCTGTATTCTCATGACTATGAAAATTCTACATTCACACTGAAGGCATCAAATCTATGAATTAACACAAATGGAATTATATACTTAACAAAAAAGTGTGAAACAATTGAAATTATGTCTTATATTCTAGGTTCTTCAAAGTAGCCACCTTTTACTTTGATGACTGCTTTGCACAATCTTGGCATTCTCTTGATGACCTTCAAGAGGTAATCACCGGGAATGGTCTTCCAACAATCTTGAAATAGTCCCCAGAGATGCTTAGCACTTGTTGGCCCTTTTGCCTTCACTCTGTGGTCCAGCTCACCCCAAACCATCTCAATTGGGTTCAGGTCTGGTGACTGCGGAGGCCAGGTCATCTGGCGTAGCACCCCATCACTCTCCTTCTTGGTCAAATAGTGCTTACACAGCCTGGAGGTGTGTTTGGGGTCATTGTCCTGTTGAAAAATAAATAATGGTCCAACTAAACGCAAACCGGATGGAATAGCAAGATGCTGTAGGAGCCATGCTGGTTCAGTATGCCTTCAATTTTGAATAAATCCCCAACAGTGTCACCAGAAAATCCCGCCACACCATCACACCTCCTCCTCCATGCTTCACGGTGGGAACCAGGCATGTAGAGTCCATCCGTTCACCTCTTCTGTGTCGCACAAAGGCAGGGTGGTTGGAACCAAAGATCTCAAATTTGGGGTCATCAGATCAAAGCACAGATTTCCACTGGTCTAATGTCCATTCCTTGTGTTCTTTAGCCCAAACAAGTCTCTTCTGCTTGTTGCCTGTCCTTAGCAGTGGTTTCCTAGCAGCTATTTTACCATGAAGGCCTGCTGCATAAAGTCTCCTTTTAACAGTTGTTGTAGAGATGTGTCTTGTTATGGCTGGCAATCAGGCAACACAGCGTGCAGTAATCAGCGCACATACAGAGATCTGGCAATAACCAAAAACAATAGGACGAGCTCTGAGACGTGGAATCTCTGTAGACTGCAGTACCTGATCTATCCTCACACAACTATAAGCAGCAGTGGATTGCGCCTATCAACTACCTATGCAACTCGGCACTGCCTGAGGAGCTGACTAGCCTGAAGATAGAAATACAAGCCTGACTTACCTCAGAGAAATACCCCAAAGGAATAGGCAGCCCCCCACATATAATGACTGTTAGCAAGATGAAAAGACAAACGTAGGAATGAAATAGATTCAGCAAAGTGAGGCCCGATATTCTAGACAGAGCGAGGATAGCAAAGAGAACTATGCAGTCTACAAAAAACCCTAAAACGAAAACCACGCAAAGGGGCAAAAAGACCCACCGTGCCGAACTAACAGCACGGCGGTGCACCCCTTTGCTTCTCAGAGCTTCCAGCAAAAGTTAATAGCAAGCTGGACAGAAAAAACAGAAAACAAACTAGAAGCACTTATCTAGCAGAGCAGCAGGCCCAAGGAAAGATGCAGTAGCTCAGATCCAACACTGGAACATTGACAAGGAGCAAGGAAGACAGACTCAGGTGGAGCTAAATAGCAAGGCAGCCAACGAGCTCACCAAAACACCTGAGGGAGGAAGCCCAGAGACTGCAATACCACTTGTGACCACAGAAGTGAACTCGGCCACAGAATTCACAACAGTACCCCCCCCTTGAGGAGGGGTCACCGAACCCTCACCAGAACCCCCAGGCCGACCAGGATGAGCCACATGAAAGGCACGAACAAGATCTGGGGCATGGACATCAGAGGCAAAAACCCAGGAATTATCTTCCTGAGCATAACCCTTCCATTTGACCAAATACTGGAGTTTCCGTCTAGAGACACGAGAATCCAAAATCTTCTCCACAATATACTCCAATTCCCCCTCCACCAAAACAGGGGCAGGAGGCTCCACAGATGGAACCATAGGTGCCACGTATCTCCTCAACAACGACCTATGGAATACATTATGTATGGAAAAGGAGTCTGGGAGGGTCAGACGAAAAGACACCGGATTGAGAATCTCAGAAATCCTATACGGACCAATAAAACGAGGTTTAAATTTAGGAGAGGAAACCTTCATAGGAATATGACGAGAAGATAACCAAACCAGATCCCCAACACGAAGTCGGGGTCCCACACGGCGTCTGCGATTAGCGAAAAGCTGAGCCTTCTCCTGGGACAAGGTCAAATTGTCCACTACCTGAGTCCAGATCTGCTGCAACCTGTCCACCACATAATCCACACCAGGACAGTCCGAAGACTCAACCTGTCCTGAAGAGAAACGAGGATGGAACCCAGAATTGCAGAAAAATGGAGAGACCAAGGTAGCCGAGCTGGCCCGATTATTAAGGGCGAACTCAGCCAACGGCAAAAATGACACCCAATCATCCTGGTCAGCGGAAACAAAACATCTCAGATATGTTTCCAAGGTCTGATTGGTTCGTTCGGTCTGGCCATTAGTCTGAGGATGGAAGGCCGAGGAAAAAGATAGGTCAATGCCCATCCTACCACAAAAGGCTCGCCAGAACCTCGAGACAAACTGGGAACCTCTGTCAGAAACAATATTCTCAGGAATGCCATGTAAACGAACCACATGCTGGAAGAACAAAGGCACCAAATCAGAGGAGGAAGGCAATTTAACCAAGGGCACCAGATGGACCATTTTAGAAAAGCGATCACAGACCACCCAAATGACCGACATTTTTTGAGAAACGGGAAGGTCAGAAATGAAATCCATCGAAATATGTGTCCAAGGCCTCTTCGGGACCGGCAAGGGCAAAAGCAACCCACTGGCACGTGAACAGCAGGGCTTAGCCCTAGCACAAATTCCACAGGACTGCACAAAAGCACGCACATCCCGTGACAGAGATGGCCACCAGAAGGATCTAGCAACCAACTCCCTGGTACCAAAGATTCCTGGATGACCGGCCAGCACCGAACAATGAAGTTCAGAGATAACTTTACTAGTCCACCTATCAGGGACGAACAGTTTCTCGGCCGGACAACGATCAGGTTTATTAGCCTGAAATTTCTGCAACACTCTCCGCAAATCAGGGGAGATGGCAGACACAATGACTCCTTCCTTGAGGATACTCGCCGGCTCAGATAACCCCGGAGAGTCGGGCACAAAACTCCTAGACAGAGCATCCGCCTTCACATTTTTAGAGCCCGGAAGGTATGAAATCACAAAATCAAAACGAGCAAAAAATAACGACCAACGGGCCTGTCTAGGATTCAAGCGCTTGGCAGACTCAAGATAAGTAAGGTTCTTATGATCAGTCAAAACCACCACGCGATGCTTAGCACCCTCAAGCCAATGACGCCACTCCTCGAATGCCCACTTCATGGCCAGCAACTCTCGGTTGCCCACATCATAATTACGCTCAGCAGCAGAAAATTTCCTGGAAAAGAAAGCACATGGTTTGAACACTGAGCAACCAGAACCTCTCTGTGACAAAACCGCCCCTGCACCAATCTCAGAAGCATCAACCTCGACCTGGAACGGAAGAGAAACATCAGGTTGACACAACACAGGGGCACAGCAAAAACGACGCTTCAACTCCTGAAAAGCTTCCACGGCAGCAGAAGACCAATTAAACAAATCAGCACCCTTCTTGGTCAAATCGGTCAATGGTCTGGCAATGCTAGAAAAATTACAGATGAAGCGACGATAAAAATTAGCAAAGCCCAGGAATTTCTGCAGACTTTTTAGAGATGTCGGCTGAGTCCAATCCTGGATGGCCTGAACCTTAACCGGATCCATCTCGATAGTAGAAGGGGAAAAGATGAACCCCAAAAATGAAACTTTCTGCACACCGAAGAGACACTTTGATCCCTTCACGAACAAGGAATTAGCACGCAGTACCTGGAAAACCATTCTGACTTGCTTCACATGAGACTCCCAATCATCTGAGAAGATCAAAATGTCATCCAAGTAAACAATCAAGAATTTATCCAGATACTCACGGAAAATGTCATGCATAAAAGACTGAAAAACAGATGGAGCATTGGCAAGTCCGAACGGCATCACCAGATACTCAAAATGACCCTCGGGCGTATTAAATGCCGTTTTCCATTCATCTCCCTGCCTGATTCTCACCAGATTATACGCACCACGAAGATCAATCTTAGTAAACCAACTAGCCCCCTTAATCCGAGCAAACAAGTCAGAAATCAATGGCAAGGGATACTGAAACTTAACAGTGATCTTATTAAGAAGGCGGTAATCAATACACGGTCTTAGCGAACCATCCTTCTTGGCTACAAAAAAGAACCCTGCTCCCAATGGTGACGACGATGGGCGAATATGTCCCTTCTCCAGGGACTCCTTCACATAACTGCGCATAGCGGTGTGTTCAGGTACGGACAAATTAAATAAACGACCCTTAGGGAATTTACTACCAGGAATCAAATCGATAGCACAATCACAATTCCTATGCGGAGGTAGGGCATCAGACTTGGACTCTTCAAATACATCCTGAAAGTCCGACAAGAACTCTGGGATGTCAGAAGGAATGGATGACGAAATAGACAAAAATGGAACATCACCATGTACTCCCTGACAACCCCAGCTGGTTACCGACATAGAGTTCCAATCCAATACTGGATTATGGGTTTGTAGCCATGGCAACCCCAACACGACCACATCATGCAAATTATGCAGTACCAAAAAGCGAATAACTTCCTGATGTGCAGGAGCCATGCACATGGTCAGCTGGGCCCAGTACTGAGGCTTATTCTTGGCCAAAGGTGTAGCATCAATTCCTCTCAACGGAATAGGACACCGCAAAGGCTCCAAGAAAAATCCACAACGTTTAGCATAATCCAAATCCATCAGATTCAGGGCAGCGCCTGAATCCACAAACGCCATGACAGAATATGATGACAAAGAGCACATTAAGGTAATGGACAAAAGGAATTTGGACTGTACAGTACCAATAACGGCAGAGCTATCGAACCGCCTAGTGCGTTTAGGACAATTAGAAATAGCATGAGTAGAATCACCACAATAAAAACACAGTCTGTTCAGACGTCTGTGTTCGTGCCGTTCTACTTTAGTCATAGTCCTGTCGCACTGCATAGGCTCAGGCTTACTCTCAGACAATACCGCCAGATGGTGCACAGATTTACGCTCGCGCAAGCGACGACCGATCTGAATGGCCAAGGACATAGACTCATTCAAACCAGCAGGCATAGGAAATCCCACCATTACATCCTTAAGAGCTTCAGAGAGACCCTTTCTGAACAAAGCCGCTAGTGCAGATTCATTCCACAGAGTGAGTACTGACCATTTCCTAAATTTCTGACAATATACTTCTACATCATCCTGACCCTGGCATAAAGCCAGCAGATTTTTCTCAGCTTGATCCACTGAATTAGGCTCATCGTAAAGCAATCCCAGCGCCTGGAAAAATGCATCAACATTACTCAATGCAGAATCTCCTGGTGCAAGAGAAAACGCCCAGTCCTGTGGGTCGCCGCGCAAAAAAGAAATAATAATCAAAACCTGTTGAATAGGATTACCAGAAGAATGAGGTTTCAAGGCCAAAAATAGCTTACAATTATTTCTGAAGCTCAAGAACTTAGTTCTGTCACCAAAAAACAAATCAGGAATCGGAATTCTTGGTTCTAGCATCGATTTCTGATCAATAGTATCTTGAATCTTTTGTACATTTACAACGAGATTATCAATTGAGGAGCACAGAGCCTGAATATCCATGTCCACAGCTGTGTCCTGAAGCACTCTAATGTCTAGGGGAAAAAAAAGACTGAAGACAGAGCTAAGGAAAAAAAATGATGTCAGGATTTCTTTTTTCCCTCTATTGGAAATCATTGGAGGGCTCCTTGTACTGTTATGGCTGGCAATCAGGCAACACAGCGTGCAGTAATCAGCGCACATACAGAGATCTGGCAATAACCAAAAACAATAGGACGAGCTCTGAGACGTGGAATCTCTGTAGACTGCAGTACCTGATCTATCCTCACACAACTATAAGCAGCAGTGGATTGCGCCTATCAACTACCTATGCAACTCGGCACTGCCTGAGGAGCTGACTAGCCTGAAGATAGAAATACAAGCCTGACTTACCTCAGAGAAATACCCCAAAGGAATAGGCAGCCCCCCACATATAATGACTGTTAGCAAGATGAAAAGACAAACGTAGGAATGAAATAGATTCAGCAAAGTGAGGCCCGATATTCTAGACAGAGCGAGGATAGCAAAGAGAACTATGCAGTCTACAAAAAACCCTAAAACGAAAACCACGCAAAGGGGCAAAAAGACCCACCGTGCCGAACTAACAGCACGGCGGTGCACCCCTTTGCTTCTCAGAGCTTCCAGCAAAAGTTAATAGCAAGCTGGACAGAAAAAACAGAAAACAAACTAGAAGCACTTATCTAGCAGAGCAGCAGGCCCAAGGAAAGATGCAGTAGCTCAGATCCAACACTGGAACATTGACAAGGAGCAAGGAAGACAGACTCAGGTGGAGCTAAATAGCAAGGCAGCCAACGAGCTCACCAAAACACCTGAGGGAGGAAGCCCAGAGACTGCAATACCACTTGTGACCACAGAAGTGAACTCGGCCACAGAATTCACAACAGTGTCTGCTGCTAGAACTCTGTGTGGCATTGACCTGGTCTCTAATCTGAGCTGCTGTTAACCTGCGATTTCTGAGGCTGGTGACTCGGATAAACTTGTCCTCAGAAGCAGAGGTGACTCTTGGTCTTCCTTTCCTGGGGCGGTCCTTATGTGAGCCAGTTTCTGTGTAGCGCTTGATGGTTTTTGCCACTGCACTAGGGGACACTTTTAAAGTTTGCCAAATTTTTCAGACTGACTGACCTTCATCTCTTAAAATAATGATGGCCACTCATTTTCCTTTACTTGGTTTCTTTTTTCTTGCCATATAACAAATTCTAATAGTCTATTCAGTAGGACTATCAGCTGTGTATCCACCAGACTTCTGCACAACACAACTGATGGTCCCAATCCCATTTATAAGGCAAGAAATCCCACTTATTAAACGTGACAGGGCACACCTGTGAATTGAAAACCATTCCCGGTGACTACCTCTTGAAGCTCATCAAAAGAATGCCAAGAGTGTGCAAAGCAGTCATCAAAGCAAAAGGTGGCTACTTTGAAGAACCTAGAATAAAATACATATTTTCAGTTGTTTCACACTTTTTTGTTAAGTATATAACTCCACATGTGTTAATTCATAGTTTTGATGCCTTCAGTGTGAATTTACAATTTTCATAGTCATGAAAATACAGAAAAATCTTTAAATGAGAAGGTGTGTCCAAACTTTTGGTCTGTACTGTATATATATATATATATATATATATATATATATACACTGCTCAAAAAAATAAAGGGAACACTTAAACAACAGAATATAACTCCAAGTAAGTCAAACTTCTGTGAAATCAAGCTGTCCACTTAGGAACCAACACTGTTTGACAATCAATTTCACATGCTGTTGTGCAAATGGAATAGACAAAAGATGTAAATTATTGGCAATTATTAAGACACACTCAATAAAGGAGTGGTTCTGCAGGTGAGGACCACAGACCACATCTCAGTACCAATGCTTTCTGGCTGATGTTCTGGTCACTTTTGAATGTTGGTTGTGCTTTCACACTCATGGTAGCATGAAACGGACTCAACAACTCACAAAAGTGGCTCAGGTAGTGCAGCTCATCCAGGATGGGACATCAATGTGAACTGCGGCAAGAAGGTTTGCTGTGTCTGTCAGCGTAGTGTCCAGAGGCTGGAGGTGCTACCAGGAGACAGGCCAGTACACCAGGAGATGAGGAGGGGGCCGTAGGAGGGCAACAACCCAGCAGCAGGCCGCCACCTCAGCCTTTGTGCAAGGAGGAGCACTGCCAGAGCCCTGCAAAATGACCTCCAGCAGGCCACAAATGTGCATGTGTCTGCACAAACGGTTAGAAACCAACTCCATGAGGATGGTCTGAGTGCCCGACGTCCACAGATGGAGGTTGTGCTCACAGCCCAGTACCATGCAGGACGCTTGGCATTTGCCACAGAACACCAGGATTGGCAAATTCGCCACTGGCACCCTGTGCTCTTCACAGATGAAAGCAGGTTCACACTGAGCACATGTGACAGATGTCACAGAATCTAGAGACGCTGTGGAGAGTGATCTGCTGCCTGCAACATCCTTCAGCATGACCGGTTTGGCAGTGGGTCAGTAATGGTGTGGGGTGGCATTTCTTTGGAGGGCCTCACAGCCCCCCATGTGCTCGCCAGAGGTAGCCTGACTGCCATTAGGTACTGAGATGAGATCCCAGACCCCTTGTGAAACCATATGCTGGTGCGGTTGGCCCTGGGTTCCTTCTAGTGTGGGACAATGCCAGACCTCATGTGGCTGGAGTGTGTCAGGAGTTCCTGCAAGATGAAGGCATTTTGTACTATGGACTGGCCCGCCCGGTCCCCAGACCTGAATCCGATTGAATACACCTGGGACTTCATGTCTCGCATCATCCACCAACATCACGTTGCACCACAGACTGTCCAGGAGTTGGCGGATGCTTTAGTCCAGGTCTGGGAGGAGACCACCGCCTCATCAGGAGCATGCATTAGGTGTTTTAGGGAGGTCATACAGGCACATGGAGGCAACACACACACAACTGAACATAATTTCCTTGTCTTGAGGCATTTCCACTGAAGTTGGATGAGCTTGTAATTTGATTTTCCACTTTGATTTTGAGCATCACTCCAAATCCAGACCTCCTTGGGATATTCATTTTGATATACATTGATCATTTTTGTGTTTTATTGCTCTCAACACATTCCACTATGTAATGAATAAAGATTTGCAACTTAAATATTTCAGTGATATCTAGGATGTGGGATTTTGGTGTTCCCTTTATTTTTTTCAGCAGTGTGTATACAGTACAGACCAAAAGTTTGGACACACCTTCTCATTTAATGATTTTTCTGTATTTTCATGACTATGAAAATTGTACATTCACACTGAAGGCATCAAAACTATGAATTAACACATGTGGAACATATGTTTTATATTATATTAAGTTCTTCAAAGTAGCCACCTTTTGCTTTGACTGCTTTGACACTCTTTGCATTCTCTTGATGAGCTTCAAGAGATAGTCACCTGGAATGGTTTTCACTTCACAGGTGTGCCCTGTCAGGTTTAATAAGTGGGATTTCTTGCTATATAAATGGGGTTGGGACTATCAGTTGTGTTGTCTGGTGGATACACAGCTGATAGACCTACTGAATAGACTGTTAGAATTTGTATTATGGCAAGAAAAAAGCAGTTAAGTAAAGAAAAACGAGTGGCCATCATTACTTTAAGAAATGAAGGTCAGTCAGTCCGAAAAATTGGGCAAACTTTGAAAGGGTCCCCAAGTGCAGTGGCAAAAACCATCAAGCGCTACAAAGAAACTGGCTCACATGAGGACCGCACCAGGAAAGGAAGACCAAGAGTCACCTCTGCTTCTGAGGATAAGTTTATCCAAGTCACCAGCCTCAGAAATTACAGAATAATAGCAACTCAGATTAGAGACCAGGTCAATGCCACAAAGAGTTCTAGCAGCAGACACATCTCTACAACAACTGTTAAGAGGAGACTTTGTGCAGCAGGCATTCATGGTAAAATAGCTGCTAGGAAACCACTGTTAAGGACAGGCCACAAGCAGAAGAGACTTGTTTGGGCTAAAGAACACAAGGAATGGACATTAGACCAGTGGAAATCTGTGCTTTGGTCTGATGAGTCCAAATTTGAGATCTTTGGTTCCAAGCACCGTGTCTTTGTGCGACGCCGAAAAGGTGAACAGATGGACTCTACATGCCTGGTTCCCACCGTGAAGCATGGAGGAGGAGGTGTGATGGTGTGGGGGTGCTTTGCTGGTGACACTGTTGGGGATTTATTCAAAATTGAAGGCATACTGAACCAGCATGGCTACCACAGCTTCTTGCAGCGGCATGCTATTCCATCCGGTTCGCGTTTAGTTGGACCATCATTTATTTTTCAACAGGACAATGACCCCAAACACACCTCCAGGCTGTGTAAGGGCTATTTGACCAAGAAGGAGAGTGATGGGGTGCTATGCCAGATGACCTGGCCTCCACAGTCATCAGACATGAACCCAATCGAGATGGTTTGGGGTGAGCTGGACCGCAGAGTGAAGGCAAAAGGGCCAACAAGTGCTAAGCATCTCTGGGAACGCCTTCAAGATTGTTGGAAGACCATTCCCGGTGACTACCTCTTGAAGCTCATCAAGAGAATGTCAAGAGTGTGCAAAGCAGTCATCAAAGCAAAAGGTGGCTACTTTGAAGAACCTAGAATATAAGACATAATTTCAGTTGTTTCACACTTTTTTGTTAAGTATATAATTCCACATGGGTTAATTCATAGTTTTGATGCCTTCAGTGTGAATGTATAATTTTCATGGCCATGAAAATACAGAAAAATCTTTAAATGAGAAGGTGTGTTCAAACTTCTGGTCTGTACTGTGTATATATATATATATATATATATTGTATGGTTTTAGGGTATCATATATACTTGTAATCTTGTAATTCATTTCAGAATTCTTGGCATTTTACTTTCTAGTGGCTGATGACCTGGTTCACTGCTCTACTACCCTGTTTCCCCGAAAGTAGGACCCCCCCGAAAGTAAGACAGGGTGGGGGTTTCGGGGGGGTCCTCCAATGTAAGGCCTCCCCCGAATGTAAGGCAGGGTTGGGGGGGCCACTGTGAAATGTAAGGCCCTTACCTTTGGGCCGCCGCTGTCCCCCATTGGGTCACCAGGCTCCAGAGGTGTCCTCAGGTGCAGCTGGGCGGGTCCAGCGCTCATGGGGTTAACTCGCCGTGTTAACCCCGCAATCCGCCCAGCTCAACAGCTCATTGGCCGCCCCTGCTCCCCACGTCACCGCCGGCCCCCGGCTCGAGCGCTGATTGGCCAATCAGCTCGAGTGCTGATTGGCCCAGCAGCTCGGGCTGTAATTGGCCGCCCCAGCCCCACGTCACTGCTGTTTCCCTGCTGATTGGCACAGCGTTCCCTGCAGCACAGGCCTTCCGCACCCACAGCCGCACCGCAGAGGAAAACGTCCAGCATTTAAAAACCAAGTAGGGAAACATGTACTGTATAGGGTATGGGGCTGTGTGCAGTGGGATACAGCACTGTTATGGGGTATGGGGCTGTGTGCAGTGGGATACGGCACTGTTATGGTATGCAGGCAGAGGGTATACAGCAATTACCGTACAGTACCGTACCGTAGTGTGTTACTGTTACCGTACTTTGATTTGTTGTCTGCTTTCCAGTTGAACGGTGTAACGTTAAGTACTGTACTGAATTTGAAAATTGTCATTTTTTTTTTCGGCTAATGTAAGACCTCCCCCGAAAGTAAGACAGGGTGGGACTTTTTGGGGTAAAATTAATGTAAGACAGGGTCTTACTTTCGGGGAAACACGGTACTACTACGTTTCTTCATCATAAATTCCAATACTTTTTTTTAACTACCAGCCTAGGAAGGACATTGATAGGGTTGGATTAATGAGGGCGCATTACATGAAGCTGATGCAGATTTTCTTCCATAGAATCACCGCACACTTGAAATTGGCAATAACTATGTCCTGTGGATTACAGTGTGAAAATGTTCTAAGAGTTGAGTGGTCTGTGGTTTATTACAAGCCATTCCGAGTCTCTGCTCTCATTGAAAATACAGCCTTTGAAATTTTGCAGGCAGATTTTTTTTTTATCCTTAAGAAGCTGTATCCAGCAATAAGCTGCCTTTAAAACAGAGTGTTACAATGGCATCATTATACACTGCTGCCATAGGAACCAAAACCTATCTCTCGTTCTCATCTTCATATTTTAATTTATTCCCACTCACTGCTGGGGCTAAGCCAGAGCTCACTGCGGACCCATTTTTGGAACATGACTCATGTTTGGAGTGACATCACTGATATCAGAAAGCAGACTAGGCACAGCGAGGACCCGAGAGTAGAAAAAGAGCAGCAGTGCTAAAGGGTGGAAGAACCATCGACGTCTCAAGCTCAGCCACCTGTAATGTCTCAGTAAAACACAATTACGTTGAATGTTAGGGTTTGTGCATACATTGCATTTTTTTTACACAGTTGCGTCATGATGAAACCTGAAGGATTTCCTAGTACCAGCAAGTGAATGAGATTCCTGAAGTCTCATACACATGTTGCTTATTTTTTTTCTTGCTGATTTAAATCTGCAGCATTTCAGTTCTTTCATCATTTTTACTGCAGATGTCACTCATAGTAATGAGTAGACAAAATATGCAACAAAAAAGCGTGTAAAAATTGTGGGAAAAACACAGCAAAAATGCCCATTTTTTTTACTAAGCGTTTTTCCTGCCAAGAGATGCAGAAATTTGTGACGAAAATACTTAAAGGGTATTGTCATGGTATAGGACATGGTTCATGTCCTGCTCTCTCAGGGTTAATATTGCTGGCCTCTTTTTGGATCTGGAAGGGGTATTCATACACACTCCAGACTAGGATTTCCTGTCAGCTATACTTTCATTTAGTCTGTGTGTCTGACCCCTTGAGTGTGTGCTCGCTTTGCATTTGCTTGTTTTTTTATCCGTGCTTTACTCTGCTTGTTTATTCTGTTGGCTTTCTGACTATCCCTCTACCTCACCCCTTGTATACCTCGTTATCTCTTGGTTTTGACCTTGACACATTTAACTACTCTCCGGTGTATATTGTCTCCTCTGCACTGCGGCTTCTGGCTCCGCCCTCGACCACCTCCTTCCCTGTCATGTGATTCAGGTCCTGTTTGCTACCCGGTGAGTTCCCCACCGCTCTGCTCTCAGCTTCCTTGCTGCGGCACGCAGCTCTCCCCGCAGCAATACTACCCGGGAGTTGTGACAGGTATATTTGAGACTTTATTAAAAACAAAAAATCTACGTAAGCACTAACAAGCCGGTAGCTGCTACCTACCTGCCTGTTGTGCACGACGCCATTCTCCCCCGGCACAGAGTGGTCACGGACGCTCCTGCTGGCAATTCAGCTGCCTCTGCTGATGCGATGGGGCGTGACTTCTCATGTCATTCTGATTGACAGTTGGCTCCCGCAGTTAGACAGCGGGAATCCAGCTGTCAATCAGAATGATGTCGGAAGTCCCGCCCTGTCTACGGAGCGGAAAAGAAGCAGAGGCAGCTGAATTCATGGAAGGAGCGGGCACAACAGGCAGGTAGGTAGCAACCATCTGCCTGTTAGTGCTTAGGCAGATTTTTTTTTTTTTTTATAAAGTACCAGATATACCCTTTTAACATAGTTGTTATTGTTTATCTTATTTATATTTTTTCAATATTTTGTATAAAGTTGCCTGCTCTTCTATAGACAGTCTCAGGGCTCGCATAACGTGGCCAGCTGCTATCAGAGGTTTTGTAGGATAGCACTTAGCCCATTTTTATACTATGGGGCAGTGCTGAGTAGCATTTTTTGCCAAATCGGCATGAGAAAAAAAATCACAGCATTCTGGGAGTGGATCCATTAACTGGATAACACACACTTATACAAGTCTATGGCTGCATGTCGAACTGCAATGGGATGACACCCAACTGCACTCGAACATCCGCCGACTAAGACAATGGAGAAGACGGAGAAAGTAAGTTCTCCATCTTCTTGGCACCTGTGCTGCGATTCTTTCATGCTAGAGATCGGATAACACAGAGATGACACTCGCCTCAAACTTTTAAAGAGTTTAAGGAAAGTGTTATTAGCATAATCGGCTTGATTCTCCCGCATGAAAGAACATACGGCCGTCTGACCACAGACTTCATTGTAAAATTTTTGTTCTATTCTGTTGACAATGTCTCTATTGCTATCAGATTAATATCAAATTTGGATTATTCCTGCTTCATGGAAAACTAAAAATGACAAGTAGAAATAAGAAAAAAAAATTCCAAACATGCCCCACGTGGCACATTTTGCCATGTTTCTAAGGATGCCTGCGGGCAGTAATGACTCTACGGTCTTTTTGCTTGGCATGTTTTGTCGTTCACTACAGCTGAGGGATTATACAGAAGTCTTTTTAAATTGCACCAAAACATACTAGAGAATAAAACTTTTGGAAATGATTATAATGAGGGACACATGAAGGTACCGTGGTGTGGACTGTTCAAACAGTGTGGACACGATTCATCCTGGAAATGTTTAAGCACCCAGACAAGAATTGGATTTACCTGTTGTGTCCATGTTTCACATTCCAACTTTAAAGGTTGTCTGTCACCCCAAACTTACATACTAAACCAAGCATACTAACCTGTAGGGGATATAAACCCCTATAAAAGCGACATCTTTACTTCTAAAATCGCCTCCTTCATTACCCAGAAAATATACTTTATTTCATTTGCTAATTAGGGTGTTTTTTTTGCACCATTCTTATTTGCAAGAAGACACCTCCTTCTCTTGATTGGCAGTGCTTTCTTGTCCGGTGTAGGCATTGTTTGCAGAAAATACTTACTCATGAGACTGTTTTGTTAAAGGAACTTTGTCAGCACAGAATGTCTGTTCAGACCAAATACAAGCACTCAGTGTACTAGGGCATAGCCAGTCATTTACATACACCTTCCTACCTGGCTGTTTTCTATCTTCATCTTTCACTGGCTTTATGAAGTCAGAGCTGTCAATCAAGTAAGAGGGGAGGGTGGAGATAGATGGAAAACAAGCAGGTGGTAAGGTGCGCTAAAAGGATTGGCCCCGCCATGATGCACCAAGCGCTTGTACTTAGTTTGAATAGTCATCCTGAGCTGACAGTCCCTTTAAAAACCTAGTCCTCTCTCCAATCTGCTTTGGCTCCTCTATACAACTACACCTGGAAGTGTAGCGAACCAGCTGCAGCAGAAAGGAGAGAGCGTCAGAACTTGAAAGTATGATGAGCATCCCTTGAAAACAGTGCTCCCTTTTGGGCTCAAGAGAGAGGGAGGCAGCCTCATGCACATAATAGAGGGAGAAACAGGGCACTCAGTCACACGGCCATGCCAGTGGTGCACTAAATACCAATTAGCGTATAAAATGAAGTGAATTTTCTAGATAATGGAGTAAGTGATTCTAAAAGATAATGTTGTTTTTATAAGGGCTACATCCACTACAAAACAGTATGATCGAGGTGACTGACTGCTTTTTAAAATCACTACTGGATTGTAGTGAAGGGGACGATAGGGCTTGGTGCCGTGGGCCTGAACTGAGGTGTCTTTGTCCTGAGAGCTCTCTTCTAAATAGGAACCTGACATATGTGTGTTGTGCTATAGGATGCACTCTGTATTCACTTGTCATTCGGGAGTCTTTGTTACCTCCCCATCCATAGGACAGGCTTTCAGTTCTCGGCAGGCATTTGGTTCCAATTCAACAGTATGACTTCTTGCTGGTAAAGTCCCACTTGTGGCTGCTTCGTCGTCTTCTACTGGACCGCCATAGACAGTGGCGTCTCCTGCTCTTCGGACTCACTGGGTTGAACTTTGTCGGCTGCGGCCCCCGAGGTGGAGAGGTAAATGATCTTCTCATTGGATTAGACATCCATTATCTCAGCACTAATGAACTCGCTGGGTACATGGCTCATCACTAGAGAGGTATCGAAAGTGTCTGCTTCGAAGCTGTAAGCAAGATGGCGCCTACCTCTCAATTCCGGTATGCTTCTCATCCAGCTGGCTCAGTCCTTCTGGCGGTCATGTCCACTGTAACTCCCTTTGACTCTGCCTTTGAACACGTCCTCTCTTCACGTCGCCGCTTACCCCATGAGCCATCGCCCTTCCTGATTCGCACCTCCTGTTGTGCTCCACCTTTTCTAGATTGGACTTTAGATCCTGCACACCTCCTCCTTGAGGTCATCACTTCAGTGGGCTGGACATATCGTTTTCACGATTTTAGATGCTGACCACTCCCACGATGGGCAGGATCTTCCCTCTTTGGACTACCAGCCTTTGCCATCATGGGACTCGCACTGCCGTCCACCATCTTGGGAATCATGCCACCATCTTGGAGCGTGTGTCACTGTCTGCTATCTTGTTTGCCTTTAAAGGGAACCTGTCACCCCCAAAATGGAAGTTGAGCTAAGACCACTAGCATCAGGAGCTTATCTACAGCATTCTGGAATGCTGTAGATAAGCCCCCGATGTATCCTGAAAGATGAGAAAAAGAGGTTATATTATACTCACCCAGGGGCATTCCCGCTGCGTTTTGGTCCGATGGGCTTCGTGGTCCGGAGCCTCCCATCTTCATAGGATGACGTCCTCTTCTTGTCTTCACGCTGCGGCTCCGGCACAGGCGTACTTTGTCTGCCCTGTTGAGGGCAGAGCAAAGTACTGCAGTGCGCAGGCTCCGGGCCTCTCTGACCTTTCCCGGCGCCTGCGCACTACAGCACTTTGCTCTGCCCTGAACAGGGCAGACAAAGTATGCCTGCGCCGGAGCTGCGGCGTGAAGACAAGAAGATTGTAAGAAGATGGGAGGCCCCGGACCGCGACGCCCATTGGATCAGACCGCTCACCCAGGTGAGTATAATCTAACCTCTTTTTCTCATCTTTCAGGTTACATCGGGGGCTTATCTACAGCATTCCAGAATGCTGTAGATAAGCCCCTGATGCCGGTGGGCTTAGTCCAACTTCCATTTTGGGGTGACAGGTTCCCTTTAAGGTACTTAATTTGCCATTTACTTGGGTTTCTTTTTCCAGGGCCTGACCCTGCTTTCAGCGCCACTTGAATGGGGTTACATGGCTTGGTGCTTAGGCTGGAACTGAGTTCTCTTTGCCCAGAGACTAAGTGGGAATCTGACATATGTGTGTGTTGTGCTGTAGGATGCATTTTGTACTCACTTGTCGTTCAAGAGTCCTTGTTACCTCCATGGGACCGGATACGGTTGCACACATAACAGGAGATGTTTGGTCCTGTAAAACAGGTTTGACATTACTGGTTGTTTTGGATACATATGACTGCGGTATACACACTGAGACAAAAGGAGCTTCCTCTTTTTATCTGATCTAACCCCTCCCCATATGTCAGCTAATCCCAAGCTCTCAACTACTGTATGTCTTACCCAAACTGCTGCAACTATATCCCTATGTCTCATAATGGTTCCCCTATGGACAGACTTCCCCAATCCCCGGGGACCGCCTTGATGGAAAACCTCCAGGAAAACCGAGAAACACACCGGCCATAAGGATAAAATGTAAATTTATAGAAAACAGCAATAACAATAAAACACTAATAAACATTACTATATAATTTAATTCTTCTTGACTTGGTGTCTTCTTCTATTCCCCTTACAGTAGTACCTTTTGCTTTTACAGCAGGGCCCTCTTATTGAAATGGCCGAAGGCCCCTCATTTGTTTAAATGTTAGGGGAACACAGAACTGCAAATGCAGAAGTGGCCTCCATAATGCAAAAGGAGATAAACACCAGGAAAGTTCTTCTGATTGGGGATATTGAGACTAGCTGTGTTTTAGTGGTTAGTTTTCTGGGCCTAAGGCTTTGTGCGCACGATGAGTTTTGGGTGAGTTTTTGACGCTGCATTGTCATGATTCCTCCCCTCCGCTTGTCATGGGCAGAGTGAGTGATAGCTCAGTCATCCTATCAGGTGCAGGGACGTGCTGAACTGACAATGTGTTGAATGACAGCTCAGTTGTCCAGTGACTGGGAGGTGCTGCGCTTCTTGTAGGTGCTCCCTGTTTCTAATTAATTCCTTGCTACTTAGCTGAGCTCTCAGCCCAGACCTCTGATAATCATAGCATTCACTGTGTGGTGCTGTTTGTCTGGTGCTCTGTTCATTGATTTATTGCTGCCTGACTTTGGACCTAGTTCTGACTATCTGCTTGCTCAAC